>NC_139047.1:8424145-8797897 GCF_965140915.1 Aythya marila | reverse complement strand
AGAGAAACTCCTTGCAAAAGCAGCAGTGATTTTATTTTATTTTTTAAATTTACTTTTATATTTTTAAAAGAGAGCTCAGGCAATCAGCACACCCTAAAAGGGCTTACCATTCAGGGCAACTCTCTTCCATCTCCTGAATCTGATTCATCACCTCGGTATCTGTCAGCTTGTTTCTCGCTCCTACTGGACTTACAGCTTTGTATGCTTTGGGAGTTCTCAAGGGCTCCTTTTATTTGCTCTTAAATCCTGCTGAAAGCGTTCCTTTTCCGAAAACATTCCCCTCCCCTGATGCTTGGCTGTCACTGACATCTACCACAGCAGTCAGCCCCCTGTGCTGATGTTTGCTCCACTTTGCACCTCTGCTCGGAGGACACGCGAAAGCTGAGCCATGCAGAGTCACGTACCAGCTTTCTCTCATTACGGAGACCAAAAGAGACCCAAACTGAGGGGAAAACCCCAGAAGCAGTCATAGACATCCACACACCTCAGCATTTCACCACTCAAAGCCTTCCTTGGGGTCAGGCCAGAAACACCCAGGTGCTCCAAGACCCTTTCATTTCCCAACACCTTTCAGCTCCCATGCAAACTACCAAAAATATTTCTCTTTTTCTTTTTTTTCTTTTCCCTCTCAGTTACGTGATAATTTCCAGCTTCCCATCACATAACCCCCGATACAGCCTCATTAAACAGCCTTAGTGCCAGATTTAGACATGTCGGTAACCTACCCCTGCCAGAAGGGTGGCACAAAAGTGGCACCAACACCTTCATGCCAGCTGCTGAGCCCCCACATGAGGAAAAGCAGCCCTGTAAAATGATAAATATGTGTTATAAACCACAGCTCCCACACCACCCCAGTGACTTCTAACAGGGACAGTCATTTTCTTGCTCTCCTCATGGGAAGGGGCAGGATACGAGGACAGGGAGCAGCCCTGGCCCCAAACCAGGATGGTGAAGACCTGTGGGGGAGAGCTGGGCCTAACATGGCCGCCTCAACCACCCATTTATCAGCTGGGGCAGGTGCCCTCTGCCAGCCTTTTGCTCTTCATGGCTCTGGCCCAAAATGCCTCAGGGGTGCCTTAGGAGTGCTGTTTTTGAGCCATTTACCTTCCTAGGGCTGTGCCCCGCAGGCCTTCAGGGATGGCCCAGGCACCCGCCAGCCCCTTGCCATGGCGAGAGAGCCTTTTGGGGCAGTCTGACACGGAGCTGGGGTCAGGGCGACCCCAAGCTTGCTTTGTGCTGCAGACAGCCTGCTGCTCCTTCCCGTCACTGCAAGGGGTAATTAGAGGCTCTTCAAGAGCAACCAGGCTTTCTCCACAGGGACCCCAAGCTGCGATGATGTGGGAAAAATGAGTGCTGCCCTGGCTGGTTGGGAATTGCCTGGGACCACCGAGAGAAGCTGGCAGTGCTCCCCAAACCAGGAGCGGCTCTGTGATGGGTTTTCCCATTTCTTGGAGCCGCAGGTCTCGGCCAAGGAAGAGTGCTGTTGTGTTCGGGGCTTGCTTACACAGGCAGGCGTTAGAAGTGGTTTGTTTCCCTGGCTCTTCTGGCCAAGGTTTTTTGGGAGAGCTGGGCTTTTATTCTGAAGCGAGAGCAGCAACAGCTCGTGCAGCCCGAGCGGCGAGCATTCCTCGCAGCGTCTGCGAAACATCAGGCGCTCTCTGTTCGAGCACATGTGGGCTCTTGCCCAGCTCATCCTCTCCTCTCCCTCACCTCTGAGCAGGGCCAGATACTTTTCTCTTCTATTTCCCCTGACTGAAACGGGTTTTGACCTCACCGCTTTCAGAGCTGGGAGCCTGAATGCATGATCTCAGCGCTTGTTTGTAGGAAAGCAGGCTGTGATATCACGAAGCGAGGGGATCGAGCATTGATCCAAAACCTACGGAGGTCATTGGGATATCATCGGGCTGTGCACAGGGCAGTGGGTGCTGAGTTTAGGGAATGAAGCACCAAAAGAAGATAGAGGAAGGGCTCTGCTAATGGCATGTAGCTGATGACTCCCCCCCATTTCCCCATGTTGCTTCTGCAAAACATCTTCACCAAAATATATCAAGACCTTTGGAGAGAGAGAGCCAAGAGTCATTAAAAAAAAAAAACAAAAAAAAAAAAACAAAACCAACAACAAAACAGCCCACTTTTCGGATATCCAAAGGCCATCTCAAATGAGCTGTGCCACCGAAATGAGTTACGAAGCAGTACTGAGTTATGAGTGTAGCAGGGACAGTCAAGGTCAATTTGCAAAGAGAGCGAACGGGAGGAAGTCCGACGCATAAATAATCTGTCATGAACTATTCACCCGTTGCTATTCCTATTACATCCTCAATAAGCTAATAAGCAGCACTGTTGCTCAACGGCAGACTGACAGCACATTTGCCTTCTGTGGGGTGATGCGATCGCTCCTAATTGATTTTGGCCACTGCCTCAGAGTGCGTGGTGGATATCTGGGAAGAGCAATAACTTCGCCATGCGATCATCCTGGTCAGTGACCAAGACAAGCTATTCTCCAGCAATCACTGGACACCTTCCTGCATGCAGCTTCAGCGCTCAGGCTTAGCTCATAACTTGGGTGCCTTTCCTTTGCAGCCCTCAAGCACTTGCTTTCTGGAAACCAGACAGAATCCTCATTCCTGGCCATTTAACCTTGTATTGCTGGACTTCAGTCATTTATGGTGAAATTGTAAATATATATTTTTCCTTTGAAAAGCTAAACTCTTCTGCTAACAGGACTAGAAAATCTCCATAAGACAGGAGGCATGGTACAGGCTGAGGAGGTATCTGGGGACACAGCTGAGCTGCTTTGGACATGCAGTGTAAAATGTGTAGGTGATGCAGTGTGAAAATAGCTCGAATCCTTTGGATAGCAGGAAGATAGCCCTCTCCTCTGGTACTATGTTTCATCAATACTTCCACCCTCATTACAGCCCCAAACCTCTCCCTCATGATCAAAACCTCTTTTCTCTGGCCAGACCTCCTTTCAAGAGCTACTGCTTGCCTTGCTGGACTTTCACAGGGGATTGGTCACAAGAGATGGTCCATTTATTGCTCTGCTCACTTGATGGCATGCCTTTATCCACCACCAGATTTTTGGCCTTTTCAGGAAGAGTTTCCCACCAGGATCTTAGCTGAGAGTTGTAAATGCTGTAGGAAGAACAGGGGGTAACCTTACCTTGCTTGAATGGATTCTTGTTTGGTAAATCCAAAGCAAATGATGTCTGGGCACAGATTTAAATTAACCCAAAACTTCTTCACCAGATTGGGCGCTTCCAGACAAGACTGATTTATAAATAATGCCGTGTTTATGATACCATAAATGACACCACAACCACTCTTCACTGTACAATCTGAAGATTTAGACCTGAACTTTGTTTTTATCATCACAGCCTGTAATTGATGAAAAGTCTTTCCCTCCTTCTATGACAATTTCATTACTTAAAAAGCTTACGGCAAGAGACCTTGTTAAAAGCCTCAGTCAGCCAGCTCAACCCCAGCTAAACGTTGTTTGACACTCCAGATAGTTCTAATAGATTTGTGAAGCGTGGTTTCTCCCTGCAAGCACCGCACTAACTCCTCCCCAGTCTATCAGTTTTATCCAAGTGCCTACTAATTCTAACATCTCTGCCAGCTGCTCTGACACAGCAGTCACATTTCCTGCTATATAGGTCCCAGGAGATGCCTCCAGAACTGGTGGCACATTTACCACGCTCCAACCTTCAGGCACAGAGCCTGATTTAAGCAGGAGGCTTCACACCCCAGCAAGCGATGCCATGGTTTCCCATCTCAGTGACATTAGAGCTCCTGGGAAAGTAACGCCTCGTTCCAGCAAGCCCTTGCCCTTCCTTCTCTCAGCGTGGTTAATGAGCCATCACCCACCAGGCATGCTGGCTGCTTTCAAGTCCCATTACAAAGGCGGGATTTTAAGCTATAGCATTTCACTCCACAACAGAATCAAACGAAGATGTATTTAGTCCCATTATTCCAGCAGGCAGTCCATAATTAGGTAGGACAACTCCACTGCTCGCCATCGTGAATCAGTGCCCTGCTTCCCTTGGCCCAGTGATGCTCAAGGTCAGAAGAGATGGAAACTCCCCCAAAACACCCACTGGTTCTGGCCACCTCCGAGGAAGCTTTCAGGCTGAGGGGACAGCATGCAGGGGTTTTCTGAGGGTGGGAGCTTTGTGCAATCCCCTGTCTTTGCTGCAGAGCATGCATTTCAGGCTTACATCCCCGGCCTCTCCAAGCAAATTGCACTGTGGTAGGATAAGCTGGGGTCGAGGCTGCAGGGGTGAGAGGTTAAACAACTCTTGAGCTACGCACTAGCTGCAAATACACGATGAGAGCTGTTGCCAGGTTAACTCCTAGAAAAATCAGCCTTGGCCCAAAGGGCAGATAATAAATTGGTGTATAAGCTAAACAAAGTGCTGACGCAGCCTTTGCTGGAACAGCACTCCCAGCGCCGCTGTAATACGGGGCCAGGCTGAAATTCCGCTGTGATTGACACTCTGCCATCACATCATTTGTTACCGATCCCATTTTTCCTCCCTTCCTCTGCTTTTCACTTCAAGGGACAGGACCTGCAGCAGCACAGCCTGCAGAGCCCTCCTCCGATCTGTTTTCCATTTGAGCATCCTCCTCTGAGGATTGACTCATGCTTCTTAACATAAAGCACCGCCTCTTTGGGCTCTTATAAGGAAATAGCAGGAGAGAATTGTCTAATTCAGACTTTTTGGCAGACTTTGCATACTGTGCATTATAGCGTGCATTTCCAGCCAATGCCTTTGCCCTTTTGTGGTCATTTCAGAACAAACTGAGCTTCCTCCCTCAACATTTTGGGTACTTTTGCAAGCTCGCAATGCCTCAGACCAAACAGAATTAGTGTGAGGCTGGGAATAAATCAAACCTTGGAGGAATTATTTTAACATATGAACCATAAACACTCCTCTTCCCTTTCTGCTTTGCTACTAATTCACATCCCAGTGACTCCAGGATTTTGCTACAGGGAAACACATTTCAACATCAGATACAACAAATGGGATGCACGAGGATTATCATGGCCACGGCCTGTGTTTATGGGAGCCCCGTCTCTGTCCCACGCTCAGGTCTTTAAAACCGGAGCTGTGAAATAAATGCCTGTAGTGAAACACGAAACCAAACGAGACTGACCTGGGATTTGGTTCTGTATGGGAAAGTCAGGCTGAGTTCACCTAGAGAGTTGTGAAGGTTCATGAACCTTGGGAGGGAGCAAAGGTCCAGTTCCGAGCAAGCCTAGCCAAACCTTTTCCAGCAATGTTAAACTAGTATATATTTGGGAACAGGGAGATCCTGTAAAACAAATACTTTTACTAGGAAATCTATTGGAGGGAGACCTGGTGGTTTCAGCAGTGCTTAGCATTAACGTGGTGGATGAAGCGAAGGCTCAAGCTCACACAGAGCCTGAGAAGTGTTAAATAACTCAGGCTGAACCCGGAGCCCCTTGTTCCTGAGGATCCTATTATAAATGTGTCATTTGCAGCTCTAGAGGTGAGAAGAGCTGACTTTGTTGGGTATCTGCGCCATATCTGAAATAGGGAAGTCTCAAGCTGGCTGAGCCCTTTACACTCTGATGAACTGAAGGCATCTCCTCATTTTCCCCTGAAAGTTTTCTCAGAATTTTTTATTTTTATACTGAAAACTACCAGTCTGCCCTCTATGCCCCTCCTTTTGGCCACGCTCAGCAAAGTACTTCACAAACATGGACGAAAACTAACTGAAGGCTCAGTAAGCCCCATCATTTCCAGAGAAGGAAATTAAATTTTCATCTGAAAATCATGGCCGGTTCCGTGGAACAGATCTTTAGAGACAGGTCCTCTGATTATCAGTACTAAGATGCCCTACAAAAAAATATGGGAAAACCCCAACGTAACTGACTTTCTCAGAGGCAAAGGAGCAAGCCAGCAACTTAACAGGGGCTGGAGATTTTGCTTTGGGTCATGACTCCACTATTTTTTTTCAAGATTTGGCCAAGGTAAATGGAAAAAGATTTTCAGTACAGCCGGTATCTAATCTTTAAATTAGAAAGGAACTGAAGCCAGGGCTTCAGACTTTTATTACCACTACCAGGCTCCTAAAGCTGGGAGGAAAAGGTCTGATAATGCTTTTAAACACCAGATTACTAATCTGCAGCCTGATTAACAAGCTCCCATGTGCCAGACAAGCTGGTCTCAAAGGGTCTCAAGCTGTCCCTTACTCTGTTGGTCTGGGCAGCTGTGGTGATGCTCACCACAGTGACTGCCCCACCTCCAAACCCTGACAGCCCTGGGCTCCAAGAAGGGGGCATACTGGTGGTCTTGGCCTCATGGCTGTCAGCAGAAGAGGACAGTGGGTGTCAGGGGATCAAGCTGGAGCAATTTTGGTGTTGAACCTACCCTTGATAGGTCTGGCTTGTGCCTCATTTGACGTGCTCACTCCAGGAGTGAACACAGACAGGCAGGGCAGAGCCCTCAGTTCATCTGTCAGCTTAAAAAAAAAAAAAGTAAAAAAGAAAGAAAAAACAGGAATTATCCTTGCTTTCCCCTAAGAGAACATCCCAACCATACTGTGATAGGAATTAAGAAAGAACGGTGGCGCAAATGCCATAAACATCACTTCTGTGTGCGCTCCACTGCCAGAGCACACATAATAAAGCTTAATTTCCTGGTGCTGTGCCCTGCCTGTAATACACTGCCCAGATCTTCCTACTGCTCCCAGCTGAGAGCCAAGTCATTCTATAGGATTATTTTGTTAAGAGCAAAGCTACTTGATCAGAAGAGATTTAGCACCAGATTATGGCCACAGCTTTTTCCGGCCCGGCGGCTGCGGAGGAAGAGGGCAGGAGCTGCTGGTGATGTGAGGCTGAGCCTGGAGCTTGGGAGGCCTGGGTTCAGCCCTTGCAGCAAGTCCCCTGTAAATTCAGAGATCAGACACCCTCTACTGCCTTTTCCATACCAAAATATAGGGTTTGAGGAAGGGGGATGTATTACAGACAGCGAGATGCTCGCCTATTATGAGGGGGACAGACAAAAGCTCTGATGCCAGCACACCAAAACCTCCTGGAAGCCAGAAGCCACATGCCTTTATGATGTTCACAAGCTCTTTCCCAAGCCCTGTTGCCCATCCCATGGCCCAGCACCTGCACCCCAAAATTAGCTCTAGCAGGGTCTGGGCTAGCAGGGAGAACCAGCCCTGTGCCAGGCTTGGAAAGAAGCTGAGGCTTCAGAGATGAGGGGTCGTGGTCTTAACCACACAGCACAGGAGAAAATTCTGTGCAAATAAATTCAGACATGATACTGGTTATGCCATTACTGAAACCTAATCAAATTGTATGAATATAACATTTAAACGTTAGTATTGGTAATGTGTGGTGAGCCTCCCATCCCATCCCATCCCATCCCATCCCATCCCATCCCATCCCATCCCATCCCATCCCATCCCATCCCATCCCATCCCATCCCATCCCCTTTCCCCAGCCTGTCATTATTTCACGTACCAAGAACCTGAGTGCCTGAATTTTACACACCTGGAGCAAACTGTGACTCAAAGAACAGCAATAGAAATCCTAATCATGACTCCCACAGCCCAAAGCAGCGGTCATGGGATGCTTTGAATCTCTTCCAACTTCATAAAACAATGGCAAGGCCTCCTTTGATTGCTATGGGAGCAGGTTTTAGCTCTTCCTGAAACATTTAAATACATATTTCTCCAGGGCCATGCCTTAGGGTTAACTTTATGCAAAATACTGGCAAAGCCTTATCCCTTTGAGAGCAAGAATGCAGCAGGTAAGCAGTTCCCAAATGTTTTGTAGTTGCTGTGTATGTTGAAGTACTAAGCAACAACAGGACCCACCACATAGCAGGGGACCCCTCTGGCATGCCGAGCCCCGTGGCAATGAGTTAAAAAGCTTCACATCAGCTGTGGGGGCCTCTTTGGATGTGCAGCCTGGTACAACCCATGGACCTGCTCTGCGACAGATAGCCTGCAGGGTTTTGTGGACCTTTGCTTAGAAACCACAGGACTACATCATAAAAATAACATGGCAATGTTACTTAGACTGAAAAAGAAAAAAAAAAAAAAAGTGAATTTAAATAAAACATCATGGAACATAACTATAATTACAATATTGCCAGCTGCGTCTCCACTTACACAGCCTTACCAGTTACTGGAAATAGTGAGCAACTTGAAAACCCAAACTACTCTTGGTATAGGATACACTAGTGAGGCTGTCTTCCCATCTCCGTGATGAATTCCTGGATGGCTAAACAAGGAACAAGTGTTGGATGTTGTAACAAACTACTGATGGGCAAAACAAAATGATAAGTGATGGAGACAATTTTAAGGTTTGGTTACAGGCAGCCTGATGGACTTGCTAATAGCTTGTGCCAATCAATTACAGAGCCTATTTTACCGTTAATTGTGGATTAGCTCTTTATGTTCCACTTATATATTAACTTCACTCATGTAATGATGACCCCAGGTCTTCAGCTTCCCTTCTGCAAGAACAAAGCTGAAGGGAAACGCAGGCTGGGCAGTGAGAAACATGGCACTGATAAACATGGTCACAGAGACGTTGAAAAACAAGTTCCTAAACATTACTCCTGAGATGTGAGAAAGCACTGACTGGTGGTCCTCAGCCAAAACTGGCCCCAGGGAAGTGGTGGTGCAGACAAGGTGATGAGCAGGAGCCGTCACAGCAGTCCTCCCTGATCACTCAGCCCTGACCTCTTTTGAGGCAATGTCCCAGGGACTGTGGGCATTGTGTTGCTTAAAAGCTTGATACCCAAGACTCTAGCTGAGGCAATGTATTACCTTTCACGGAGGAAATGAGTGCAGATTTGGCTAGGGACATAAATAAATATGAGATCATTTTTCTTGGGGCTGATTTATGTGATGAATGATTTGCTGTTTCCACCCTATGTTGTTCCAATCCGCGAGGTAGCGTCCTCCTTCTGAAATCAACAGGAGCTGCAGATGCTCTTCAGCTCAAAAAAACAGGTTTTGCACAGCCAAAATAAGCCAAAAGTAGGCACTTTTCATCTCTCTCTTCCAACATTTCATATTTGCAGCATTTGTTACAAACTAATCAAACTAATCATTGCTAAAGCCAGGAGATAAATCATGACTTGTCTATTTCAATATATTTAGGCCCTTTTTACACTTATCTCATACTAAAATGCTCCCCAAGTCTGAGTGTTTGGCATCAGATTTTTCTTCATACATACATATATTGAAAGAAACATTTCAAGCTAACACTTCATAAAGGAAACGTCAATGTCTCTGGGATCCTGATTACACAGAAGTTTATCACAATGCCCACACCACAAAATTCAGCCTCAGTTCTGATTGAAAGGATCTGACTTTAGTGGTGTGATTATGCATGCAGTGTTAATAAAGTGTAGGACAGGGCTACACGTCCTGCTCTAAATCAGCATTTGCGTTGGTACCCAATTAAGCACTACAAATACATAGCTTGGTTTCTACCATCAAAGCACTTTGTGAACAATAGGAGTCTACATCAAAATAATTGCATGAGTGTATCCTCAGATGGAGGGAAGATGTGGATGGCCGGGAGGGGGACTGAAAGGAGGAAAGCTCTGAGTTCCTGCAGACTCGCTTTTGTCAGAGGAAGGACAAAATTTGGCTTAAATCTGTGCTGCATCCTTCATGCAACTGAAGACAGATTACCAACTTTTTGTTGTTCATGGAGTTCACTGAGTCATACGTTTCCATGTGGGCTACAAGTACGATGAAGAAGAATGAATAATCTTCAAGTGCAGTGCTAAAACCTAGAAGCATCTCCTGTTGGTGGAGAGAGCCTGAGAGAGAGGTTTGGGATCTTCCCTGCTGCTGTTTTTTGTACCATACAGCTGCAAGCAGCAAGAGAGCCAGCCTGAGCTGCCCCCCAGTGAGAGGAGGATCTTCCACCCCTAATTCTTTTATGCTGGGAAAATAAAAACTGATGGCATTTTGGTACAGAAAATGCTTTCTGTCTAGTTGCACTCCCAGACAGAACCAATCTGCTACAAAACACAGTGCTGTGCAGTTTAGGGGAAACACCGAGGCACAGATGGGGAAGAAGAGAACACCTCTTGGTGGCAATTCTGGAGCCAGTTTGGAGCATTGGCCAGAATTTCAGCCAGAGGTGGGACAGTGATGTCAACACTCCCTACGAGCACTGCAGGTAGAGCTGAGAGTGTGAAGAAAGATGGCTTTGAACTGCTGCCACAGTCCTTTGCCACTGCGTTGAGATGTGCCCCACACCAGTATGAGTAATGGTGGACTAGTGCTGCTGCATTTACTGTCCCATAAACAGTGCTGTAAGTTTTTAGTGGGTCTGCTAGGGAGTACCTTTATTTTGGCTCTGTGCTGTCTGCTAGTTAAACCTTGCAGAAAATGGTGAGGTGTCTCTGTAACAAATTGACGTTGTTTCTGTTTGTGCAGAAGGGGAGCTTTTAAACAGGAAACACTTCTAGATTTGGATGGAAATCTGGATTGTGACTTAGAAATATTCAAGTGTTTCCCACTGCTCACCCCAACAACCACAAGTCTTCACTGAAGATGTACGGAAGGCAGAGCAGGGCTCCGTGGAGCATTTTAAAGCTGCTTCCTGCTGCCAAGCAGCTTGTGTGGTCCTGCTCAGGGATGTTCTCAAGGGGACGTTACCTGCCTTAGGTCAGGTGTGCAAGGAGGTTAAAAGGGAACACCTTCCACTCTTGGTCTAGGTCTTGGTGAAATCTGCTCCCCTGAATTTCTAAGAATAACCTCTATTTCTCTTTACACATACACTGCCCACAGCTGAAAGAATCACAGACAGTTCCTGCATTTACCTGCTGGTCTTCCACCAGCCTTGAGAAATAAATTCCCCAAGAAAACTCAGCTAAAACAGGCCAAGCACAACGCCATACCTTGTCATGGAGCTCTGCTGTGATGATCAGGCTCTGCTTCATCTTTCTTTTAGCCCAGACTGCAGCCAACTTGACCAGTCCACAAAGAGCTAGGAGCCATCTCCTCTAATATTTAGGGCCACCAGACTCCGGAGCATAATGTGTTTCTTGCAAGCGGTTCTCCGTGAAGACAGTCTTGGGAAGAAAAGCAGAAGTAGCAAGGGTTATTCCCCATCTTCCTCATGTCCACCTAACTCAAGTCTTGGAGCTGCTGCAAGCACCTTGCTGGTAATAAATCCTTTCTCATGCATCCTTTTCATGCTAGTGCCCTCAGGCAATGCAGAGTGGAAAGAGTAAGGTTTCAGGCTCAGTACCAAGGAATTCCTCTTTTCAAAAGGCCAGACACAACAGCTGGGAAATTTTGGGTTATTGCTGCTTTGTGTCAGCTCTTACCCACTCCTGGAGGGGGCTGTAATTTCTGAAGCTTAACAGCATTTGAACCAGGCCGAGCGATCTTTGAATTATTTTTTGGCTGACATTTCACAGAGGAGTGAGTGTGTGTACTAACACATATCTGCGTGTGTATTTTATATCTGTATGTATACACACATGCCTCGGGGGAAGGCAGGCGGGTAACTCAGCACATCTAGCCTTCAAAATGCTGATTCAGGAGCCTGGAAGCTGCCCCCAAGTTGCTGTTTTTCCAGACCCTGGCTAGTTTTCAGCCAAGCTGAGCCCAGGGGTGCTTGAGATATCTGTTTAGGGTGAGGGTCCAGCCTGACAAGTAGCAGCTGCTAGCAGCACTGCTGGGCTGTAATGATTAACAGATTTGTTTTTGTGGTGTCCACATTCCCAGTGCTTCCCCTGCCTTACCCCACTCTCAGGGAGCTGTCTCCTCCTCCTCCTCACACACACGCCGAGCCCCTCAGGGGATGCACATTTCTGTGGGCAGCAGCAGTGGAGACACCAGAGCGCCCACCAGGAGCAATGAAATGGTGACGTTTTGGCTGGTGCCTACAGCAGTAGTGTGGCTACACACACAAGCCCACAGTCATCCCTTTCCCCAGACTGTTTTTCGAGACACAATAGAAGGAATCTCCTCATTTTCAGGAAAGGCAAACAGAGCTGTTTGAACATTTTCCCCCCTTTATGCCCTGAATACTTTGCTTTCATGAGTCCTCTGAGCCTGAGGAGGAACATCTCCTCCTCCCACCTACCTGGCCCCAAAAATGCAGGTGGTGGGGACTTTGCTTGCTGCTTGCCTTGGGGGGGATTCGCTGGGGGAAGCACTGGTGGGGATCTCGGCGGGGCTGTGCAGCAAGGCACCGGCGCTGGCTGCCTCCCTCCCTCGCGCGGGGATCAAGAGTCTGCTGAGAAAAAGCAGATAGGGTTTCACACAATGCAAAGCACATGTACAAGTAACTAAAGCTGCGTAAGCACTTTTCTTTCTGATGGAAACGGTCCAACGTATGTTTCGAAAGAATGCAAAAACGTTCCCCCTCCTCTCTCGCCTGCCGCCGACGGATCCGGCCTGACGGGGACGATCCCCTCGGACGCTCTTTTCGGAGAGGGATTTAAGGCTTGGGAAGGGGCACGGATGACAAGGCTGGGAATTCATGCCCTGAGTAGCAGAATAAGCCCTTAGAAAAAGTCTTATCAGCTGAGGAAAACACCTCAGGTTAAACATACATTATTGCTGTGAGAAAACGTGCTCGAGCACTCGCGTCCAGTGAGAAGGGACACGTTTGGGGTTTTTCCCTCTCCGCGTTTAAGCGCTGTCAGATGTTTGCATCCTTCCCAGGCAATTCGGCTTTTTGGGGCATCCCCTCCTCCTCCAGGAATGTCCATGCAAAAGGAAGTTTCTCTGTGGGAAGCAGTTTGTCTCAATGTCATTTTTCATGGGGGAAGGGAGGAAAGAAAAGCCCTGACCAAATGTTTCTGACCAGCTGCTTTGTGCATATATAGGCTGCTGCAGAGAGCTCCCAAAAACAGAGCTCAACGGGGAGAAGGCAAAAACAACGTGTGGTAAGCAACGTGGATGGCCTTCTCATGGCCAGGAATTGCTGTTGCAGGATTCCCAGGGTACAGAACCATGATTTGAGTTCAGATCACCCTTCTCAGCATGAAGGACAACGACTGGGGCACCGAGTCGGAGGCTCTGAGGAATGGTGCCCAGTGAACACGAAGCCACCATGCCCTGCTGAAGCCCTGCAGCCATTTCGACATCCCGTGATGGTCAATTCCAGATCATCCACCTCTTGTGTGTGATGGATGTGTACGACACGCTCGTGTCCTTGTTCCTGCCCCGCATATCCCAGCACTGAGCTGAGTCATCCGAGACAGACCTAGGGGAGACGAGTTCCACTTGAACTCCACAAGTAGCCACTGGGTTATTATTATTCTTCATAAAAATAAAAAACCTCCTCTTCCAAACACTGCATATGCTTAGTCACGGGGAAGGAATGATAAACTTTCAGTGTTTTTGGTGGGTCACCACATTCATTTGCAGGCTCTCCCAAACCATCGTGAAGAAACGCCACCAAAGGTCTGTATGCAGGTCCTGTTACGGGCGTTTTATTTCTCATAAAGATTTAACCAATAACCCTGCAGATCCATTTCCACGTTAGACTGAAACCTATAGGTTTCACGGGAGATTAAGTTCCCAAAATGTCTCCGTTTGAAAGACAGACGGCGGAGGTGAAGGGAAGAAATAAACGTTTGGGCCTTATTCCCGGTGAATGTCAGCTTAACTGCGTTGTGTGTTTGTGTCTATTTATACCCACAGAGGATCTAAAATTACAGCTTTAAGCAGGAAGCTAAACCGAGAGTTTTTAACAAGTCTGAGCAGTTGAATTTAATGCTGTGGAGCAGGGGGGGCACTTCTGATACGAGCTGGGGAGGAGGGCTAGGCCTGACAAACCATAACAGGAGACAATTTTCACCTTATTAGCCACCTGATGAAAACCAAGCCTTTTTAAATACTCCTCAGGACAGAAGCCACAAAATGTTATTAAGGCTGGAAAAGCTTTTCTGGAGTCGGTTAGAGAGGGGTGAGACAGAGGCACAAGCCCAGGAATCCTGAGCAACTTACTGTGAGGGGAAACTGAGGCAGACAGCTGCAAAATGACTTCCTACAGCCCCACAGCAGGCCAGGAGCAGGAGCGTAGAGGAAATCCTCGTCTGCTGGGTCCCCAGGGGCACACAAACGCTGAGGCTGTGGTTATAGGTGGCCTGCAGGAAAGAGCATAGCATCGTTTTTACAAGCATGTTTTTTGCTGGAATCAGTCCTCCCTCTGCGACAGCTCTGTCCCTGCAAGCTTTGGATGAACGTGAACTCAGCACACAACCCTGTGGTACAGAAGGAAAAAATCCCACACCTTTTTGCAGTAGCTCACATCCAAATTTCAGACTCTGTTTTGTTATTATTCCCAGCAGCTCTGCCTGGAAACCCAAGCGAGCGGTCCCAGACTGTGGGGATGACCACACAAGCAAACTTCCAGGACAAAATTCCGGTCTGTCCCGTACGTTTTGGGAGAGGCTGCAAAAGCACAAGAGCCCTTTTCTCTCTGCGGTGTCACGGCGTGCTTCTGAAGCACACCGGGAACTAACGCAACCCTTGGGCATGGATTTCCTTGAAAACCTGGCCCCTTGGGTTTTATTTGCCTTTTTAGCAGGATAGACAGCAAACAGCACCCTTCACAGTGCTGCCCCATTTGAAGGTGATGCGTAAAGAGTTCATAAATGATCAGCGGAGCTTCTGGAGCATGTTACAGGCAGGAAAATCAAACTGCCTGGTGCTGCCCATGGATTCCCCATTTACTAAAATTCAGCCCCCTTTCCCAAGGCTTGCTATCAACTGCAACTCCTTTGAAAGCACAGAGATGGATGGAAATTAAATCCCTTCCCGGACACGGAGGTGGCCTTTATTTACTGTAAACATTATTCCAGGTTTAAATTCGGAAATGAAACAAGGGCTGGGCGAGGAGCCCGGATTTTGGCCAGGGCTCGCCTGCAGCCGGAGGTGAGCGGTGCTGCCAAGGCGTGCTCCAGTCCTCCCCGCGTGGCACAGACCTCGGCTTCCTTTGGATCATTTTGTACGCCCTTCAGACGGGAAAGGTTCGTTTGCACAGACATCTGAGCAGCTTACTCATACGTGTTACTCACCGGCCGCTTGCTGATGGGGAAGGAGCAGCTCAAGCCCCCAAAACCAGCCACGAATTACCCTAAAGCAAAAGGGCTGGGCTTGATTCAAGTCTGCCCCATGGTTTGTGTTAAAAAGCAACATCAGTTGGAAGGAATTTCCCTCAGCTGAAAGTCAGGGAAAACATATTTAGGACTATTGAATCTTCTGGGTATTTCTCGAATACCAGAACACAAGGGGTCAGGAGCTGGGGGGAATCCTTTTTTATTTTTATTTTTTTGCTCTCAGTTGTTGTCTGTATGGCCAAGTTCTGTTCAGCAAACTTCCCTGAGCGCACGCCCAGCCTCAGGCAGCCACATCACCCCTCGGACCACCAAACTCAGCTGAGCAATGCCCCAGGGAGTTAGGATCCCAGCAGATAAACTCTCTGCAAGGCACATACTGACAAGTTACTAACTATAGTTCATCATAAACGTTGTGCTGACTGCGTTTTCTTATCTGTGTAGAGGGGAAAAGGAGGCATTCAACACTTTCCACGACAGTATGGAAACCCTTTTTTTGGGAGCAGCTCTACCTTTCCCCCTGCCTTGTCTTCCACTCCAACTAAGCAAGCAGTCAGAAGTCTGGTTTGCAGATTTAGCCGGCTTCCCCTTCCTTTTATGTGTGGCTGCAATTCCCAGTCAGGCTTTTGCACCCTAAGCTCCTATTGCAGATGAACAAAACCAGACACTGCCAGCTTGATGTTTGAAGCCAGCCCCCATTCTACTCAAAAAAAAAAGTCTGTAAAAAAGGTCTGCATCTGCAAACACAAAGCTGATGACACTCACCCTTGTCCTATGCTTCCCAGGACCCAGCTTTCCTACAGGGTGTAACAGGTTGCTCTTGTCACTCTCGTGCATCTCCTTGAATCTAGCAGTATAAAGCATTCAGTAAATTTAAAATTTTTCTAAAATCCTTTTTTAAAATTATTATTAAAAAAGGGCAAAGAGTAGTTTAAGTATTCCTCCACCGCCGCGTAGACTGTTTCCTATTAAAGGCAACTGTGTGCAGCATTTCTATTAAGATTCTGCTTCCTGTTGTGTAACAGGGAATGTCAAAAATCCCAGTATCGTTTAAGAAGTTATTACAAGCTCCAGAGAGTTTTCTATTCCCAAGAAATCTCTCCCAGTGGGAAGCTGGAAAAGTTGCTGTTGAATTTACAGCAAATGCCTCAGATCCTATGTAATATTTACGGTGTCCCTCTCATCTTATCCAGGCTGGCTTGCTGTTTTGCTGCCATGAAAGAAAAGCCTGTTTCAATGGTTAAGGGCTGTGACGTTCACTTATAAGGACATTGAAGCGGATGCGATAGCCACAGGAAATGTCCCAGCCTCACTGAGGTACCTCAGAGAGGTATTCAGTCAGATGAGAATTCACTAAGCTGATTCCCAGGGAAAAAATGCAGTAACTTGATGAAGGAAGAGAAAGAAATGTGATGGGTCTGCATTCATGGTTTGCCAGATCTGGATTCCATGAAAGCCAGAGGAAAAATTCCCATTCGCTTTCACAGGAGTAGGATTTTTACCCCGAAGAGCTTCCGTTCAAACAGAATTACGCTTCATTTTGAAACGTTGCAAGAACTGGGTGGTGTCCATTTGTATAAAGGCTCAGGGAGAGGCAACTTCCATCATTAGGGATTACTGTCCTCGAAATAACATCTGGGTAAGAGCAATCCCCGAACTGAGTGTGTTGGCTTTAAACACTGGTCCTAACGTAACCTGGATCCGCCACGGCTGGTGCTGACCATTCCGATGGATGGCTCTGTTTTCGTGCGAAAGCTGCAGGAGATGCCTCTGAACTTGTCTGTCCTTGGGGCTGTACTTCAAGGGCGACTCATCTGCAGCTTGCCTGGGGGCAATTCCAGGGCTAATTAGGAAGTTGTTCTGGCTTTGCTGCCTGTGGAAGAAATGAACACTGGGTGGAAACAGTTCTACGTGCAAACCTGTCAGAGAGACAGTGGGGATAAAGGGAGGATGTCTTTTTTGGGTTGAGCTTAGTACAGTACCTAAGTGACACATGGATGATGCACACATACTGTGGCAACTCCCTTAATGAATCTTTTCACAGTCCTACATCTTAGCCCAAACTTTTAGAAAAAGAGTTAAGGGCATAGAGCCCATGTATATGTATTTAGAGCTGACCATGAATCATGTGTGCCGAGCACTCAGCAGCTTCCACAAGTCCTTAGGGAAGATGCTGGGTGCCCAAAAATTCTTTAATTATGGGTATTTTCTAAAGAGATGTGAAGCTATGTAGCTTGAGACAGCCTGTTCCAGAGGTGCTGCAGGCATCAGACAGATTCGAAGCTGAGAAAACAGGATGTGGCACCTGGATGAAGGGCATGAAGTGAGCAAAAAAGAGGCCAAGGGCCAAAAATGAATCCTAGCTCCAAGCGTGCTAGGTGGTAGCATCGACTCCCAAGGGGAACAGCCTGAGCTTGAGTCACTGCAAGGCGGTCTGAGCAAAACCCTGGGAAATCTTGCCCAGATCAACCTGTTCCCCGTGGATGGGCAGCACAACCCAGCAGGTCAGCGTGTGCTTCCCGACGTCTCCATCAACACAGAGGAGATTATGTGGGAAGGAGGAACCCGCATTAGCTGTATCCTTCAGGGCAAATTACAGCTCAGGAGACAAGCAGCACTGTGAGCAAGGAGCAGCTAGGTGCTAAGCCCATTATGTCCCTGTTTAGTCCCCTTTGCATATTCGCACGTACTCAGGAAGAAAGTCATCGCACCAAATAAACCACAGCCCTGCTTTAGACGTGGGCAAATCATCCCAGATGAAGGCAACGCTGGAGTAAAAGGAATCAAACATTTAGCATGGTGTCTCATGAGACATGCAGAGTGGGGGAGATGAGAAACCCTTCCTCCAGATATCAAGCTGATCGAAGAACCACAGGGCGAGGAGAAATAGTAGCTGCTCCACACTGAAAAGCAGAGATGCTGAGGGGAGCGGTAAAAAGATTAAAGTGGGTGTCTGGTTTTATTTAACATCTTCATTAATTCCTTGAGAATACAAAGGAGTGAGTGCCTTCACATCTGAAATGGCTTTGAAACAGGCAGCCAACATCCGTGTCGCACCGAGCTCAGAAACACGAGGAGGGAGCGACGAAATGAGGCTCAGTTTAGGAGAGCGAGTGCCAGGGAGGGAGAGTGATCCAAAACACAGATACTGGGGGGAAGAAATACGAATTGAAAGCAGGGATTAGGAGGAGGGTGTCATCAGAGACACGAATTGCTAAAATATCAAGGCAAAGTGACTGTCATCAGCTTGCGGTGTCTGTGTTAGAGGGGGCACATCTCTGGCACAGGGAGCACGAGTGGAAACCACTGGTGATTGCAGCCCTAAGTGGAAACAGGAGACAGCTCAAGGCTGGACAGGAATGTGTAAGAGATAAATGCAGACAATTTAAAGACATATTGAAATGGTTAAATTAAATTCAGAAAATTCTTGTGAGAAGCTAAAGTTACCCTTTGAGAGCTGTGGTACTCCAAAACTATTTCTAAGTCCCCACCAGCTACCAGGTCTTTGTTCAAAAATGTATTCAATAAAGGATGTTCAAAATCTCAGATTTTCAGAAACCCAGTTAGAGACCGAGGATTTGGGACAGGTCAACTCATCTTTGTGCGAGCTGGCAACAACAGCAGAGCTGAGATACAGCCTCCGAGGTACCAAAGACGTGTTTCAGCTCCCTGGTATGTGACAGCAGTCCCTAGCCAGGATGTACGCCTGTTTACCTGTTAACCAGATTTTCAGAGCACATTTGTGATCTACGAACTTACCACTTGGGGAGAAGCTGAGCTGAAGGAGAAATCGTGCACCTCTTCATAGACGAGTCCAATTTCTTGATAGTTTTCTTTCCTGGGGTGACTTAAGTGAGTTTATTGCTCACGGCTGCGGGCCACAGTCGGATCCTGCAACAAGAAGGAGATGAGGAAAATAACACCAGGGATGCTCATGGTAGGGATCAGCACACTGCTTGCTGGTCCTGCAGCCCAGCTGGGCTAGAAGGAACACCTGAAGAACAAAAACCCAAAAAACAAGTCTGCATGGAAACAGGAAAGGCAGGCCAGCAGCAGGCAGCACGTGGAGGGGACAGCATGGTGTAAGGGAGCCCATGTCTCACACGTGACGCTTGGGAATTTCTTAGGGACTAACGGCTTGCTCCTCAGCCAGCCAAGTGCTGAATTCAACTCGCATTCCTCTCACCACCTCATTACCTCGCAGCCATTCCCCTGCCCATGTCTGCTTGTTTAAACGGGGCTCCTTAAGGCAGAGGATGCTCGTTAGGGACGTGGTACGATAACCACGGCACTCGTGCGCCTTCCTAATTTGATGCATCTGATGAGCCAGAACTTAACGAATGCAAACTGCTGCCCAAGTTACTTAGATCTGGGCAGGCACTTTCTGTCTTCCTCAGCATATTCTATGGGCTGATCTCATGACGTTCTCCTTCATGCCAGTTTTTTTTTTTTTTGTCTATCCGAATTTTCTTTTTCCACTAGAAGCCTCCAAGCTGGGCTCCTCTCCGGCACTTTGCATGTATTATTTCACTGCTTCGCTGGACTGGTTCAAATTATCATTTTCCAGCTGAGATGTATAGACTAACTCATTCAAGACCACTTTTCTCTGCGTGTGACAACGCGGATTTCTCTGTGGCCCTCGAGGAGATAAAACGTGCCCAAGGTGCTGTGGGAAAACCAGTGTGCGGGGAGCGAGCCTTTAGACAGAGGAAAGAAGTTGTGCTCTGTAAGTAGAGTGAAGCTGTGTGCTTTCAAGTGGATTTTCCCTGGTTTGGGGGATAAACTGATTGGCAAATAACAACCCGGTGTGGGCGGTGGGATGTCACAAACTGCATATGGGAAAGGCCAAATCTGGGTTTATTTCCACCACTCACAAAAGGAAAAAGGCACCATCTCATGGCCACAGCTCTGGTATTTGACACAGAGCTTAAATTCACATGCAAGGTAATCTTATAAAGTAAATGGTGTGTTTAAGTTACAGCACCTGAGGTTCTATTTATTCTTCTGCTTCATGGAACAGATAGCACTTAAAAAAAAAAAAAAAAAGCCTAAGAAATAGGTGTTTCCAATCCCCATACAAGGAAAATTCATACCAGCAATACAACTGTGAAAACTCGGATTTCCTTGAGCTTGTTCTCCTGGAGAAGAAACAGTTCCTGTGCCATAGGAGCCAACCTGACCACGCATCGAACTGCGACACGACCAATACCTGGATGAATGCTGCGAAAATTAATTCATGGGTGATTCGAGAAGTTAGGCAGCAAAGAGCAGATGTGATGATAAAAATCACAGCTAACCCTGGACAATTTATTAAGGGCTGTGGGGAAAAAGAAAAAAAAATAGAAAAGAAGGAATCAGTTTGCAAAATATGATTGTTTTTGAGCAGTTTGCTTAGCAACAGGCCAACAAATGCTCCAACCATGGCTTTGTTTCATACTCTCACAGCAGTACCAAACGGCATTTCAACACACCCCGGTGACCTCAGCTGCACTGCTCTGAAGCCGGGGCATCTTGCAGCTCCCACCGTGCAGCCTTACCCCAGCCTCAGCCCCGTGGCAGAGCAGAGCACGTCTGTTTCCTCTTTCCCACGTTGCAGCAAGCCGTTCCCCCAGTTGCTCGGGCTGGGCACGACGGAAGAAAGCGATGCGATGTGCCAATTTCCCTGGCTGTGGGCATCACCCTGGTGCAGCTCCCCTTGGCTCCGCCTGGCCTCGCTTTCCCAACACCGAGGTTGCTGATGGGGAAGTCAAGGTTAGGTCAAGGTCTTACAGCCTTCCTCGTTGGGCACAGAAAATGAATCAAAGCCCAAGTAAAGGCTGTTTTCTTTTTTTTTTTTTCTCCACGTTTTCTTTTCCCAGCACCTCACGTGTGCCAGTTCCCTGGCTTTGGGAGCACAGCTTCACTTTTCGGAGCAGACCCGATAATTTGGTTCCAGCAGCAGAAATAATTCAGGCAGCTTAAACAAAGGCCACTGGAGCTATTGGGAACAGAGAAGTGCCAGAGACTCAGAAACTCAGCCTGAAATATGTTTCAGGTCCATTTGTATCCCTGCATCTCCATGGACTGGGGGTGAGGGAAGTAGCCAGGTGGTATAGCTTTAACCAGGCCCATTTTGAAGGCAAAATGCCTTAATTTCATTATAGTTTAATTGACTTAATTGCCACTTTGCTTCTTTGGGCAGTCAGTACCTGCTAATCTCATGGGCTCTGCAGTGCTGGGCAGTGTACCTGAGGGCTTGCCTGAGCCAGAGATGTGCAAGGCTCAGGTTTGCCCACAGCAGGAGGGCTGGCAAGCACCATCAGACCACCTAAGCTTTTAAACACGACAAAGCCAAACCCAAATGCACCCACAAGCCTCTGCTGGATGAGGCAATTGCAAAGCAAGTGGCTCAGCAGCTGTCCTGGCGTGGCACGAGCCCAGTTGCAGAGAGCAGCGTGGTCTGGTCCAGTGCTGGGAACCCTGGAGCAGGATTTACCGTGCCAGCGAGTCCCAGCCTCAGTGTGGGGTTGTGACCTGGGTCAGGTCAGTGGCAGCGGGGTCAGTGGCTGATTAGCTGCTGAATGCACAGGGACCTGAGCCCGCTGAGAACAGCACGGCCATGACAAGTGTGTTCCTTCTTGTTCTCAGAGTTCAGAGCCCCTCACTTTGCAGCGTGTCTCTGCCCCCATCACACCCTTCCTACCTCCCCACGCCGAACCGCAGAGGGTGGCAGCGCCGAGTACATCTGTTTCCTGTTTCACAAACTGCTGTCACACACTTCCAACAGGCACTCTTGTCTGAAATTGAGAGCCAAGCAATGTTATTTACAAGTGTTTGTGCTCCCGAGCCTATCTGGCTGCTCTGTACTGTACTGCCTGCTGAACGTGAAGCCAAACATCAGAGCAACTCCTTTCCCATTATTTGGAAATTATTATTTTTCTCTTACTGCTATTGAAAGTAAATGTGTACCTCAGATATCCTGACATATTTATCAGAAATAATCAAAGCAGACAGAAAACAGCTTCAAATGTGCAATCGTGACTTGAACTTGTCATAAGTACTCCTTAATAAGTTGTTACTAATAGTGTTTGCCATGAGAACCCGCGGGCCAAGTGAGTGTACGTGCTGCCTTCACTGCAGTGAGTCCAGCGGGTGAAACCCTGGCCAAAAAATTAGTGGTTGAAGGCCCCAGCGACTTGGCTACAGGCTACATCACACACTTCTGCAGAGATCTCTCACGAGACTCATTGTTCGCCCAGCCAGAACCTAAATGAGACCCAAAAACGAGCGCCCATTGCCTCCGCCGCCGTACATTGTGCCATTGCAGTGCTGGGAGGAGATGGTGCCTTGCCACTCACGGCTGCTCATGGATCCACCTTTCCATCGAGGCTTTCTGCCACCTTCTGCTAATGCTTTGGACGCAGCCAGGAAGGCTGAGGCAGCCAGAGAGGCTGAGAGCTGCATCCATTTAACAACTCCTTTACTTCTCCTACCCTGTGGGGCTGTGTCCAGGAGGACTCCCCCAAAAGGAGCTCAGCTCTCCAGTGTTTCACGTGAAGCAGCTTGAGACTGACGGGCCCAGCCACGTGCTTAGGGATGAGCATTAACGCAAGGATTTGCAGAGGTAGGACCCTAATCCAGAGAACGGTGTCGATCCCTGGTACCATGCTGTCGATTAATGTCAGTCCTGGGGCATCACCAAAAAGGAAAGCCTGTGCTTCGGGATGCTTCCAGGACCAAAGTCTTATCCCCCCAGCCTGCCTCAGCCTCTACTTGCCACTTACACATTTTGCAAGCAGAGCTTGAAGCTGAAAATATGCAGGCGTGCAAAAGCGTTGGCACTTTGCAGGATGAGAATTTGCAGATGCTTTGGCAGGGTCTAAGTCCATCCACCATGATGGCTGCATGAGGAAAGAGGGGAGAGAAAACAAAAACGACCTCACAGGTCTGCAGCTGCTTGAGAAAGCAAAATATTCAGCATCATTTCCTCCATGTCTGTTACCTGGCATATGGCTTTCTCTTCCCTGATGCACCAAATGCGAGCAGCTCACAGGCTTCATCTCCTATTGATGTGCAGGGTCTCAGCACTCTGCTGCAGGCTCTCATCTCTCCACTTCTTTCCTCTCGCTCCTCAGCTTCAACGAGATCTCCCAAAGCAGCTGCACAGAGAGGAAACAGGACTCAAACCTCTGAACCTCAGGTGCACCCCCTATATAATCCCCCAATTCCCCTCCCCGTGACTCGATGCACCAGCACTTCAGGCACCACTTCTGCACCAAATGAAAACTGCAGCACCTTAGCTTGGAAAATAGCAGCCTGGGCTTTTAGTTAGACTTTAATCCTCACCCTGGGGACCAAGGGGACAGCCTTGCCAGGCTCTGACCTTCCTCAAGAGGTAATTCAGCAGGGATTTTGCAGAGAGATTCCTGAATTGCAGGAGACCGCCTGGTTCTGGGGCAGAAAACAGGACTTGGGAGTCGCAAAGCTGGCTCCTGTGTTTACAAGAAGATTAATCTTGTGATGATCACAGCTTGTGATGTTTCCCAGGCAGCCCTGCAGACGCAGCGGGGACAAGGCCAGGCCCCTCGAGACCCTCACTGATAAACAAGGCCGGTATTTGTGGTGGCTCTTTTCCTGTGGGAGCTGAACCCAGCTTGAATAAATGGCTTTCTGCAGAGAGTAAATGAATCCATGGCCTCGAACCATGGAGCTGCATTCACCACTTGTCATGTGTTGGTACACGCTGGCACTGGGATGCCCTCTTACGAGTCCCAGTGAGGTGCCAGCTTCTGAAGAAACTGTTGGACAAAATGCACCAGAGACACAGTGTGAGCACCATTTTACACCAGTCAGTGGCTCTTTTTCCTGGACTGACACTTGATGTGGTAATAGTTTTGCAAGAGGATGATATTTGTATTTACTTCCATTTTTTTCCTAAGCATAAGAGACCTTTTTGTTACTTCTTTTTTTTTTTTTTTTTTAAAGCTAAATTGCCTTTCAAAGGAAGCTTTGATTCCCCTGGGTAGACAGCCACACTCACCGGTGGATGATGGAGGCTGGAGAACCGTAGGGACCCTGCTCTTAGAGCCTTCCCAAATCCTCAGCTGCACTCCAAGAGGCCATGCCACATTTGGGGGAAGGAAAGGAAAAATGTGTCAGATCAGCATTAATTTCCAGAGAAGAAAGGGGGCAATCCTTATGTGTGTTTTGTCTGCCACGGTCAGGAAGCGCAGCAGACACATCTCAGCACCAGCATCATCTGCTGGCCTTACTCGTTCCCTTGGGTTGAGGCCCTCTGGAGAGAAAAGATTTTGCAGCCGCAGCAGAAACGCTTGTGAAATGTTTATCTGATCAGCTAGAGGCTTTGAAGGCCTGCTTTGGGAAAGAGTTCTAACACTTCATAACTCAGATGCAACTGGGAGGTTTGGTGTCTCCTTTTTTGTTGCCTTTTTTTTTTTTTTTTTTTTTTCCAAAGGAGGCTTTTCTTTTAGGGCAGCAAAGCGGTGTTTTGTACCAAGAGCTAGGATGAAGTCAGGATGTCGCAGTTCACTGAAAACGTATGTCCATGGATTTGTGGCCAAAGCCAGAGCTGGGGTTACACGCTGCTCCCTTTGCGATTAACATCTCACCTTATCAGACACACTGTCCCGTTCACTGCATAAGCAACCCCTTGAGGAAAAAAAGAAAAAAAAAAAAAACAAATAAAAAATGAAACACTTATTGATGCTAACCACAGAAACCATCTGCAAATGCACCTTGAAACCTATGCCCTCTCCCCCTGCTTGGCACTGAAGAAAAACCAATATTATCCCTTATTGTTCCTCTCTAAGACTCCACTCTCCATGTTAAGGCTCCCTTAAAATCGAGGTACAAGCCCTGCAGTGGAGGCTTAGCCCAGCCTGAGCCCAACCTGGTGATCCCTGCCCTGTTGGCAGAGGAACGTGCACCAAACGTGCTCGAGGCCCCTGGTGGGAAGGTCTCCCAAAAGAAGTGATGCTCCTGCACCTCCCGTCAGCAGTAACTCGCTTAGATGCGATTAATTCCTGCAAATCTCCCGCTGAGACCAGTTATCTCCTACAGATAACGCCGTAATCTCCTGTAATCGTTGACTGCAGGAAGAATTCCTTCTTTATAACTTTCATTTTCTCCATGGAGAAGGTGATAATTTCTGCTCGCTTCCTTTGCAGTGCCACAGAGTTGCTCTGGACCTTCCCCACTTCTCTTTTCCTTGACATTTTGTTGATTTTTTTTTTTTTTGGTTTATTTTTTTCCCTCAGGTTTCTTTTTTATAAATGAGCTGCAGTTTGACCGTCTTGCTCCTGGTATTGCTTCATCCAGGCAACTTTCCTTGCTGAAGCAAACGGGGCTGGAGCTTGAGCAACGTGAGCTGAGACCAACAAACGAGATAGCTGAGGCAGGAGCGGAGACAATGTGATGCGCTGCTCTTGCGAAAGGGAAATACAAACCACTGAGGCTGTAAACAAGTGTTTCCTGGCGGATCAAAACCACAACATTGCAGGCAGCAGCGAAGGTTTCAACATTTTCAGGGCCGTGGCATTAAGGATGAATTTCGCCTATTTCGCTTCTGCCGTGATTTAAATTTTTTCATAGTGCCGCGAGGCGATGAGCGACAAGCACAGGGTATTTTAAGCTTCCCAGCTCCTCAAAGATATTGAAGTACTTGGAACGTGTTGGTCTCCATGGGATGCTTGAAAATATTCCTTCCAAAGGAAATTAAATTTGAGATACCGTTTCTATAAGCTTACATCCAAGGAGGGAACAGTAGATATTTGATGGAGAAAACTGTGCTCCTCTGAGCTGTATTGCCATTTCTGTCCCCTTTTCGTGACGCAGAGGCCGCAGAAGACCTGACTTATCCCCTGCCATGTGACAGACTGGCAGCTTTCAGAATTTATTATCAAAGAATCTAGATAATCTCCTGCTATATGAATTAATTAATTGCTTCTGTGGTAGTACGTCTGACACAGTGCCTGCTGATAGGTTGCTCTTTTCTGATTATGAAAAAAAAAAAACCACTTGGCTGCATTGTTTTTAGAGAAAATACCATTCTCTGTTGTTGGGAAGGGAAAGGATAACATCTTGGTCCACCATAGCACTTGCCTGTTTCCTCTGACCTCAAAGAAAGCTTTCCACGTAGCATCCTGAGGTCGAAGAGTCAGTCTCACCTTCCTATGCACACATCTCCACGCTGAGAACATCCCACTGAGGATTCATGCAAACCAAGTGAACTGCTCACAGCTCGCCTGCAAACAGAAAAGATACTCACGGCTTTCATTTCCAGCAGTTAATCACCACTGGTCTGCAGAAAAAAGCCCTCGCCTCATTCTTTCCATGCCGGGCACGGCCAGTCCCTGCCACTGAAGACCCTGAGCCTGACAGCTTAGCAGGGACGTAAAGAAATTACGGAGGACAACTGCATCCAGAGTTACCTAAATCAACAAGAGCACTTGGAAAAGTTATGACACATTTCGGGTTGAAGCTGACCTTTAACTACTGTGGGATGAAATAGTTTTCTGCAGCAGAATAGCCTGAGAAAGGGTTGTAAAGGGCTTTCTATGTTTTCCCCTGAAACACTGAGTAATGACCTCTCTTGTCAACGAGAAACCAGCTACACGAACTGTTGGTCTTATCCTGGCTCGCAGCCCCTGGTTCTTAAAGGTTTCAGGTGCGTATAAATATGTGCATATGTACATGTATACATGTGCGTGTGGAGTTTAGCAGAGAAAATGAAGGGCAGATGCTTCTTAAAACTCATAGGCAACCCAAATATCCTCACCAGAGCTGTACTCATGCTAAGCTGTTATTATGCTCAGTTTTATTTGGATTTCACTTTAATCCTGAAGAATCCTGTAAAATACACCTTCCTGGAAAATATAATGGGAAAGCATCCTTCTGAAGCACCCACTGTCCTTGCCAATGAGCCGCAAAAGAGGGAAAAGACATTTGGAAACTAGTGTTCAGAGACTGGGCAAGAGGACTGGAAACTCTGCAGAGATGCTGTTCTGTTGTCCTGTCCTGTTTGTCTCCTTTTCCTCTTCTTGTTCAGCTGGCCAGTGGCTGAGACAAAGTGTTTTGACTCCTGTGAGTCACACTTACCAGAAACATTTCGCTTCGGGCATTTCCTTGTGGTTGCCATGCTCCTGGTCCCCCTTCTTTCTGCCTTTCCCATTTAAATAGAAGGACACCAACTACTTTGTGGAAATATGACATGTTCTCATACGAAGAGCGCCACATTGGTCATGCCCAAACCTTTCCATTACAGCAATCCAGGAACAACCGTAAATAACATTTGTGATCAGAGCAGGAGCTGCAGGACGAGCCACTGATGCCTGAGAGGTTCCTCTGTATGGCTTCAGCAGCTCCTAATTTGTGGGAAGGGGATGGTTAAAAAGTGGGAGAAAGCAAAGTTTGGCTCTGCGCCAGGCTCGTATCTGTGCTGGAAGCGGGGAAGAAAAAAACACTGATTTTCCACCACCACCGCATGGGAAAACAGCCATTGTTTCCTCCAATCTTGGCTGTTATCCTCCAGGGCAGTGTCATCTGCTCGCGAGAGGAACTCTCCCCACGTACAGGCAGCTTCTCCAGGGGTTTCTGAGAGGGCAGAAAGATTACACAGCCAGCAAAGCGTCGTGGAGAGGGAAGGAAATGCTTACTCTGCCCTATCTGCACCCCACGACCTCCTTGAGCTGGGTGTGCCCTGTCTCTGGCTTTGGGGGCTGATTTCGTGGAAAGTCCCTCGGGACTTGGAGCTACCATGAATCACAGTCCCCTTTCCTTTTTGTCCAAAGTGGCACCAGCTTTCAGCTCATGGTCCTGGCCAAAGCACCCAGGGGAGCTTTGGTGCCCACCTCTGCCCTCTCCTGGAGGCGTGATGGAGAGCGTGGCATCCCTCCAGATTTCTGCTATTCAATACCAAAAACTACATCGTAGCTGACGGAGATCCACCAAACAGCTACAGGGAGAATGGCCCCAAGTTACTTCTGATCCACCAATGCGAACATATTAACAGATATCCTAATTATTAGGGAAGTTCTGAAATCCAGAGCTCAGGGATGGGTGAATCCTCAGCCACCAAGATTTCCAAATTGTTCCTCATCACCCTTCCCAACACCATGTCAGCAACCAGAGCCAAACACATCCTCCGTCTGCCAGCTCTCGCTGAGTGGCTCCCAAACATTTTGGAGGAAGGAGCCTCTCCCTGTCCTCAGCGTTGCTCATTTTTCAACAGATCTGCAAATGAAGGATGGTGTCTTGAAGGTCACCCTACAGGGTCTAGCAGACAGCCAGCAATCTTCAAAGAAGACCGGGAACCGCTGCGCAAGTGGAAAGTATTAATAAGCACATGTTGCAAAGCCGCGTGTCTCCACCCAAAAACTCAGTGGGGTTATTCTTTCTCCAACAGCCTACCTCAGCCTCCGAGCTACCGTAACTGCTGGAGGCCTGGATCATGACTGCTGCCTTTTGCAGGGTACGCTATAATTTATAATCATGTATTACAAAAACAGCCCTTCCCGTGGCTTCTGGTTGTGGTAACAACTTGCCTCACACCCTGACAGGCAGTTGGGTTTCTCCTGTTGATGCTCTGACTGCTCAGATTGCCGGGTTGCTCCCCAAAGATCCTTAAATTTCCTGGCCCTAAGAGGCTCATTGTGGTCCACGGAGTCCAGCAGAGGATGTCTGCACCCAAAATCTTCCTCATTTTGCTCAATAATCTTGTGCTGAATTTTCATCCTCCTACCTCTGAAATCTGTAAAAGCAGCATTCCTGGGTTATTCCTTTCTCGTCGGTAATTGATCCAAGCCCTGCAGATCTGTTTTCAGCCTCATTTTAATTTGTCTGGACTGGAACATGAAGTTCAGACCTTTATTCAGACTCTGCTATATTTAATTTCCCATCTGATTGAAGGCTCAGATTTTCCAGAAGGAGCCCAGCTGACATTTTCAACTGTGCACCATTCTCAGCCGAGGTCAGTGGACCAGCTCACACCCCTTTGAACACTGAGACATGCAACAACATTTCCAGGACAACTTCAGCATCCTGGACTTTGACTCCAGAATTGCCTGAAGTGACAATAATTCTCACCCAAGAGGGCTGGGTGTGTTTCCCCGTTAGGATAGGAAAAAATGCGTTGTGACACTCAGTGGCCTCAAACCTGGCTGAGGGTGTGAGTCTTGTTTGAGCCCAGTTCAAGTCCTGGAGTCGGTCCCTGGCCATCTTTGGTAGAAATTTCACCCAAACCTCAGGCTGCTCTCGTTTATGCAGAGAGTTGGGCTGAACGCCAGGCCAGCTCAGGATGCAGAGAGTCAACAAGCGACCGAGAGTCATACTCTGTCCTTTGTTCTGGCAGTGATGAATCCGTTCCTGCAGATCTCAGCTACACAATGAATACTTGAGGTAGGCAGCAGAAAGTGAAATCATCTTCTGACGGGCCTTAATTAAGGCTGTGGTTTCGACTGCATGCCTGCTGACAATTTAAACCTGGGGGCAGAAATCTGTTAACTTGACTCCTTCGGCTAAAAGAGAAAACCAGTGCAAACCAGAAAGATTTCTGGATTCTCGGGAGCTCATCTTGAAGTTTAAAGTTTTCTTTGCATAGTTTTCTATCGTTTACAATCTTTTCATTGAAAAAGCAACACTGGCCTTCTAAAAAGTCGGAATCCCTGCCCAAAAAACTAGTTGGCCGGAGCATTTTTGATCAGCTGCAGAAAGTTATCTGAAGTTACCTCAGGTATTGCTGTAGGACCCTCTGCAGCAGATGCAAACTGGTGTCCCAACTCAGCCAAGCACCAGGCATTTTGGGGAGGTGCAAGGCATGACATAAAGCAGGAAGGTGGAGGCAATGAATCGCTGGTCATCAGCCCTACTCTCACTTTCTCATTCAGCTGCGTGGGAGGTGTTTGTGTGGTACGTGATAATAAAAGCTGGGATATTTTTCCACCCAGATTTTTTTTTCAAGCTTTGCTTTTGCTGTAGATCCCAGAGACCAGATGTCTGACATTAAAAAAGAACAACTCACTTAACTTCTCTTTGAGGACATTTGGGGAAGGAAGGAAAACAAGCGAAGAGAGCAGGAGAGCAGTGCTGCCCTAGGGTTCCTACCTTCTTTGGACTTCAGGATGTTTCTGCATCCCCCAGTGACCTGGGCACGGGGTATTCCTGAGGACCTTTGTCCCGTACCTTCTGCATTTGGGCAGAGCCCTCTCTGGACCAGCCTTGCATGGCATCGTGGGGGATGATGTAGCTCCTGCAGTGCAGCTGCTTTGGTTCTGAGAGCAAGCGGTGCCTGCTGATGGCAGACGTGTTAGTCAGCTCGACATTTTTTGGGCTTCTGTGGCTGGCTGGGGTCATCTGCTCGTCCTTGTAACGTGCTGACACTGAAGGCATCGTCTTGCACAACCAGTCCCTGTGCACAGCAGAGGTGTTTAGTCCAGCTAAAACCCACAGGACATCCACCCCACACTCACCACAACCAGGAGGCAGACCTAACAAAATAAGGCTGTGAGCAGCAAAGACAAAACCCTCAAAACCCATCCTGTGTTACTGGAAGGGAGCGAGACCTCAGGCATTTTGGTGTCCTGGTGGCACGTCTTTAAGAAACAGGCTTCAGCTCATGCTGCAGAACAAAAAAAAAAAAAAAAAAAGGGGAAAAAGGCAGTGATCCATAGAGGTCTGATATGGCAAACTGCTTCCAGGGTCTCTGCTCTGGTGATAGGGTTAAGTGAAAGCCTGTGCTTGGTAAAGATCATTGAATCACAGGATCAGCCAGGCTGGAAAAGAGCACACAGCAGACAGGGCCAGACATTAAGGCTTCAGAGGTTTTCCCTGAAATAACCATGTAAAAAAAATGAGTTTCTAGGGCAAATACTAAAGATGTAGGCAGGGAGACTTTCTGCATTGCCATTGTAAGCAAGCAACGGTAATGATGGAAGCAGAGCATCCAGCCTTCCAACACCAACACATCAGTGGGACTCCATGCAATTGCACGAAGCCAAGTAATGGGATGGAGAGGTTATTGCAGTGCCAAAAAGGGGTTTGGCCTTTCCCTTCCATGAGAAAGACACAGCGAGAGCAAGACAAACACAACCAATGCATGCAGGGGGTATCAGTATACCCCCTTAGCTGCAGCCACGTCATGCAGGTAGGTCTGAAAGCAGCACCTTCTGACAGCCGCTCAGGATCACGAGCATGAGGTGCTGCCCCATTTTCTCCAGGATTATCACTTCTACAACCCAGTGCTCCCAAATCCTGGTAAGTGAGGGCGAGGAATACAGCCTGCCACGAACCACAAGTTCCTCGATGCTTCAGAGCTTCCTTCAACTTTCTGGCATTTGTGTCCTCCAACGAGAGTCCTAGCAGAGCTCGTTTCCTCCATCTTTCCTAAAGTTATTTAGGAAAACACTCCATTAGGCATCAGCTACTCTGCTAGGATTTATTAGCTCCCGCTGGGAGAGAGGAACAGAGATTCACATGAGTCATTAAGTTTAAGCCTTGCCGGCAGGATGGACATGAAAAATGATATTTTAGTAGGGTTTGCATTGGCACTGCTTACCCACTTAAACGCTTATGGTATAATTACTAAGGGAAAAAGGATGTTGGATGATTTCAGAAAAAAAAAAAAAAGAAAAGAAAAAAACACACAACCCAAACACAAAAATGCTCCGCAGAACCCAAACATGCTACACACATTTCTGCAAATTCTTTATGGTGGGGTTGGCTGCTCTGCTAGAACAAGTTACAGGGATCAGGTTGTCTGTGTCCTCCCAAGCAAGACCCTACTCAGAAGCTTGATTTTTTTTCTTGATTTGGGGGTTGGATCCGATGATCTCTTGAGGTCCCTTCCAACCCCTACAATTCTGTGATTTTACTGCAAGGGCAAGCGAAAAAAGCCAACTGCTGTCTGTGGCAGAGGTCATTATTGTGAACGCAGACATGGTCGGAATTTGTTCTCGGGATATCCTTTGCGTGGCATAGATGAAAATCTCCAAAGGATGCTTGGGTTGAATCTTGCTTTTTAATTTCATTCAACATTAGGAAAATTGAAAATTTTAACCAAAAGGCATTTGGCTAGGAAAGCAGAAGGCATTTAAACAATCCATGAACGATTTTTTTTTCTTCCTGGTATTTTTGTATATTCTATTCTATATTTTGGTGTTTCTTTCAGCTATTTTTCACCTCTCTGTGTCTCATAGACATGCAAACATACTCTGCCAGTTGGCCAGTCAACAATCCCCCTTGATTTAGTTAAATAGAAATAGTTAGAGGAGTCTTGGCAGATCACCGGATCTTCATTCCAGGCTGATGTGGGATATCACGGGGTGCGTGGGGTGCTCACAGCCAGTGGATTACAGGAGCTAAAAGGCTGTGGCAGCATCCAGCTCTAGGTCCTGAGGGGCTGGTGGCATTCCCTGAGGTTCCTCTGCAGCAGATAACAAATCCCAGGCGGCCTGAGAGCATCCTAACCCCAGCCACGACCCCCTGGCGACACAGAACGAGTGCAAAGAGGCCATCCACCCCATTACACAAGCCCAAAAGGAGCAAGCATGAGCACCTGAGCCCATGGCTCCTGCATGGCACGTAGCCAAAAAACCTCCCTGGCAGACAAGCAGTGCTTTGTATGGTGTTGGGAAACACAGGTTCCTGCTCCCGGGCTCAGCCAGAGCCTGATGGCCGTCAGAGCGATCCCAGCAGGGCGACGGGAGAAATTCATCACATTAAGAAAACACGCTATAATTAGAAATGGGTTAAAAACAGCTGGACAGACCTCATTACTTGTTTTTTGTTTGCTTTTGCAAAACCAATACCAAGAATGGTTTGGCCTCGGGCCTCGTTTCTGAGCTCATAGTGTTCATGGGTGGATCTGGGGACCAGAGGAGTGGTTTCAGTTAAGAGCTGTCGGCAGTAAAGGAGCAAACCATCACCCGTTTCAGCATGCTCGCACGTTTGTAGAGCTGAACCTGCTCTGACCATCAGCCCTCGTGTCACTGCTAGTTTGGAAATGAGGTGACTGAATGAAGCCGTGGAGTTGCTTTGCTGCACGTCAGGGCTGGGTTATCCCCTCCGTATTCAGCCCAGGGCTCTGCAGAAGATGCTCACTCTGTAGGGTGGCAGTAGAGTGACCCAAGACCAACCAATACCTTATTCTGCAGACCCTGCTCAGGTGTGAACAAGGGGCTTGGTCAGGCAGATGAGAGCTGCCCCCCTGTTCAGGCAGCTCCCCTGGTCCCAGAGCATGGCACTTGACATTTATTGCAGCTCCTCTGGAGAGGGATGCTGCCAGAAACAACTTCCCAGCAGCAAGACAGGACAAGGAAAAAGGATCTAGCAGTGGTGGTAACTCCCCTTCTGCCTCCCTCTCTCCTTCCTCCTGCTCACATCTACACAAATCCAGCCGGAGGTGAGCATCTGACCAAAGTCTTGTCAGTTTTACCCAGTGATAACCCTACTGACTTCAGTGGCATTGTTTGAGCCTCGCCTACGTCACCCGACAGTCACATAAGCCCCTGTTTTAGGAGCCCTATAAATTTCTAGCTAATGTGGAATATGACAGGGTTAAGTGCTCTCACTGCTGCAGGATTTATTGTGGGCCCTGCGAGCTCAACCTAATCCAGGAAAAGGCTTAATCACTAAGTTATCTTCCATGCTGCTGGCACCCATTGGGCTACGTCTGCATCCACACATGGCTTCATAAAGCATTAGTCAGTAGAAAGACACATTTTTTTCAGTGTATTAGCTTTTATGGAAAATAACTTCTCAGCTGTTTGCCATTTTACCATTCCGGTATCAAGCGACGGAGTCTTATCATTAAACATCTCCTCAGGCCTTATCATTCTCACATTCCCACATCAGCTGCCTTTTTTAATGAGCTGCAGGGAACCATCGAAGCCTCACTGCAAGAAGGATCTCGTCCTCAGCCATTCGTTGTTCTTCCCAAGCATCAAAGTCCTTTGGCTAAAAGATCTGCTTCTCCCTGCACCACAGGCTGATCCACAGGGGAATACTCTTCTCTTCTTGCTTTTCTCCTGCCCTCCCATTTAATTTAGCTGTACTATTAATGGTGCTAGACCAATTATTTTGCTAATCAGGGATCTGATCTAGGAGCTCTGCTTGCTCAAGCAAAGCTACAAAGCCGTAGCTGTGGCCCTGCCAGCTCTCACCAGCTTGCTTGGTCGAGCCTCAACTCTCCCTGGATGGGAGTTTTCCAAGAAAAATCCCGCGAGGAGCCAGCCCTCCAGCAGTGTTCATGGGCACCGTGCTGTCAGAGGAGCCGTATTTCAGATGCAGCCGTAGCCAGGCATGAGCTCAGGACTGACTCAAAGGGAAGAATACCACCCCCTGAATCACCTTCCTGCAAACCTTGAGGTTTCCTGGCTGGACATCAGAAGAGATGGCTGCTCCTTCAGACACTTCTGTTTGCCCTGGGTAATTTTCCACTGTGCCAGACTTCCTCGGATTTTTCTCATTGCAGCAAGACAGGCAGGGACCCCGCTTTTGGGTTAGGAGATGCCGAAGGTCCTGGGTCCCCTCACAGCACCCCCAGGCCAAGTCTCACGTGGGAGCTCTGTCCCCATGGCTGAATTTCTCTAGAGCTTCTCCAAGAGGAAGAGGCAAAAAGAGAGAAAAAAAAATGAAAATGCAGAGCAAAAGGGACCAAAGCCTCAATTCCTGGCAGCTTGCTTCCTCCAGAGCCTGTGCCTGGCTTCCATCAGCAGGTTCTTGTGCAGGAATAGCTCAGGTGGTAGGAGATTGCAGTGGTTGCTAGTAGCTCTTTCACTTCTGAGATACAGGAAAACATCTTCCTGACAAATTGAGGAGCCTGAGGGCTGGAAATGCACCTCCTACATGTACCTGCATGGGCCCAACGGGCAGCCACTGTGCCCTCTGGTTCTTCGTGAAGGCTTCTTTTGCTGCCTCTTTCTGCTACAGCTTAATAAAGCACCTCCCCACATCAAAAAGCAACCGAGATACCCCAAACCTGATTGAATTGGGTCATCGGCAACCTGCTGCAGCTGACCCTGCCCAAGGAGGGAGGGAGGACCGGAGAGGGAATACAAGCAGGCTTGCTGCCCCTAGGAAATGGGCAGTTTGTAGGAATACTGCAGGACAGGGTTTAGGAGGAGGAAAACAGAAACTGGATGGGAAAGCCCCTTAGTAAAAAAGTTCCCAGCCCTGATAAGGGACTCCAGAGACAAACAGATGTAGTGGTTTCAGTGTTTGCCTGTCCCAGGTGCCTGCTGCTGGAAAGCATTATTCCAGTAAGGGAAAAAGTAACAGTGCAAATAGAGGCAGGGGAATGACAAAGGGCGATTGTCTGAAGGCTAGCAAAGGGGGCGCGTTTCGTGTTTTGGAGAGCTAGGCTTCCTGAGATAACTCCTCTGCTGATTTTAGAAGCAGATCCTTTCCCTAAATATTTTGTTAAGGAAGGCGTGCCTTCAAATATGCCCTTAGTCAGCTTAAAAAAAAAATAAAAAACATGTACCAGCAAACCTATCGCAGTTCTCAGGCTGTCTAAAAATCAATTTTGGAAGGGAATCGAAACACACTGGTGTGGCTTTAACGAACGAGATCACCATCCTGGTCCCCACGCCAACATCTGGTAAGGTAAATCTGGTCTACTGGCCACCTGGACTGATCCCATACTAAGCCTAGATCAAACCGATTTCCATTTTCATCCTATTTCTTGCTGCATGTACTTACTACTACAGATACTTCCATCCCCCAGGCCAGTGAGCTCTGCTCCAACTTCTCCGTGGGTGGGCAGCGCTTTGCCTTTCTACCCAAACCACCACTGACAAGCCCAACACCCTGAGGCTGACCTGGGACAGATTTTTCGAGCACATTCTTGAAATGAACTCTGCTGTAAATGCTTGTCCCTAAATCTCGCTACCCTCAGTGCTTCCAAACATCACCACGCCGAAAAGGAAAATAGATCCTACTGCTTCTTCCTGCTTGCACAAAGCACAGGCACGGTGCTCTCTGCACAGAAAAGTTGGGCTGGGGAAAGGTCACCGAATACTTTTGCACATCCCAGAGCAGCCGCTTACGCAGAAGGGCTTCCTTCCTCCTCCTCCTCCTCCTCCTCTGCGGGCGTGCTGCAGGGCATGTGGCTGCTCTGGGGGAAAGGGCACGGCTCCAGCCCTCTCCCCAGGCTGGTGGCACCCCCGTGTCTGGGCCTTTTGCTCTGCTGGTGACACGGCTGTCCCCTGAGGTCAAGGCCAAACGAGCCTGCCTCACTCTACTGACTGTGCTCCTTAATCCCCAACCCCTGCCCTGGGTCATCAGCAGTGAAAAGGGAAGTGAAATGCTCAAGTGTAGCTCCAGCTTCTGAATTTTGGGGGATTTTGGTTGAACGCCTACAAAATTCAGGATGTGCTGAAGCCAAGAGACCTGTGCCAGTTGTCCTCAGGAGGCCCCATCCTGCTCCCACACAGCCTCTGTTTGAGAGCACTGCACCCAAAGCCTCACAGGAGGACGAGAAGGGCATCCCTCCCTGCAGGGCCTCCTGTTTCTTTTGCAAAGGCACCAAAAAGATGTTAGGCCACTGTGCTACGAGTCAGAGTACCTCATTTTGGCAAAGCCTTGGCTTTTCAGGAGCTTCCTTCCTCTTCTTTTGGCTGACTCTGGACTCTGCAGTGCCCCGTGTCTCTGTCTGGAGGAACGAGGAGGAGGTTTTGGGGGAATGCAGGCAGACAGGGAGATACAACCAATAATATCTGTAAAATCACAAGTGCTGCGCTGCTGACATATAATCAGCCTTGTCCATGGGCTATAAAGAAATAAATTCTGCATTTTTTCCCCCTTAAGAGCATGCCACTGAAATCTCCCCTTCTTTTTCTTTCATCAGCTCCTGCATCTCTTAAGCAAACCATTTGATGAAGACACAAAAACACAAATCCATCACTCTGCCATAACTAGCTGCTGCTTACAGAAACACATAAGAATAAAAGAAACCCTCACAGAAAAATGAAAGCTTTCCACAAAGCCCCCTTTACTTTTGTTCGGCGCAAACTCATTTCAGCTTGATTTATGGCCCACTGGAATTTAAAGCTTCAGAGGAGATTAATGGGCTGCTTCGGGGTTACGTCACCCGCGTGGACTGTCAGGACAAGCCTGCTCTGAAAGCACAAAGGAAAGCTGGGTCCTGATCCCCTACTCAAATACGAGAGTGACTGCTGCTCCTCAGTGACTCGATGGGATAACACAACAGAGAAGCTTCGTGAGAAACACAGGTAGGATTTGCCCTGCATGAGCACGGCGAGCTGCAGCAGGGTTTTACGCTGCAGGATCAGGCCGTGTGTTCTGAAATGCATCAGATGTGGCTCATTCTTTGAGCCACGCTTGGATTGGCTGCGAGAACATTTCTTTCCCATTTGGAACTGTATTTTTTTCAGGATTTGAGCACTACGCCGACCCATTTTAGTAGGCTTAGGCTGTGAATCAACAGTGACAGCGGGTAGGGTGTAAGGGGAGGACTTTTGGTCGCAGAAAATCTGCCACTTACCCTGCTGCTGTGACCAGAAGTCCCAGTTTTGAGAGGAGCAGCCCTTGCTGGTGCCAGGCACTTGGTTCTGGTGGAGAGGCACCTCGGGCACCTTGGACTCAGGATCCCAAAGTTTGAGCCTTGCAGACAAAGCCAGCCAGCTGTCCTTCACGTGAAGCAGTGTGCTTGATTGCTGTGGTGAAAAAACAAAAGGTTTATTCCCCCATCACTCTCCCAAAAGGAAGGCCAACGTTGTCCAGCACTGCAGCCACCCCTACAAGCACGTAAGAGACTGCGGAAGCCAGCTTGCAATTTAGGAGCTGCCGAGACCCCAAGCAGAACCTGAGGGTCCCTGTGCCTCCCCAGCAGGGCTGGGGGAACATCTCCCCATCTCCCTGACGTCCTCCCTGCAGTTGGACTTGGCTCAGCCTCCACACGATCCCAGTCCCCGGGGGTTATCCAGTTTAGAAAGCAAATTTCTTTACAATGAAACGTATTTGGCAGCCCTGCTGCACATGAAGTTCATCTTCAGGGCAAAGAAAAAAAAAAGAAAACAACACCTCCAAGCCCTGCTAAGCAGTTGCCGTGTAATTTATGTCAAATTACTGGTTGCTAGGAGGAACAGATCCAGATTTGCCCACGTTTACTACAGAAAAGGGATTATAGATCTTTCCCTGGGCCCATCAGGAGCATTAGCAGCGCTGCTACTCATTCTGCCAAGGCTCTGAGAAAAGACCCTTGGGGGCCTTCGTCCGTCGAGGTTTTCTTTCTTTAACTGTCTTGCTTAAAGAAAAGGGAGAATATCAGCTGACTGTATGTGGAGGTCTTGGAGGACCCATAAAATCAGAGTATTTGAGGCAGTAAACATCTCAGATTTTTAAATCTCCGGAGGGAAAGGTGTGAGGAAGTGCAATAAAATCAGAAAAGTAAATATTTCTTAAAGGTACAAAGCAAGCAGGAGGGGAAAGAAGAAAAAGACAACAAGAAAATTAAAACAGACTTTAAAATATATGGTCCCCTAAAAAAAAAAAAAAAAATATGTTTTTAAACTTTTGGGGGGGGGTTCTGGTGACCCAGTTACACTTCCTATTCTATCACAGAGAGCTCCCATTGAAGCAGGAGTCAGGGTTAATCAGGAATTAGTGGCACTGCCGCTTTCTTCACAAGTCCACATCCACAGGAGCGCTCCCACCTCACTCCAGCTTTGATCTGAAGGAATTACGGGATCCTACCGAATAAACAGGAGCCAGAAATCAGCACAAACCTGTCCACACAGAAGCAGCAAACACCCATTTTCCCAAAAGCCCAGCTCCCCAAAATGATGAATCTTGGTGCCACATGAGCAGCTGCCGTGTGCTTCTCGCTGGAAACAAGTCCCTAAGAGCAGGTGAAGACAGACAAACGTGCAGGGAAGGCTACCAGAAAAAGCTGTGTGGCTCCCTGCTACAGCACACAGCGAGCTATGTGCTCACACTCAGGTCACATCAGCTCCTCATGGAGATACAGGAATTATTTCCTGCCAAATATCACATGACACAAACTTAACATCCAGCACAGAGCTACTGATTTACGAGGCTGTGTGCAGACGGTCAGATGAAGCCCTGGAATTTCTGGCCACTCGTACTTTGGTCTAGAAAAACGCAGCTGATGCTGCAGCATCTTTAAACCAAAACCACTGCTGAGATGAATGGAGCTACGCTGCTCTGGCGGGATTTCTGGTCCCTGATATTCTTAAAAAGCAAGCTTTAGGAGCTGTGTTCTCAAAGAAAGCAGGCGTCTCCACTGTACCGGGTAACTGCACCTCAGTGAAATGCAGTTTAGAAATCCCACGGAGAAACGATCACTTTTCTACCCTCTGTATTCAGAGACCCTGCTTGCAAGTGCTTCTCTTCAACAGAGTATCATTACGAATCACACTGCCTTTTGCCAGCAACTTGCACATTTTTATCCTTGCAATTACTGCAAGTTCCCTACTGCAAATAAAAACAATTAGGAAAGCTTCTCGAAGGCTGACCGCCTGCTCCTTGATGACTATTTCAACACACATGCATGTGGCTGATTACGTTAGGCGTGTGTACTGTTTGCAGTGCATTTCGTGGTAACCAAGTGAATTTGGGGGCATGAATCACCAACACAAGTTTTGTTACGGGTCAGCAAATGAAGGGAAGGGAAAACCCAACCTAAACACACAGGTAATCCACCTCCAGCTGTTCTGTTCCTATGACCACCGCCCCGAAGGCGGGCTGCAATTCTTTCGGGATTGCCAGGGACGTCATCTCTTCCCAGGTTTCCTTAGAGACTGGATGAATCAGCCTGGGGGAAAGCAGCTGGAGCTGATGAAGATGCCAGGGGGGTAGCCTGGCCTCCTGGCCTGAGACTTGCAGAGCAGGGCTCTGCTTTCTCCGGTTACTTCAACCCCAGGGGTGCCTGTTCTAGCGAGGAATGCAACTCCATCGTGCTACAACTGCAGGGCTCTTGGGGGTTTCAGCTGTTTCCTCCTTTTCCCATGTTTTCCTCATCCTCTGGTATCTGCTGTCTTAGCTCCTCAATTAATTAATTCGCTTCCCCTGTCCCTGTGCCATACAGGATTATTAATCTCCCGGCGAGGAGCTTGGGGACCAAAGATTACAGGCATCATTTACAGCCCACTGGACCAAAGGCAAGCTCTCTGCGAGCTGGACCAGGACCAGGAGCTGTGCAGCAGAGCTGAAACTTTATTCCCAGCCCAGCCTTTTTGTCTTCAGCACATCTCCCCTCTGGCTGCAAATGTGGGGTTACTTATGTGATAAAAGGTGGTCCTGCTCAGCTCCTCTCCTTTCTGAATTGAGAAGAGATGCTCTGGGTGGTGAAAAACACCCTGGACAACGAATGAGAACAGACGTGGCCACCCTTGATAAAATACTCATCCAAAAGCTGCACAATTCCTGAACCTGGGGGCCTTTTGTTTTGTAAATGCCATCTAAATTAATTCCTCAGCAGGTTCGTTTTGTTCAGAAAGCAAAGGAACAATATCACAGGCTGGTCAGCGTGTGCAACAAAATAGTTAAAAAAGACCAGAAGCACACACGCCCTTAAAAGCCATGGCGTAGCTGCTAGATATATTTGATGTAGCTTGAGTTAGATGTGGCCAGAGAAGTCTTTGAGGTTGTCTCAGACTGATTTTCTGTCTAATTTTCTGTTACCTTTATCTCTTTATCTGTCTAATTATGTTAATGTAATCTTCTGACTTTGTGGTTGCAGTTAATAAAAAAGGCAAAACTCTAAGCCTTGAAGCCACTACAACTTCACAGCAGACGTTGCTGCTGGATATTTAGCATGTTAACGTGTAACAGGCTTCACTCACAAGCCTCAGCACATCCTGCAGCGTAACGGGGCCGGATCCAGATCTGGTGTAACTCGGCGAGGCTCCATTCGAGCAGGACGGAGCTCAGCCTTCCCGCGTGTCTGCTTCTGGGGAAAGCCTTCAAAATCTACAGCAGAGCGGAAAAAAAAATAAAAAATAAAAAGAGAGAAGTTCCCTCCCACTCCTTCCAATTTCAAGGAGTTGCATTTTTTCATTCATAAGCACCGGGGCTATTAATAAAATCGCTGAATGGGCCCGGTTAGCCCCCACAAGTGACACATACCTTACGCTTTGCAAGCCAGCATGACAACAGTCAAAACAGAAATCAGCCTCTCGGTACATCAGCACGCAACGCTGTCTGCAGTTTCCCAAAAAATAATAAAAAAAAAAAGAACAAAACTCAGACAACGTCCTATCAGTTGCAGACAGATGAGTCACTGGCTTGAGACGAGCAGACCTAAAGTCACCTCCAGCCTGCACAACTCTCCCGTCCTCGCTTTTCCTCTCCGTCCCCAGGCTTTGTGCCAGCACGTCTTAGCCAAGCATCTCTTTGGAGGGCTCTGTGCCCTCAGCAGGGCCAGCCCACTAATGCAAACACCTTCCCCTCTCTTCCCCCAGCCTCTCTGGTAAGAAACCTGCTGGAGACCCAGCTGCCAAGCCCTGGAGCATCTCTAATTGAGATTTTTGAAAACCCACTGGGTTTCAAAAAAAATCATCTTCTAAAACATCCCCCGACATTTCCTGCCGCTGCCACTTCTGCTTTTGCTCATTGCCCCATCCCTAAGCCAGAGATTCCTGGCCCTAACCCTGGAAACAACCTCCTATTAACACCACCATTAATTATTTTTTGCTCGCCAAACTACCCCCAGGCTGGGAGTTTCTAACAAGAAAGCAGGGCTTCCTAAAGCAGTTCAGCTCCGTGGGATGAAGCGGCCCGGAACAATTTCCTTTCCTGTAAAATGTTTCACTTTCTAGGAGCTTTTGGTGGCTTTTTGCCATCGTGTGAGCGGGATGGGGGAGGCTTCCCAGCCATCCCGGGGATGCTCAGCAGCAGAAATTGGGGTAAAAAATTAAGGAGACAGGGCACAGCACCCCCTTTGCCATGGCCAATGTCCAAAACGGAAGAAATGAGAGAAATGAGAAATTGGGAGCTATCGTGGTCATCTCTGCTCAGCTTTAATAGCACCTGAAGAAAAGCAGGGTGTAGGAAGCGAGGCGGGGAATGCTGATGGCATAAAGCTAAGCGTGGATGCGAGCACTTTATTAAACACCGCGTGCCAAATGCTCCGGTACTGGTGGAGCTTTGCCAAGCAGGAATTTGGCTCTGCGCGCGCTTTTGTCCATTTCTCAGGTTTCTTTAAGCTTCTTCCAGCATTCGTTTCAAGAGACCCTACGCAGGTCTGAGATAGTGATGCCTCTGTTAAATATTTATGAAGCGAGGCCATTAGAGTCTCAAGAAATTCACGTGCTGGTCCCAATCCAGCAGAACACTTAGGGAGAGGTCAGCTGTTGAGGGAAGTGATATTTCCACTGATTTTCACTTCACTTAGCCCAGCCCTCACCAAGAAGGGTCCCAGACCCCATGTGGCCATCCCCAGGGGGAGAACCCCCGTAGCTGATGCCACTTTTGAACTCTTTTTGGTCTTCCCAACTTATGTCTAATGTTCTGCTGGAGTTAAGGGTCGATGCTGAATGTACAAAGCCACTCAGATCCCTTAATATGCTTTTTAAGCCAAAACCTTTGGATTTCCCCTCTATTTTTTTTTTCTCCCAGCCAATAAGTAAGGTCACCACGGTTTGCTACAAGCCAGGTGTGATTCTCAGTGTGGTTTTCAACAGCAAATTTCAAGAAGCTGTAGAAACTCACCAAGCCCAGAAGGGCCGTTGTGGAGCAGGAGGATCAGTCACACAAGGGCCGGTGGCTCGGAGAGTTTCCTGCAGTTAATAGCGTGCACTTGTGGATAATTTGATATTTGTCAATGGGACATTTTAATATTGATTTGTAATTTAATAATTGATTTGTAAATCAATGTTTCACAAGTTAACAGCTAAAACAACCACGGGGGAGGGAGAGGGATGATGTATCGGGTTTGACTCACCTTGAGGAGACCAAGGCAGGTGCTGCAAAGGTGCTCGAGTCTCAAGATAATCAAGATAAGCCGAGGGGTAAAAACATGTGGGCTGGGGTAAAGTAGGCACTGAAATGTCTGTCTGACTGTCCAGCCCACAGACACACGAAGCCCTGGTTTGTCCCGAGTGGGACAAACGGTCCAAGGCCTTGCTAGCAGCTCGGGCTGGGCAGATCTTGAACCACTGCTCAGCTCAGCAGGATTTGCTGCTCGGGATCCAGCTCAGCAGCAAACCCTGCCTGGCTCCTTCTAGCGAAGCGTCCGTACATCCAGCTGGACGCCTGCCCGGACCGCAGAGGTGTTCAAACAGCGCTGCTGGAGAAGTGAGCACCCCAGAAGTCTCCAGTCACCTTTTTAAACGTTTTTCTAAGGCTGGAGTCTCCCAAAACCTTTAATAAAAGAAATCTCTCTGCACCCAGCCATTAAAAAGAGGCAACGGCAGGTCCCTTGTTAGCTGCAGTAACTGCACAGCTTGTTTGTGAAAACGTTCCCCTGCCAATGGAAACAAGTTTTAATATATATTTTTTAAGAGGCTGCTTTTTAATAACCGCTTTATAAAGCAAGCTGGGAATGAATACCCATTAAAATCAGATCTAGAACTCAATATTAAAGAAAAAAAGCAAACACAACGGGTTGAACGTGGCACACTGTCCCCACTGTGTTCCCACACCGCCAGCTGCGATCCTTTCGGCAGTTCCCCAGCCACATCAGCTGCAACTCTGTGCCATATCCCTTAGTTTTAGCCAGCCCCTTTGTTTCTTATTTTATCCTGAAGGAAGCGTAACATGAAACAGCCCTGGTGAGAGAGCAGGTAGCATCCATCACAGCACGTCAGGCAGAACAGACTGCAGCAAAACTGCACCGAAAAAAATAAAACCAAGTCACATTTTTGCACTCATCAAGCACATCTCCAGGAGTGAGTGCTGAAACACAGCTTGCACTGGAGAACTTCTCCACCAAATAAAAATGCCTGGGTCTGGACAGAAACAAGCAGCAGACCTACTGGCCACATGAGCAGCTTCCCCAGATGGCTTCAGGCTCGCGTCCCTTGGGACATGAGCCCGAACGGGAGGCACGATGAAGCCAAAGGGACATCTGTCCCTCCGGTTAAACTGCATAAACCTATTTTGCCGATATAAAAACAAACAGGATTTTTAAATTATTCCTGTGTTGAAAGCATTTAAAGCAGACATTGTTTTTTCAAGCCTTCCCAACGTTTTTTTTAAGACGGTTCCCCAAATTTTTAACGCAAATATCAGGAGTACATTCTGACCACCAGAAGACGAAAATATTTTGATAAATAATTTTGCTGGAACTTTTATAACTTTAAAAGAAAAAAAAAAAAAAGGTCTCGTAAAATATACTTTCACAGAGGCAGCTTTTCGTGGAAAAATTTTGTTGTAAAAAAAAAGGCCATTGATTTTTCACACCGTTTTTTGGACTGCTGCTAGGGGATGAAAGCTGCTCCTATTTATTTATAAACAGGTGCACGCACGTACGAGCAGCTTCACCCCTTCCTCCTGCTCCACACAGCCTCGTCTGGCTGCATCTCAAGGCCAGCTGGGTTTTAGCAGGCTGTAGCAAAGCAGGAGTTGTGTTTGCTGACAAAACCAGCATGGACATACCTGGAGGTTCCTGCTGGGAGTCGGTAGATGAGATGCTACAGCAGTGATGGAAGCAGGGGGGCTGCATTTCCCCGGGGAGCACGGCTCGGGGTGGGGGCTGCAGTGCCCTCCCTGTGCACCTGGGGCTGCAGGAGGAGTCACGGCCCCTTTGAAGCCGGATTACAGCTGTGCAAATAATTACGCTTCGCTTCGCTGGCTGAACTTGAAAACACGGGATTTTGTTTCAGATCCATCCAAAAGGTGTAAAATTGGAGAAGGCCGAAACCCAGAACTCATCCGCTCCCCATCTGGGGTCGAAGACAAAGCCACGTTCAGCCCCCAGAAGATAAAATGTTATTTTAAATGCACATTTTTAGTCCACAAGGCCACCAAAAACTAGATGGGAGAGACAGTCCTCCAGATCTCATGCCTCTTCGGCCATGACCTGCATTCAGCAAATGGGTTACATGTTTACAGGTGTGCTAAGGAACACAAAAACCATACAGTCCTTGAAGTAGTCCTGCTGGAATTAGACAGCAGATCCCCTTTTGGAGAAGGGAATGGGCAAATTCAGAGCTAGAGGCCAAGAACTGCTGGTTTCAGTGGCTCCTGCCCTTTTTTCCCTGCAACATAAGAGCTGGGAACCTGCCTCTTGCTGCCCATGCCCCAAGCATGCAGAACAAAGTTTGCTGCTCACATCTTTTCTACCAGGATTATCTCCAGCCCACATGGCTGAGGTCTTGTGGCAGGATTGGGGTGATACGGGGCAGGTGGAAGATGAGAACTAGCAGAGGCACCTGTGCAAACATCACCTCGCATCCCCTGGTGCTGCTGTCGTGGGCTGATGGGGCACAGCTCCGGCTGTTATCCCAGCCAGCAGCCCACATATACGTCTCCTTAAAATAGGCTGCACATAAAGCAAACCTGGCATGCTTTGGCATATAAAGCTGCACTTAATGAAGAAGTGGTTTAAAAAAAGCCTGGCTGTTGCCAAGAATATTTCACCAAATCAGGAGAGGCGCTGGGCCAAGCTCTTCGCTGTGCCAGACGCGCTCACGCTCGGCTCCTTTTCGGATGACTCAACGGCACAAACGCGCTCCAGCCCCAGGCTGAGCGCAGAGGGTGGAGGAAACACAGTCTGCTCCACCACCAGGACGCAGGCACTGGGAGCCTGTGCCCGGCTTTAGTGGCCTTGGATGGGGACCTGGCTGTGTTGGCATTCCCAGCACACGCTTCTCTTCCTTACCAACATCTCTGTGCTGCTTTTGGAGCCCGGGAGATCTTCCCCAAACCTTTCTCCATCATCTCCTCAGATGTGAGCCTGGTGACCTGAAGTCCAACCTCTCCCATATGTTTTCTGGTTCGTTTTCTGTTTCCTGGTGCAGAACGGCCCCCAGAGTCACATCCCATGTTTTTCGTCCCTGCAGACCTAGCTCCAACAGTGAGAACGAGACCATTTAATTGCTTATCTTTCATACATTTCAGTCAAAGCTTTGCTATTACATTGGAAACCACTTTTCCCTTCGCTGTTCAACCAGATTTATAACAGGCTTCAGCCACCTAGTATTTCTCTGTCTTGCCCGTACAACAGAACGGAGAGGGACATAATAGAAGTCCGTAATAAAAGCCTTAGGGGCAGGGCTGTTTGGAAATGGGTGATTTAAGGTCTAGGCCAGCCATCCAGCTCCTGAACTGCTGAGGATTGAACAGAAGTGGCCTTGCACTCAGCAGCTGAAACAAGACTCGGGGAAAGGCCCCAGCAAGGGGCCACAAGGCACAGGACCTCGCTCTGCCTCTGCTCTGATGTGTTCGGAGACCAGCTGCACCTAACCTAACTCAGGCTGGAAGAGGTTCCCCATCCCCAGCCACCACACCGAGGGCAAGAAACAACAAGGCTGCAATACGAACTCTCTTGGGGCACACAAGTCCATGCCAGCTCTGACACAATGTGTAGCTGTGATTCCAGCTGCTCAGGCATCCTTCAGGCAGGAGTTATCCCCGTTGGCAGTGCCAGCAGGCGCTCCGAGGCTGAATCCTGCTCTGCTGAAGAGGTGTGAGGCTCATTTTGCATGCAGTAGATTTCCAGTCCACCCGAATGTTATGGGACAGCCCTGCCACCACCACGGTGTGCAGCTGGAGCGTGCTGCCCTCCTTGAACTGACGGGCCGGTCAACGTTACACAGCAACACACACCAAAAATGCAAATGTGCCTGTGGTTCTTGGAAGCCTAATAAAGTTCAGCTTCCTAATAGCATAACACAAACAAATAGCAGATTATTCAGTGCATCATCCGTGGCATTTATTAACATTAGCTCACCCCTACTCATTGGCTGCTTTTCGGAGTAGCCATCAGCAGAGATTTATTTCCTTCCAAAATGATTTCTCCCCTCATCAGTCAGAAGGGACCTATGTGGAAGTCATCTTCTGGAAAAATACAGTAAAAAAAAGTAATCTATCCCTAAATTGCTCCTTTTCAACACAGCCTGAATTACAGTAGCTTTTAACAGCGGAGCAGAATAGCCCAACATACAAGGCTTCCTTTCTGTCGCAGGAGAGCCTGAGACAGAAAGTTAGAGCTCCGTGTTTACATCCTCTTGGAGCCGGATGGCTGGTTTTCTTCTCTCACCAAATATGTGAGTCTGGCCTGCCTCCAGTGCCCCAGCGGTGCTGCCGCCATACCTTGCTGTCTCCCCAAAAATAAATAAATAAATAAATAAAGGTTGTTTTTCCTAATGTGTTTCACCACTTGGTCACTGCTCAGCCTGTGAGCTGCAGATGCCGGCATCGTTCCCTCTGCTGATGGGTCGTAACACCTTCAGCAGGGAAACTGCTGCAGATGAACCTGCTGCTAAACGGGGCGAAAGGCGTCACCTTCTCCCTAAATCCCTTAAATCCCGCTCCTCTCCGGGCTCAGAACGTTGCTGATGAAGGACTCGAGCAAAGGGCTTCCCGTTGGCATCAGTACGAGCTGAAACAGCTACGAACGTAAGCTTCGCTTGCCTCTACCAAGAGGTGTGAGCTTCTGTGCATGGAATTTTGCACTTCTCGATCCAAGCTCGTCAGCCCTGCTCTCTATTTCTGGAAGCTTTCAGAAACATTCCAGGGAGTGCCCTTCCTGGGCTTGTGTTCCTGTAAGGCACCTTTACATCCAGCTGCTCGAGAGACGAGGACAACAAATAAACAGAACTGCAACGTTGGGGAGCTTCAGCACATCAATCACGCCAAGTGGCTCAGACAGAAGGCTATAATCACAATTATGATAGACTTCCCCCAACCCAGAGATGGCAGCTCTGATTTTTATGAGGTTGCTTGAGCTGTTTGCAAGGGACGTGGCCTTGTTAAACCAGGAAATCTGCCAGTACACGGCTGGGTTCACGCTCAGTCAAAGCACCGTGTCCATGTCATGTATTTTCGCAGGGCCTGCGAGCGTGTCCTAAGCCTGGTGAAGCAGAAAAAGGCATCTTTCCAAGGACTTCATGGATTTGAGTTAGGCTTTAAACACATGCAAAAGCTACTGCCATTAGTGTTGCTCTTGGAACATCTCTTTTCCTTAACATCAATCACAGGGAAACGGTTACTTGGCCACGCCACCTGCAGCTCTCTACCAGAGTTCATCGCTGCCTTCCTGACACTTTCCTGCTAAATCGGTGGCGATAATGTGACTATAATTCGGATGTCACAATCATCCAAAGCTTAATCAACACCTTTCACAGAGCAACAGTCCCACCAGAGACCCAAAATCAAGAGGGACTTCATTTTACACACCCACGTGAGTTGGGGCAGGTCTCCAAAGCAGCGATCCGTGCAGAGCAGTACCCATTTCCATTAGTCACGACCACACTGAAGTTACAGCTAACGCAGCACCCCCATAGGGAGTCCCCTACGTCCTTTCCCCACATCCCCGAGGATGAATCACTCTGTAAAATGAGACAAGCAGGGCAAGCACAGGAACACTTCTTCTGAAGATACACCAAAAGGTCATCTATACAGGTGCAGCTGATTTGTGTGCGTTAATCAGAGACATTTGCTGGTCACAGGCTGCCCGTTTCACCTGCCTGTAACATAAAAGCCTGGTAAGCTTCATGGGAAGGGCGGGCATCCCTGTGAGTCTCAAAATTAGTATTTACACAAAGCAAGGCTACGTCAAATAGTGAGTTATGGAAGTTATCAATAATAAATTTGATATTATCAGATTGCCAAAGCAAAAGTCAGTCTGTATCTCCGGCAAAGAATGGAGAAGAAGCCAAGAGCATTTTGCTTCCCACTGACAGCAGCCCTAAAAGAAAGCCCAGACCCTTCAGTTTGGCCTCCTGTTTCCCTCGAGCTAAAGGGCAGAAGCTGAGTGTTCAGCAGGCACTTGAAAGAAGTAACTGCAAGGTAACTTCTAAGGAAGGAAAGGACATGAAAAATGGATGATGGAAGCAAAGATGGGGAAAGACGCACTTCTAATGGCAGCAGAGCACCAGGAGGCAATGCATAAGCTAGCAGGGGAGGGTACCGTGATCAGCAAGTGTTAGTTCTCCACTTACAGAACCATCATCTGTGCAGTGGGAACGTCGAGGCAGCCCCGGGTACATCAGCTCGTGTCCAAGCTGTGATGAGGATACCCTCGCGTTGCACTGTAGTTTCTCAAAGACACCCTCAAACTCTCTGCAAGACAGAAGGTCCCAGTCTGTTTGGGTCAGCGAGCCACAGCCACATCTTGCTGTGTTTGGGAAACCTTTGTACCCCTTTATTATGAAACTTTAAATAGAAAATGCCAGAACTGATGCAGTCCCATGGAGCTGCAGCTCAGCTTTTCCCAGGGACCAGATAATGTCATTTTCCCCTCAGCAGGACCTCTGGGACCAGCCACTCCCCCATTTTCCTAACAAATAGCCTGGGTTCACAGCTAATTCCCATCACTCCCCGAAGCAGCTCAGGATCCTACATACCCCGAGTTCCTGCATGCACATATTTAATTTAAACGAGTGCTAAGTGCCAAGCAGCAGCTGAGTCAAACAACTTTCCCCAGCTACTCAAGAGGGACAAAGTGCACACAATCACACATGTGCTCTGTTAATCGGGACGTCCCAAACGATATGTTGCCTTGATGACTGATTAAAAAGGCACCGCAGACCTCTTGGACTCCCAGACCTGCAGAAACAGGGCATCCTCAGCTCCATAGGAGGCATATCTTGAAAGCGTTGCACGTCAGGATATCTTGATAGGCAGGAGGGAATATTTTTGGGCAGGAATCATAATTCTTTCCTGACTGCTAACATCTGTTTGCTAAAGCCTACAGAACTTCCCTGGAGTTTTGAGGTTTAAAAACATTGCTTGAAGATGACATACTAAATATTACGAAAATGTGCTTCGTGATCCACACCCAAAACCCCCCAAAGAACATTTCATATTTTCAGACTTTGGTCAACAAAACTTTTAGACTGTTTTTAGTTCCTTAAATGATGGGTGTTTAATTAAAAGCGAGCCCGTGTACCAGAGCTGAGAGGGAACTAGACAGCCATAAACCCACAAGGACAACTTTGAACTAGACTATGGTGGGAAAATACTGGCTATGTCCAACCCCCCCATCCTACTGAGAACTGGGGCCATTTGTAACCGCTCACCGAGCCACCACGTATAGGTAAACAAGCAGGAGACGGACATTTTCCTGCTCAGACACCCTCTGAAGGGCTGCAATGACACGGTATGGTCCTGTAAACTTAGGGGACTGAGTTCATCTGTCAGGATAGCCATGTCTTACGATCTGATAGCACATTGCTGAGCTTCTGCAGCCATCACTCCTTTTCCCAGAGCGCTACTTAGTGACACCAATCTCCCACAGTGGTTTTTCTGCACTAACTTAACTAACTTTTCTTACTCTTCTCCTCCCCCTGAAATCAATCCTGTCCACAGTCGTGACTTAGGAAGCTCCCCAGCAGCCCCTTTATCCCTCCACGTGACATTTGGTCACTGAATGTCCCACTGAGATGGATGGACCTGCCATTCCTAAGAACACAAGCAGGAACTTGCACCTCTACAAATGCAGGAGCGTACAAGCCCTGGTGAAGAAAGGGGCCTCTGCAAGTAGCTAGAGAAAGCTACTCCTCTCTGAAGGCAGAGCATAAAGATTGACATTCAGGTCTGCTTAGATACAGGTGATCTCTGGAAAGATCCATAAGATCCATACTTATTTCTCCTTAACATGCACGAGAGTAAGACATCCAAGCATCTTTTGGGATCTAGCCCTCATTGTCTTTCGAAAAAAATGAAGCCCAGGATAAAAAGGAAAGGCTAGAAATCCAAATGGTGCCTCACGGGGATTGGTTTAGGATAATTCTGCAAAAGCATAGCCAGGCTCCCAGCCCCAGCCCACTGCAATGGGGACTTCTACCTGTTTTGGAGGACTTGCAGGGATCAGACTGCCAGACCGTCCAAGCCCAGTCACCTCCCTCCTCTTGCAGCCAGCTACACAAGGAAGCACGTGAGGACAGGCACTTAGCAACACCTCCCATTATTCTCTCAATTTTTTGGCAATGCATGGCTCAGATTTCTTGAGTCAGAGTCCATGTGCTTAAATAGACCTTTTTTTTTTTTTTTTTTTTTAAATAATTCCCAAGATACCTTCTTTCCGGCAATTTCTCTAACGCCTTTTTTTGGATTTCAGTAGTTGCTTGGCAAGTTTTAGCAATGACTTCTGCACTTGACTTCATATGTTATGTGACAAGATAACTCCTCTTACTTGTTTTGAGGGATCTAGCTAACAATTTGGTGCCTCTGCTTTTGGAACTGCAAGCAAATAAACCTTCCCTACTGAGCTTCTCCCTGCAGGTCATGGAGCTGAAAGACAGTTTCTTCTTGTTCATCTCTCCCACACAAAGAAATAACACCTACCTCTCGTACAGAGGCCGTTCCAGACCATTCATCTATTTTGTCATTCATTTTTTTAAATTCTTTGCTTTATTTTATATCTCCTTTGAGTATTCAATATCACATGCAGCTCTGACGCAAAGGATGTACTAAGGATCTGTACATTGCCCTAAGTTTTATTCTTTTTTTCCCGTCCTAGCAATCCTTAACATTTGATCTTTCTTCCCCCAGCTGAGTTGCTATTTCCATGTGATCACCTTTTATCCAAGAAGGCTTTCAAAACACCCCCACTCGGTCCCTCCTCAGGCTCAGGAACTGGCAGAGCATCTCAGCCATGTGCTGTGAGCAAACCCAACTTGTCAAGACCAAGATACGAAAACAGCCCCTGCAGTCTGACAGCCCAAAGGACAGAGCGGGACTTGATCCTTTAAGCAGGCAGTGGGCAAACATCAGCTTGGCTGTAACGCGTGTTTATACATATATAATGTATATGTTTATATATATGCATAGAGACATTTTTAATAAAGTCGCTTGGACTTTATTTTTAGGCCAGCAGACAGCCACAGAGGAGAAGGCCTGGGCTTTGGCAGCGATCCAGCCGTGCACATTTTCAGTATCTGGCATGCTAACGAAGCCGGCTCTATTAAAATGAGCTCCTTACCACGCCGCTGTGCCAGCTCCCTGAAAAGGCAGCCAGAGAGCACTTAACGTAGCCCTCTTTGTAAAAAGATGAAAGGCCAGCTGAAATACCTGTTAGAGCATCTCTCTGAGGTCACTTTCAGGATCAGAAACGCTTGGAGCTAGCGCATGCGAAGCTGGCGGCGGGGAGTTGCTGAAATTTGTAGGTGGTATGGAGAGAAATCAGAACCAGCCCCTTAATGAAGGCAGCTCACGCTCTGGGATAGCTCAGCGCCATCGCTAGCGCTCTGCTGGGTTTCTCTCCTAATGATGTCTCAGCAATCCTCACGCTAGACATAAGTGGCACAGACTGCCTGGGAAGAGCATCTGGCTGAGTACCGGGCTGAGGTTCTCGTTGAGCTCAGCCCTGCTGTAGGCATGCCCTTCCAGCACTGATCTCCACAGGTAACTTGCACCCCTCGGTCTCTTCAGGTTTTGACACTCAGGCTCTCTCCACAAATGCAGATCTTTGATTTGCCTGGGGCTTTCTTGCTGTAAAAGAGACCTCATTTCTCCTATTTTACTCCAACTCTTTCTTGACTTTGCCCGTTTAAGGCAAAAGATCTCAAGTGGGGAGGATTCTCAGATGCCCTTAAACTCAGATTTCGGTATTGGCTGGGCTGAAAAAAAACAACTACTGTCTAATATGTTCAGAACACAGTAATTACTGCAACAACGGGCAGCAGCATAAAGCCTTAAGTTAGACCAACACAGACAGCCAATATAAAACATGGTGTTATGAGTAAAACCATTCTGTCACTTTCTGAAACCTCTGAAATCCACCTCATTATTAAGCCCACTATCAGCTATGTTTTTTTTTGTTCGTTCGTTTGTTTTTGTTTGTTTGTTTGTTGTTTTTTGCTTATTGTGTTATTATTTTGCCTAAAGTATTCATTTAGCAAATGTCAAAACCTATCAGTCCTCTCGATTCACCTCTCAAGCCTGAACTCAAAGCCTGAGTATTTTCAGTCTATTCAGAGCCTTTACATTTTGCCCAGCTGTTTAACAGACATTACGAGACATTAATTACAAGTTAGAAAAATCAGAAGAGAAATAGTTTGGGGGAAAAAAAGACTTTTTGGAATGTAAGTTTTAAAGGAAATATTTTTTTTAAGGAAGAATTTTATTTATTTAACCATTTTGACTAGATTCAAAGACACAGGAAAACAAGACTGGGCTCCTTTTCTCTAAGGAAAGAGATAATTCTGACAGCATCTACTCTGCTTGCTGTTGGGACCTTCTTCTGTCCCCCTGGTATTTTTGTCCTTTTCCTATCAGGACACCCTGTTCTGATTACAATCAGAGTCCTCAGCTCTGACAGCCAATGTATAAGTGATGTGGCCAAGCGTGCTCCTATAAAGACCTCTCAGCACACAGGCAGCTTTGTGGTTCTTCAACCCCACTTCTCACCCCCACTAAGTGAAAAAAAAAAAAAAAAAAAAATCACACCACAAACAGTGCAACAGGTAAAAAGGAAAATAAATCCTTTGCCTTGCCTAGGCATGCTCTGAATAAGTGGCCAGCTTCCCTGTCATCTTACCTTGTAAAGCCTGGGGCCCAGGTTACTCAGGTCACCACCTGCCTTTCCTATTCTAGTCTGAAAGTGAAAAATTAAATCCTTCATAGCCAAGCACTGAGCATAGCCCTCTCAGCTCAGAGCTTCTGAAAATACTGGCTCTCTACCTGCCCTCACCATCCTCATCCACAAGAGAAGGCAACACAAAAAGCATCTGGTTCCAGTCACCACAGCACTCCTAAAACACGAGGGAGCAAAAAGCATCCTGCAAACTGACCATAGCTACTCAGCTTCAGAGCAGCTCTTTCTCTGCCTGTGTGGAATATGCTGAAGGCATTTGCTGTGAGGGATGGTGGTATGCTACAGCTCAGTGTGTAATTACAGACCTGAGAAAAGGCCTCAGAAAAAGAGGCGGCTTCCGTCTTACAGCCCCAGAGACAAGAGCACGTTTCTCCCACAGAGCTACAGCAAAAGGTTAAGTCAGTTTTACTAATGCCTTCCCAAACTCCATTTCCAATCACTTTGACAGTAACTCACGAACCTTCACCCCAGCACCAAGACAGCCATCAGGCACGATAAATATTAGCTTTTTTAATGAAATCTGAAAACTGGGTCTGTCTAGACAGGAAAGGATGAGTAATCAAGCTCCCCGATCAATCCAGCTGCACAGGTTTGCACGGGTATTTGTTTTAGCCAGCATTTCACTTCTTACTGGCAAGTTCCACCTTACGCTGCTGGTCCTATTATTTGGTTTAATTTTCTAACCCCCGGCTTTCAAGGCCCCTAATGAGAGGTCCCTTCACTTCCACTGGTGATGCCTTCCAGCTCCGCACGCCTCCTGTTTCTGCTGGGCTAGAGAACAGAGGAAAATCTTTCCTAAGTAGTCCGAGCCTGCTCTGCTGAGTTACCTAAACGCATGCCTCGGGCACAAGGAGCCCTGCTGAAGTCGGTAGGGCAGGCGTATGCAGAAGCCTGTGCACTGAAGGATTTGTGTGACTGCAAGGCTAAGACACAGCCACAAATGAGACAGAACCGGTGATCTTGAACCGCCACCTACCAGCAGGAAGAGCTGTGGCGGTGGGAGAAGTCATTAATGAGCTCGTCAGATTAAATTGATGGGTCTGGGCTAGAGGGGTGAGTTCAGCCCTACCTTAAATCATCGATGACCAGAGGTCCCAGGCTGCTGACTGGTGTGTTTTCAGCTGAGACCAGGGCACTATCAAGGCCTTTTCAATTTTACTCATCCTTTCATCCTGAAAACTAATTGGTATAGATACAGTACATGTGTTACAACCTAAAAGCCATACTCCAAATGGACAAGGCAAAGGAAAATTGCTTTTGTCAGAGGTAACCACATTAGATCAAGGTCATACAACATAGCTGTGCTCTTAATTCCCCACTAGCTCGGATTTTAAGTCATTAGGGCTTTCAGTGCAACTCCACCACAGCCATTAAAATGTAACAGATTGAACACAAACAGGGAGCCAAGTGCATATAAAAGATGCAATTGCCCTTTCTTGTGAAAAAGAAGTCAAAATGGTTGTTGAAGGCCTTGGGCTAAGCCACTGCAGGCAGGAACCCTCTCCAGCAGGACCCCTGTGCCATGTGTATGTCTGTGGGACCTGTGCACATCGGATCCCCCATCAGCTTAGCCAGATCCGTGGCATTAGCTGCTCTTTTGGATGTGGTGAGCTCTCATTTTTCAAAACTCAGAATAAAGGAATATTCTCCGGGGGGAAGGGAAACCTCAGCCTTCAAAACGCTTGAGCAGAAGCTCAGGATATCCTCAGTCACCAGACTTTGATCCTTCCTTTGCTTTCAGATTTGCTTTCCAATATGAAGAAAATCAATCAGCAGAGGTTTCCAGAGGCACCTCAAGCCCCTAGATAACCAGTGGCTTCAGGAGTTTGATACAATTAACTACTGCTCTCAAGGCATACAAGAGGCTCAACTTGTTTTGCCTTCAGCTGCTTATGGGTCCCCCCATCTCTGCCATCCCTGCTCACAACCCTGAATTTCACTGGGGTGTCCCCACGTGTGGCTGTCTGCCAGCTCCCCGCAGACAGAGGGGGAAGGCGCAGGTCTCAAAGCAGCAGCTCGTGTTCCCCTGGCTGCTGCTACACCTCCCCACACCAAAAGGTCTCAGCTCCTGAGCACTTTGCTTCCAAAAATGGGACTGGCTCAGAGTGGGTGGCCACGCTCAAAAAGCAAAAACAAGGTGATGTTTTTTCATGCAAGTGCATGCGATACATGCCTGTGTTACACAAGTGTCCCTATGTTATGTAAGATGGTTGGACTTGATGTTCTTAAGGGGCTTTTTCCAACCCAAACGAGATTCTGAGTTCCAGACCTTCCCCTCTATTATTTGTGGAATCGGGCTATCCAGTATCTGCAGATATTTGGACAACATCCCAGTTCCCCAAAGCTTCAGTACAATGGAGCTTTTGTCTGGGAACTCATTACAAAGTTTATTATTAATTGCTCAGACACGTCAGTCACCCAGCTGAGGTGTAGAGCCCCTTCCCAAGGGCAGAGGTGCCTAGTCGCCCCTGGAGCCCCTCTCACCACTGAGCTGCCTGTAGGAAGCAGGAAAAGCACAAAAGCAAATCCAGATTTGCCCACCTACCTGCCTGGTGGGCTTCAGTGTATTATGGGATAGCATCTTGCCCATGCCAGTGGTGAAAACCTACAAGTTTGTGCAGAAAGCCAGCAGCCAACAACTCACATTCCGCAGCTTGCTGTTGGAAAAGGACTTTGGCTCTGACAAGCAGAGGAAATGGAAGAGCCCAGCTCTGCCTTTATCTGGGGCTCACTCGTCTCAGTCTGCGGTAGGTTTGAAGCCAGCGAGCCAGTTTGGACAGCAGAGAGCTTGGGTTTGTCAGCTATGGTGGGTTTAGACTGGACTTGAGCAGGATTTGAGATGAGAACAGCTAGGAGAAAGCGAGTGGCCAGATAAAAAGCTTTCTCTGGAGGGGTTCCAGTACTGCCACCTATGCAAACTGAGCCCTGGCACAAAATCTGGAAAAATAGTTGGCTTGGATTTGTCATATGTTTCCTCGGCGCGGTGGGAAGTCTGTAACTATAGCAAGTACTATTATCATCTCCCCTTTAAATAGAGCATCCAGCCCCATTTAGTTTTGTCCGCAGTGACAAACAGCAGCTCAAAATGCAACCTTGGCTATGGCAGCACCTGGTAGATGTGGAGGACCCTGTGTCACACCACCCACGTGAACGAGCACTGCCAGCAGCCCCAAAGCTAACAAAGGTTGGCGCACAGCAACCTACAGACCTCCCCACTGCCAGTGTCTTCCCGGATGAATTCAGTCACATTAAGTCCTTTTACTTACTGAGAAAAACGCTCAAGTTGCTGCAATTCTTTTAGACCCATTGCTACATCCAATACAATTTCTGCACATTCCCCCCCATAAGTATATACACATATATATCAACGTGTAGCTTCCTTTAGGGACACCCTCTTCAAAAAAACCTGTTGGCAATACAAGAAAACTTATTCCTTACCCATTCTGAGCAGGTTTGTTTGTTTGATAAGCAAACAATCTACCATTTCATCCTTTTTTTTTTTTTTTTGGCAGTTCTAGTGTTTTTTCTTGCAATGTACCACCACAGTAAGGGCAGCCTGGCGCCTTGCCCACTGCACGAAACAGATTGGGGTTTGTCATCTTTGCTGCTTTCAGCATCTGAACCTTGGTCTCCTGTGACTGTGAGCTTTGGTACTTTAAGACAAGAGTCATGGTGATACAAAAAAAAGGCTTAAGGTAGCTGAAGAGAGCTAAAAGGTCCCATGCTGGGAATAGGGCATCTTCTGGGCTCTATTGATCACACCAAGCTTTTCAAGTAGCAGAAGACACACACGTGCATTTGTCATGGAAACCTGCACTGGAATAACCCAAAAGTGAGCCTGAAGATGAATAGCTAGCTCTGTGGATGAGTAAATTAATTGGCAATGCCCACGTGAGAGCACGGACGACAGTGAAATGCTGTTTTCACAGGGACACCGAGGTATCCACACAGCATTAGAGCAACACTGCCGGACCACCTCCGTGGTCAAGGGCAAGCTGGAGAGACAAGGATGCAAATTCCCCTGCCCCTTGGCTTTCTGAATATAAGCACAATCGACATTATTTTATTACGAGACCAGGGTGGGAACTAAGGGAAATGAAGGATGCCTGGTACGGAGGCAGAATTTCCACCCCTCAAACCACACGTTTCAGAGTGAGCATTAAAAATAGGCAGTTCCTACCCACGCAAACCTAGCGCCAGAGCTGGAGGAGTTTGGGACAAAGGGGAAGCTGGAGCTAGGTTACAGGTAGAGTCCTCTACAACTTCGGTTATGCATCTATGGGAACTTTGAAGCTTTTGAAAAAGCAAGGTACTATTTATGCAAACCAATTTGGTTCTAACTCACCTGCCTGTGTGTAAGTGTGAAGAGCTGGCTGCTGGGTTGGATGCAAACCTCTGCATGTGGTACAGGTAGCGTAAAAAGGATCTGCTTAACAACCCTTCCTAAAAGCATGAAGGCTGGGTTAGATCATTAAACCCCCCAAAAGTTCCTGGTATCGACATGTTGAAATATTGATAAGTTAGAAGCGTTACCAAGTATTTCAGCCAACATTTCTATCCACACAATGGCTGAGCACATGGAACAAGGATCTCTGGTAGGTTCTGGTGGCTCTGCCCTCCTCCAGCACTGCAGAGCTGTTAACAGCACCATTACAGCAGTTCTTTGTTAATGGAGAGAAAACCACCAAAACATGCTGGTAGGCTTAGTTAAGATCATGTAAAACAATACTGAAACTTGTTAAGTAATGAAAAAGTCGTGATTAATAGGAAAAAGAGGGTAACAATTATCACAGACAATTGAATCAATTACAGAACTCATCTGGTGCTGATAACTCAGTTATTTAGCCACACTAGAAATAACAATAAACTGCTAGAGGCTGGTGGATGAGCAGCTATGATCTCTACTACAGCATCCAGATGAAGGATATTTCAGTAAGCACCATTTGATTTAGGACCTGAAGTCTCATCTTCCTAGACTAAATTATGTACCTTTAGGCAGGGGCAGACACCTGAACAGATTACGGAGCAAAGGACCAGGTTAAGAGCCACCCTAGGCACTTAAGGACATGTAGACAGTGATTTAAAAGCAACCTCTTTTTTCCCTTAAAGACCAAGGGATTCTTAATACATCCAGAGCTTCAGTTTTAGCATGATGCTATGGAGATGGGAGCTGGAAAGCCTGCAGCACCTCCTCCTCCCCACCAGCAACACAGTTGGACCTGTAAACTCGCACAGCCCTGGCTCCATCCCTTCCCAGGTAAGCACAAAGAAGATAACTCCTCAGCTCTTGGCTGGGCAGACCTCGTAGATGCTCACATCAAGACCTTACAACACCTTGAATGCACCGCGGCAGATGAAGGCAAGGAGCAGAAGTAGCATCCACAATGCCTATAGCCAAAAGAAGCCACAACCACACAACCATCTCCATTTCCTGGCTCCTGCCTCGCTCCAGCTATTCACCCCCTCTGAAATATTGCTGCTCTTCAGGATTCACTGGTATTTTACAGCTCCTTAATTTACAAAAAGCTCAGTGAGATATGAAACAGGTCAAGAATTTATCAGTAGCTTATGTAGTAACCTTTCACCAGCAGCACCTCAACCTCACAGCTATCTTTATATACCTGCACGTGTATTTGGCCTGCAGCAAAATAGGTCCAAATAGGTCCCATTCTGTAAAAGGCACATCTGAAATAATTTCTGCCATGCCAGCTGTTATGCAAACCCCCACCCAAGGTGTAGTCCCGTTGGTGACAGCAGAGGCTGCTTCACAACATCCTTTGGCCCAGCCTAACAAATGTCTGTGGGGTTTTTCAGTCTAGACTGACTCCAGCCCTACGTGCTATGGGATAGCCACAGCACTGAAGCCTCCCACAGTTTCACAATGGCACTTTCCTTTCACGACCCCGTTCCCCACATGCACATGGCCACATAGATGGGTGAGGGAAAGGAAAAGGACCAGGTGGGAGCCACCAGCCGTGTCCCACAGCACTGGGTCAGACAGGGAGCGGTGGCCAAGGCCCCCCCTTGTGCATCCACAGCTCTGTCTGCAGCACAGGGAGGAAATGAGTGGAGCCTCGGGGCTGGGACACCAACATTTCTGCCGAGGCTACAGCAGCACTTGCACAGGAGGCAATTCTTCAGCCTGTGTATTTAAGGACTCGGTAAATAACTACTCAGGGGATGGTTTTTTCAAACGTACGAATGGTATTTTCATCAAAAGACCCTTTTTACAGAAATAGACGGAGGAGAAAATATTTATTCAGTGTTCTGTGGAAGCTCCGCTGGCTGGTGTTTTACAGGAATGATTGCAGCGTGCTGGGGACAAACAGACCTGGTGGGGCAGACCCAGTCCTGCTCTCGAGCTAGCACAGGTGCACGAGCTCAAACCTTGCCTGCTCAGACTTAGCTGAAGGGATTTTTTTCCCCCCACCTGCTTTTATCTGTGCACAGACCCACTGCAGCCTAACACTGTCCCCATCACACCCCTTACTCCTCTTTTTGAAGCTCACCACTTCCCCAGCTTGGTCTCCTCAGGGAGTTCACACCTACACCCTCCAGTCTCTTCAGGCTGCCCCCATTCATCTACAGAGGGTCCATCCCAAATTACAGTTCCTCCTTGTGCAGAGGATATTCCTCCTGTTTTAACTTCAGTTTCCCCCTAGCCCTGCAGGCAGGCTGCTGCTCTCAAGCCTGCCACAGCAGACAGTGGGAAAGAACGAGGATGGATGTTGGGAAAGGAGAGCTGGGCTAGTGCTCAGAAACCTCTCCAAACCAGGGTCTTTCTCACAATTGCTGAGCCAGCTTGGATTCTTCTTCTTCAAGTGACTCACTTGGGGCATGGGCAGTGACAGCGTGCCCTTGTGTGTGGAGCCATGAGGCCGTGGTGTGCCTCTGCCCCAGGGAGGGAGATGCCACAACAACTGCTCCCCATCCCCTAAACAAACAGGGATGTGCTGCCAGCTGTGCACAGAGGGACCTTCAGAGCAGCCCGGGAGTCAGCCTGTTCTCAGAGATGCAGGCAGGCAGCCTGATACTTACAGCGAAGTCTGAAAGCTGAAGAAGCAAACCCCCACCCCTCCATGGAAGGGTTCTGGCAGAGCCCAAGCCTTGAGCTTCAAATGGTGCTTTAGGATTAGAGACAAAGCTTCTGAGCAGTGATCTCTCTGAAAAAAGAGCTCCACAAAGAAAGTCAGATACCAACAGAAGCTCAAACACCAACAGAAGTTGCATGTATTGGCACTCACGCTGCTTGTGACCCACTCACAGTGGGGATGCAGATTTAATCACCCTGCAATTGCCTTCGCTACCCCAGGGACGCCCTCCTCCACTGCCACACAGTCCAAGGGGGGTCACCAGTGACAAGCACCCTGTAAAAAAAGTCACACAAGTTCCACCAAGGAGGAATATCAGTCCAAGTACAGTAGCATGGGATACTTTTCCAGCAAGGTGGATCAGGGCCCTGAAATCACCTAGGTTAACTGCCACAAATACCAGCCACAAAAAGACAAGTCCCTGGAGCTCATAGGAGCTCATGTCACTCCTTACATGACATGATCTTTGCAATAGATTTACAAATAACTTGCAGCTAGGCTGAAATAAGCTACTGCATGATGAAAAAGCAAGCAGGTGGTCATTGCACACCAGCTTCAGGCAATGTATCTAAGGAGGAAACCCTCTGGCCCAAGATATGAGAGATGTTTTACATACTGAGAAGCTGATGGTGTAGAGGCACATTCAGGTGTCAATGACCAACAGATTCTCATAGCTAGATGAAGTTAGAAGAGTTACTATCAACTGTTTCACACACTTACAAAATCCATCAAGGGAACCAGACATGATGTAGCTTTCACTCACACTTTGCCATGTGGTTCTTGCACTTAAAAACTAGATTAACACATCGAGTGGAGTCAGCCTTCCTCTGGGAAACAATGCAAATCCGCTCAGAAAAGCGTTTCTGGGAAACCTGGAAAAAACAGTGGGCCCAAGTCTCTGCTGGCCCAACTCCACTGGTCGGAGCAGCAGCAGATAGTTCAGCCATACATTCCTAGAGCATGACTGCTCCCAGATCCCTCCCAGAGGAGAACAAGAGAAACAGTCTGATTAACAACTAATTAGAGAAGGTAATCTGACCAGAGAACAACGTGCAGCCATCCCCCTCTATGGAGAGAGCTTCCCCAAGCAACCAGCACTTGAGTCTATGAAACTTCTGAGGAACTGGGAGAGAGACAGAGAAAGAAGTGGATGGGAGGTGCTGTTAAAGGGAAGACAATCTGTTTTCCTCAAAGCTAATATTTCTTTTAGGTTACCAAAGTGATCATTCAGCTTAAGCAAACAAAGCCCCAGACCTAAACAAAGGGTTTTCTAACAGTAAGTAAAGTTCCATTAAGAAATTGCTCAAAAGGCTCAAGTTGGCATGGCCAGATAATTGCAAGGAACAAAACACTTTAAAAATTAGCGCTGCCCATTAGTGCACAATGCTGTCTCAGTCAAACTGCAACAAATGATCGTGGCAGTCCTGGTACACATGGAAGTGACTGAGCTGAATTCCCCTCCCCCGCCCCAGCCAAGAAAGCAGTGAGACTTCCAGACAGGGACCAGGACGTTTCCCAGCACTACCATCACATTTTCAGTGGTTGGCTCATACCTTGAAGGACCAATACCACAGCGCTGTAGTTAATCTACTCTTCCAGAATTAATTTGTGATGCATCTCCTGAAGAAAAGCACACAATATTTGATGAGGTCAAATCCCCCCTGCACCTGTACACTACAAGTCCCCTTGGAACAAGCATCCACAGCATCTAGCACAAGCCTACCTGCCATTTACTAGCGAAAAGCTAGGTGCTGAGAAATAGGAAGTGCTCCAGCAAAGAACACATCCAAGGCTTGAGATGTCCTGAGGTATCTCAGTTCCCAAACTGCAGAATGGGTTCTGGCTGTAGCCATCTGCAGTGCTGTAGCCTCAAGGTTTTCTGGAAGACCTGTGGGTTATGACACTTTGTTCTTCAAATCCATGACATCCTTCAAAGGAAAGGGCTGAAGACAGATGTAACTGGAAATAGAATCTCATCACAGGGAGGAAGCATGAGCCAGAATATCCAGGCCAAAAGCTTTAAGCTGATTTCAGTTCAATCAGTTCTTGAAACCTTTGATGCCTCTTAAAAATTCTGCAATACTGATTTGTGTTACTTTTTTCAATGCCCAAATTCAGTTCCACTTAGGATTCTGCTCCTGAAAATCTCCTGCTGCAAACTGGTTACCCAGAACGTATGCATCTAAAATATACAGGCTTCATTATTACCTGTGGTGGACCACAAGAGATGGAACTTGCTTTTGTTGCTCCAGACAAGCAGCTGACGTCTGCACTGTAGAGCAACTTGTGCCTTCCTTTCTGTATCTGATTGGACAGATTTAGATTTCCTTTTACTTTTTTTTTTGTGTGTGCACAGAACCCCTGCCATAGAAAATCTCACAGTGCTCAGCAAATCATATAACAGGAGATGACAGAACTCAAGAAGTTCCCACCAGCCGTTATCCTCATTGTTTTTGATTTAATGAGCCTTTGTAACAATTCAGTCTGCTCATTGAGACTGATGGACTATTTTTCACTACTCAGCTCCTGTGATGGGGAAGGATGCCTGACAGTGGCAGAAAATATCCATTCATTCTTCACATTTGCCAAGTCCCCTGTGGGGTTTCATTATACACCTTGGAGATAAATAACCTTGAGCTGAGTAATTAACTCACCAAATGTGATCCACAGAAGTAGTTCATTCACTCTTGAAAGTTGCTCCCAAGCTCACGCACTTCAAGAGATACCTGTGAAAGGCAGGTAGAGCAACTTGTTCTGCTGGATTATGAAGCAAAAATAGTTTTATTTGTACTTCAGATGAGGGAGGGAAGATGCATCAGAATAAACCAAATGCTTTTAGGGGTTAAGATTTTTACTGCTAGGTATGCTTGCTCACATCCCAGTTCTAGCAAAATTTCCCCTCTTCCAGCAAGCAGTGAATTTCCAGCAATAGAAACAGAAAGAAGCAGATGAACTCAAGCTAAGCCATCACTCCCCAAAGATGTTTCTGCTTCACTTCAAGCCAGATTTCATGTCACTTCCCACATAATACCTATCTTGCAATGCTTCCAATAACTTCCTTCTCAAAATTAGGTGCACTTGCATTGGGACAGAAGCTAAGCAGGATGAGATTCATTCCTTGGTTAAGCTCTTCTGATAAAGCTGTCAAATATTTAGTCAGATTCAAAATACTCCTTACATCCTCAACCAGGCAGGCAAACTGCTTTCATCTGCTATGGCACCTTTCGCTCCCAAGGTGCTGCCCTCAGTGTAAAACACAGAATAAAGGTAGACCCAAGCACTGAACAAATTGATGCACTTCATGTTCTCCTAGGCAGCTGATTTTTATTATTATTTTTTAGGTCTTCTGCAAAATGAAGCACTCACAAAGCTTCTCCAAAGAGCCATTTCACCAAGGTTGGCTTTGCTCAAGTCTTCTGTTGTGGTGGGCAAACCGGAGTCACCAAGTCCTCCCAGCCAAGACCTCATCCAGCACTGCAAGGAAAGATTTGGCTTTAGCAGCTCTTCTTTCTCTATAGACCTGGAATTAAACTTGAAGACTGAAAAAAATGTTGAAAGCTGAAATCTCAAGTCTTATCTTTAATCTGGCACTGCAGTGGGTGTAGCACTTGACACAACTAAGAACTGCCACGCTGAACTCTGACCTCGTAGCCACATCTCATCACAAGTGAAATCAAAGCCACTTAAAACTTGGTGCCAGTCTGGAAATACATCCCAACAGAGTTGATGTTTCAGATGTGAGCCTACAGCACTGGTTCTTCAAATCGCTTTTATCATTTCCTGTTGATTACTTTGTTTCTCAAGTGTGAAGCCAGCTCACACCCCAGGACATCCTGCAGCTTGGCATTTTCTCCTAACTCCTATCCAAGGGTTTTCCCGACAGCCAGCTGAGATCACCCCATACCATCTGTGGTCTCACACCCTCCCAAAGGGAGGCAGCTACCAGGCAATACCCTACAGACTGAGAGCACCCACGTGTGCAGGTGTACCACCACCGAGGTGCTTCCCAGAAGCAGGGGAACCCGGAAAGCTCCCTCTGTTCTTGCCCAGCCTGTTGATATCTTGCTGAAATGACACGGTGAGGAGAGATGCTGCTCTGCAAGAGGAGAGGTGTAACAGCTGGGTGCAATCTCTGGGAATCCAAACATTTGGGAACTGTGGTAGACAGCTTAATCCAAAGCCAGGAAAGAGTCAGGATGGCCAGCGCATTCGGGAACTGGCAAGGCACAGCTGGCAGGATGCTGCAGGAACCTCTGCCACCCTCAGCTGCTTTCATCACCCTGACACAGCTGCTGGCGGGCACAGAGCTGCCTGTGCCAGGCTGGTGCTGAGCACTGCCCCGCAGGGTGCCCAGTAGCATCGCTCCCTCTCCACAGCCCAGGGCACAGAGCAGCTTGAAGGCTGGAAGAGCAAAACAACTATTTAGGCCACCCACTGTCAGGGCTTTCTTTGTGAGTTAGAGCTAGGCAGCGACTCCGACAACACTTACTGAAGGAGAATGCTATTTTCCTTCTTAATTAAGAGCTAAGCAGCAAACAGGGATTTATCTGTCCGGAGCTGCTGTAAACAAAGGCTACATGCTTGGAGTACAGCACAGCTCATCTACTGTAAGTGCTACAAAAAGAGACCCACCTGCAACATCACCACAAAGCAAGTGTTAACACCAAAAGGGCAGTGCAGAAGTGGAGTCGGAGCCAGCAGTGCCAGTGGTAGCAGCAGGAGCAGAAGGGTGGACTTGGGTTATTTAGGCAACCACCAGACTGGGCACATCCATGCTATGGCTCACAGCATGGAACTGACCTTCTTAACACTGGGAAGATCAAACTGGGTGTTTGAGAGCATTCAAAACAGCCTACTGCATACATACCTGGCTTCAACCAGCTTCAGCTGTCCCCAGGTGAGCTCATCCTCACACCTGGGCAGCTTGGGAACTTCATAAAAGTGCTGGCTTCAGCTTCAACTGCAGCTTTTGCTCAGCTTGGACCATCTACAAGAAAGTTTTCCCTGGTGGGGACTCCCGAGGGTTCTGAGTAAGAGGTTACAGTCAGAGCTCAGTTGCCCCACATATGTTGAGCAACATCCAGAACTCTAAGCCTAAATTAGTAACAGATACCAGTGGTGTTGATAATTATATTGAATTTTAGAACTGAGGTTTCTTTAATCATTAAGGACCTGATAAGAGACTGTACTCAACACCTACATTAAAGAAAATTTGCAGATTGGGGAAGAAAAGCAAGAAGCTTAGGAAGTGGATACGGGCTTTCTAAAGAAAGTGAAAATGTGAGAAACCAGCCAGCAGAAAGGAGAAATGCCTGGAAGAGATGAAACATATGCACTTACCAGTCTAAGACCATTCCTACTGGAAATTCACTGCTCATCTGCAGGAACAAGGGATTATTTGACCATAACTGGATGCAAGTCAAAACCCTAAGACACTCTAAACACATTCTAAGCAGCAAGACAACTTAGATCTTAATATTTTCCTATTTTGCTCCTTACATATGATAACATCTTCGAAAGAACAGACCCAGTGTCTCTCTGGATCACTTGCTGAAAACACGGATTATTCACCCAGTGTTCAGAGCCACGGAAAGGCTTGGAACAGCTGGAATCAAACGTAATGGCAAATTTGGGAATTAATACCCTGATAAACAAGGTGAGCAGCATTCGTGTGACACAGCTATGGTGCAAGGTGCTGGGAAAAGATCGCTCAAAGGCATATGAATTAGGACGAAACTGAGGATTAAGAGAGATGTAGGTGAACCCCTGGAAGCACAGAGGGAGGCAGGAGCTGGCTGTGTGTGAAGAGATGGAGCCAGAATGGATTAGAAGAGGTGCAGAGTTTACCTTACCCCAGCAAGTTTCCTGCTGCTGCAGGGAAAATGGGAGAAAATTTGTTTTAAGGTGTCTCCAACTGGTCCTTTATGAGGACCATAATTTAGTTAGAAAGAGGCAATTAGAATGTGTACTTTTCTTTATACCGAAACAATAGTAAAAGCCTTTATGCATAAATGTTTATGTAAAAGCTTGTTAGGCTTGCAGTCATAAGCGATGACTAAACCCAGATGAGAAACTCCAGCAGAAAGAAGCAGCGGGGACTGTGGGAAGGTTTTCACCAAGAAGAAAAACTCATTAGCTTTAGTTTGGTGGGGGAGACACTGGGGAAAAAAAAAAAATCTTTATTCACATCCCTGCTCTAATACACAGGACTAATAAGGATTAATATCAGCAATGATGGTTACTCAGAAGCAAAAATATAGTACAAAGTATGAATTGTCCTCCAAGAAATCATAGCAGATTACACTCCCAGTCACTCACACCAACATACACCCTTTCCTCTTTTAAACCATTACCTAGAAGGTAGAAAGTTATATTTGAAGCAGAGGCAGCAAGAATGGCTGTGGACTGTATAGTTTTGTTTGCTGTGTTTTAGAGTGCATTGTGTTTGGAGCGTGGTTATTTTCATTCTTTCCACCCTCTTGAAGTAATGCTTCCAAAGCATTCTCTTCTGGCAAGAAATTCATTTCCCACTAGAGTTTGAGATGCTTTTCTTCAGTTTCTCTGGAAGATTCAAGCTCTTCCTTTTAATTCCTTGTAATACTGAACAGATAAACAAAATCCAGGTGAAGCAGAATTCCTGGTTTGCAATGCATGTTGATTACAATCTGCAGTAAGGGGAAAAACATGTTCTGTTGTGTTATCCACACATTTCAAGTCACTGTGGTGCAACTGCAATCTCCTGCAGGCTCTGCCCCCTCTTACTACATACCAGTCTCTAAATTAAGCATGCTTCCAGCCTTACCCCAACACCCATTTTGTCTGCACACCTTGTGTTGCTTGCACATGCACGTGTGCCTGCAGGACATGCATTGGTCTATCATCTACTCTCACATTGCTAAGCTTCTTCTATCTTCAGATTTCAGGACTGCTTTTAAGGTTTTTATTTTAAGAAGAATTTCAGAACACCAGGAATTTCCACAGGAAAACCACTTGCTGTTGACTACTAAGATCCAAGACAGAAGCACACACATCTCAGACAGAAGCCACACTACAGACAATACAACATTCCCTCTGAGCCTTTAGGATTATTCCTTGCAAAACTGCTGTCTGCAGTGTAACCAAAGACACTGGGGTGGACGACTTGTGCATTTCAGACTTAAAATAACTCCTGCTTTTGTTTATTTATAATGACAGTCATAAGAAGACCATTGTGGATGTGTATAAATACACCACCATAGCTGGAATAGCATCTAAGATCAAGTAATACAGCACAGGACACAGCCATGAATTTGGAGTTGACTTCAAGCTGCTCAGCTCTGCAGTCACACCATTTGGAGACACGTACCATGTGCAGCTCTATAAACCCCATTTATCATCACCTTAAAGTGCACAGCCTTAATTATGCTCTCTCCAAAAGCCTTACCTGCTACTTCGTGAAATACTTAGGCACACCAGAAATGGAGAAGAGAGACAGGCTTCTATTTAGTTTTAGATGTAACGCAGCTTTCTGCTGAATAGTTAAACTGAGTGTACTTACTTTGCTTTGCTGTTTGTGTGTTTTTCTCTTAGCAACACAAAAGAATGCTTTCAGTTATGGTTTCATATAGTTAGAAATCAAAAGTCAGCTTAGAAAATAGGATATTTGAAAATACATACAACAAATCATTTACATTAAGCTGCGAAACAAAGGTATCCTTTTAACTTAAGGAATGTATTTTGTGTAAACACAAACACACACTTCAAACTGTGCATTTACACAAACTTGCTTCCTTCCCAAACAGCGTTACATGTGGAACAGATTCAAATCCCAAAAAACCCGAGGGTTTTTGTTCATAAGAATATTCCCAACTCAGTGAGATTATTCGTTTATTTTCAATTAGTCACCAGTTTGTTTGCAGAAGTGAGCCTGCATTAAAAACAGCTCTAATACAGCACTGAATAAAGATCCCTCTAAAGTTGATCAGCTGCTCTATTCCAAAAAAAAATAAAATAAAATAAAATAAAAGAAATAAAGCCCTAGCATTTAAATAAGAGTTCAAGGAAGAGCGAAAGGCAGAATACAACAGGCTAAGTTAAAGTTTGACCAGGGCTGGAGTTTACATCTCTTCTCCAAACAAAAAGCATACCGTGCGGGGTATTTAGTGAGAGGCTGGCAAGTCAAAGCCTTGCCTCCTGCGAGCAATCCAGCCTCTGCCAGGGGTGGTTGCTCATGATTTTCCATAACTCAGCAACCCCCCCAGGGAGCCACTGCTCTGACCACCGCTGGCATCTCCTGGGGCACGAAGGTTTTGCACAGCAAAGCTCAGGGCACTGCAAGATTTCACAGCCTGGTGGCTGCAGAATTGGTATCAAGCAAGCTGGAGGGGACAATACTAAGGGGAAAGGATTAGCATACAGCTGGAGGAAAATCTCAGAATCTTATCATCTTGTGAATCTGAGCAAGTGCTGTGGCCTGTCAGATGCATCCCACACAGCCTCAAGGTCTTCCAAATACCTCCCTGCAACCCAGTGCCATCAGCTTTCGCCAAGCAGCTTGAAGGCAGTGAGCAGCCCTGCTTTCTGCCTGTCAAAGATACTCCAGACATCCTTGTTGAAGGTGAAAAAAATAAATAAAAACACGCTCAACTCCGCACCTTTCAGCATGGTTTGCAAGTTAATGACCTGTGCGTTGGCAGCACTCCTTCACTGGTTTGGAAGGAACTCAGGTGAGCTACGATAGCAAAGTGCAAAACCAGGATTAAACAATAGATTTTCCAGAGGGTTGAGCTCTTTAAATTCCTTTTCCTTAATCTCCATTACTGTATAACTAGCTGCTGTTTGAGTTTGCTGTGGGAGGAGGAAGCGAGCTCTTATCAGGCAGGGGAAATCAAGGGTCAGAGCAAGAGCTAGGCACTGCTTAAGCTTCCCTCAGGTTCTCCCCTCCATCATCTGTATGCTAATCTCAGCCTGAATATCACCCACAGGTAAGGGCCGAGCTCCCCTGCAGCTCCAGGAACAAAAAGGCACCAGATTATGATCTGAGAACAAAATGACACCATTTACTGCAGCGCTTCTGAGGGTCAGCAAGGCTCTAGCAGGACTAGTCATATGCTAAAGGACCTTTGGCAGCAGGGACAGCCCTTCCACCCCATTTCTGCAGCCACCAGGTGTAACGGGCAGGACCCAGCTTCCCCAGGCTCTCCGAGCACACAGCATCACCAGGACATGCTGTTGCTTCAGTAAGAACTGACACGGAGCTGCAAGCCAGGTGTGTACTCAGCTTGCAGCTGCTTGAGGCCGGGCTGCTGCCTTTTCCAGCTGCATCTCTGCAGCAGCGCTTGGGGAAAGCAGAGGACAGCAGGTGGATGTGCTCAGCCAGCAGGGAACAGGCTGGCAGTGCCCTCTGAGCACCACCTGCACAGACAACGCTTGCTCTGGGCAGACCCAGGGACTGAGAGCTCAGTGCTGAGCTCTGTAATCTTGTGGACTCTGGTTTTTGATCCATTTTGATTTTCTTCGATCCATTCCGGGCTGAGCCACGCCAGCAGGCTCGGTAGAGAGCCCTGACTGTGGAAATGTGTTTCCTTTTAGCGAGATCAATGCCTTTTGTCAAATTTCAAAGTGGAATTAGGCGCTTTCATTCAGGATTTCTGTTTTAATTCAAGCCCACAATTAAGCCATATGTAGATTCGAGCCGCACACGCTTATTGGAAGTGGCAGGCCCTGAATGACTGGCGTTCCTCCAGGCTTTGGAAATGCTTACGTTCACCACGGTCCTCTTACAGCCAGGGGAGTCTGATACCAAATCTCACCAGGTCCTGCGATGCCAAGTATGCCAGCATTGCCTTTGGGCAAGCCCAGCACAGTCAGTGGTACCTGTCAAGAGCAAGGGGACACTGGTAGGCAGGATCAGCCTAGCAAGAATGCGAGAGGTCACATTTACTGGAGTTTTTTCATTTTTCTAAATCTTTTTTTAAAAGTCAGATTAACTTAAAGACAAAACCCCTGCTAACACTGCTTCCCATGATACACTCCCAACAGAGCAGTCACAGCAGCTGGGCATGGTCAGTTTGGAAACCAGCTACACCTCACCCCCTCCAGAGCATCCTAGAAGCAGTCTGGCCAGGAAGAAATGCGAGACAGGGCAGCAGAGAGCTGGCTGCAGGAGATCAGGGCCTGCAGGCTTCAGCCATGGTCTCTTTAGGGTCAGTTCTGGGGATTTGAGCGAAGTTCCAGATCCCCTGTGAAAGCATTTTCCTTGGGTATAACGCAAGGCAATACAGAAGAGCCTCATGGGTGCAGGGGCTCCTGCCAACTGAAGCTGTTGCCTGTGTCAACAGGAGTAGAGCTAAATTAGTCCTTAAATGAGTTGAACAGTCTGAGGTCCTTACGCAGTGAAGCCAAAAGCAGTTAGGGAAGAGTTCTCAGCAGAAAGTATTATGTTTGGACAGACCAACGGAGCACCAACATATAGAGCTTCTCTGTGCTGATCAAGCCTCTTCATCATGACACACAAGTTGTGAGTACATGCAGGGACACCCTTTCAAGCAGGGAACATGAAACTTGAAAAATAAACTGTTTATGTCCATAGATAACTGAAAGAAAACTGGCAGGATGAATCAGAGGTGGTTTGAAAAGTGCTTCCAGGACTTGCCATTAGCAAGGCAGGCAACATTTTGGTTTCTGAAATGAGAGCACAGAGCTCTGAAGAAAAAAGAACACTGTAAAAACAATTCAGAGAGCAAAGTAAACACTCCACCCTAATAGGAAGTCTCTCTCCCCTTTGAATCAGACACTGCTATGATTTCAGGCCTGAACTTCAAATCCAGCATCAGAAGATGTCCAAGTCCAACATCTACTGGACAAAGCCCGAGCACCATGCACCAAAGTACCTTATTCCAGGCAGTGTCCTCCCTAAAATGAAGATCAGCACTCTGGGTTGGGCTGGATTTCCTGTGCCACATATCAAATTTTCCTGTGTACCTTACACTGTGATCTTTTAAAGCAGTTATAAACAGTTTTAAAGGCAGTAAGAACTCCAAATGGAACACAAAGCTTCAAAAGCCAGCACTAGACTTGAGGTAATTTTAACTATTTGTTTTTTTGTTTTTTGTTTTTTTGTTTTTTTTTTTAAAACTTAAGCCACTATCATACATAATCAGCAAGTTTTAGTGTCTGATGCAAAGTGCATCAATTCTAATTAACAACATCCCTTCTACTTCCTCCAGTCCCTTTAGGTTATTCTTCATTTTGTATTAAAGCATGTAATATATGATAAGTGATAGATTTCTGTGAGCTCCTGTGAGATACCACTGAAGCTTTTTGCATTCATCTTGTTGAACCTTTTCTGGAGGCGTTTAACCCCTTCTCCACATTTCAATGTGCCTACCATTGACTTCCACCGATGAGCTCACGCCAGGCCATGCAGCTTGCTGCATATTCCAGCCCTGAACTCTGAATTAGCTGCACTGAAACAAGAGGTGATGATCAATTTACATCTGTAATAGACAATTTCCCCCAGAAGTGAACCTAAAGTGATTTCTCTTGGCTAATACTGCAGTAATAACAGGAACACACTTGGAACCATCAAATATAACAAGTTGACACCTCAGCTGATGTTTGAGGTGAAGAAACTTATCTGAAGTTCTAGACCAGAGCAGGAGCCAAACTTTCCAGAGATTCAAGAACACTGAAATTGAATGTTTTTCCTCCCCCATTTGCCCATTTGGAAGTGGGCAACATTACTTTTGGCTTGGAGAATCTTCTCAAAGTTATTCCTATGTTTTTTCTTGGAATAACAATCACCTTCACTCCAACAAATCCATTTCCAGAACATTACAACAGTTTGTAGAGGCTGCAAAAGAGGGATCTGCATTAGCTCTTGTACAAGCAGCACCGAGCTGCTTTCTGAAACAAGCACATTCTCAACCACGAGCCTGATTGTTTTTTCAAGCATGTGTGGAGCCAGTTACTAAAAGTATAAAATACCTCATTGGGCAAGAGGCAATCTTCAACATTTCAAAGGCTTGAAGCAGGAAGAGGTGGCTTTTCACTGTGTCAGACCAGTCGACCAGTACGAGCTGCATGAATGTAAAGATAACAAACCACCATTACACCACTTCAATAATATTTATCTGCTGCAGTCCTGTCTACGGCAACAGAGTCATCAATTTGGGGCAGCTTAAAAAGGTACTAAATTATAGAGTGGAAGTGCTTAAATACACATCTTTATCTGCAAGGAATTTGCATGACAGCTTTGCTCTTATCAAGAGCTGGTGAAGGAGGAATTAGCATGTTTTTACGCTCCTGGCATAGAGCAGACAGTGGTTGATGTGACCATTTAAGGCCTGAGCCAGACAAGTTTTTGCCATTTACTGACTCCAGTCAGTGCACCCAGACACTTATGTCTGCTCCTGCAAGATGGATCAGCCCCACTGGGCCCAGTTGTTTTGGTGACCTGTACTCCACCAGGAAGTGCTGACACCTTGGATGTAGGGAAATGTTTAAGTGGTACAGGACTGGCATCTTTAGTTCCTCCACAGTGCCCAGACGGGGCACAGCCAGGGCAAAACAGGGTAAGCATGCTCTGCTTTCGTATGAGCATCACTACAAGTATTGGGGTGCACCCCAATCTTATTTTCTTAACCCCAAACCAACAAACACAGAGCTCTATGGCAGATGGATTGCTCTGGCTTGTAAAGCAAGACTTCTAAGGTCTGGCCCTGGGTTTGCAGCTCACCTTGTGATCTGGAATTACCTCTTTTCTCTCTCTGCCTCAAAGGCTCTTATCTATTTCAAGCTCCTTTGCAGAAGCCAAGGAGAGGGGAGGCAGGACAGAGCTCATGGTTTATTCATATGACCCAGAGGCACAGGATTCCCCCCCACACTGACTGACAACACATCAGCGAGATGCATTAGTGTTGCTTTCCAGTTGTCTGAAAAACCTGCCATCAGCACAAAAAAAATCATCTCCTGCTTTAGGTGATAAACTTCCCAGGGCAACAAATCCTCCTCACGAGGCGTCTGGTTGCTTGTGCATCAGAGCTGTGGTCTTCACTTTCTGGGGAGTGCAGCGAGGAGTAGGAACAGTCCTGAAACTGCTGATTTGTGCCATCACTTCCCACCTCATCCTCTACCACCTCTAACATCAGGACTTAATGATCCAGAGGGCAGGGATCCTGATATATGCTTTATTCCCCCAAAGTGAATTGTCACTCAAAGAAAGCACCTTTACTGCTTCCCAACTATCAAACCCCACAGGTGACCCCAGGAGAACACTGCCCAAAGGGGAAGGAGCCTTTCCACCAGCAACACGCAGAGAACAGAGCAGACAGCTGGCCAAGGAGACAGACACAGCCTACAGATTATTTAAGCCACTGAGAGCATCATCACCTCAGTGGCTAACAAGAGCTGTAGGACAGGAGGCTGGTTCGTAAAGCCAGGCTACCATCTCCCCGCTCATGGTTATGTGCTGAGTCAGCACTTGGATTTGGTCACAGTATCTTAAATTGGTTCCTTCTGCAGATTTTCCCCTTCCCTGAAGTCTACATTGACTATTTAAACACATACCCAGCTTCAACCCCAAAGGATCTCCTGTCCATACTGGCAGTGCTGAAGTTTTGGGAGCATTTGTGTTGGTCTCAGCAGGTCCCCAGCCCACTCTTGCAGCAAGCCAGCCACCCCCTCTGTACTCTGTGCCCCAATCCTCTTCATCACCACTTAATTCTCTACTGCAGTCTGGAAAGATAGCCTGAAGCCAGCCAAATAAGCTACAATAAACTTCAAAGGTCCACGTGGGTATGTCACCTCATCAGCCAGGTACCACAAACTGTTTCCAAACACAGCCATCTACAGCTCTCCTACTGCCAGCTTCTAACGAGGTTCCCAGCTTCTAACGAGGTCCCTTGAACAACCCCCAGCATCATGGTACACAGGTGCCAGGCATTAATTACACAGAAATTCACAAAGGTCAGCCTTGGAGGTATGCATTTAGAGCAGGGTTTGCCATCCCCCCCACCCTGCCCTTCCAAGTCTCCCTGCATATGCTGGACACATGCAGCATTCAGTTGGACAGAAGTTGACATTTTAATTCCACAGAAAACATTCAAGGCAGCTTTCAGCCCAAATTAGAAAAGTTTCGTGTTCCAACAATTAAACTCCCATCCCAGGAAAAAGTTTGCTGGAGTCAAAAGCCTCATTCCATTTCCATACTATAGAGAAGACTTGTTTGAACACAGCGTTTTATGATTTGACAACGCTGAAATTGTTTCCACTGAAAGCTCTATTCTGAAAGGAAATCCTTCATCTTCATTTGCTTATATGACAGAGCCACACGGATGCCAGCATTTCACCATAAGAGTTCTGAATTTCTTAGAACACTGCGTGGAGGCTGTCAGAGGGCTTCCTCCCACATCTGCTCTCAAGAGCCTGCCTCCCCAGCTGTCATCACAAGCCTCTGCTGAGCAAGAGCACCCTGCGAAGAGGAGCCAGCAGATTACAGATGAGACTACCAGTGATCAGCATCCCAGTACTGCTGAGGGCACTGCTTACACATGGCTGTAAGTGTTCAGCAAAGCAGGCTTTATGTTCCTTAAGCAATGCCAGCTTCTCCTCCTTGCCTTTGGCTTCAGCCCCTTCAACCCCGGGACAAGTCTAAAACAATTTCCAAAGAAATTACTAATAAAATGAACAAAGTGAAGGCCTTAACATACACACAATGAAGATCCTTCCCTGCCTTCACTACCACACTCTCTACTGTTTTCAATGAAAACATTTACAGGAGGATGTGTGTTGTTTCCTGTACAGTACGCTCACAGGTGGGCTTTCCCTCTTCACACTTGTATTTTTAATATGAGCACTTCACATTTCCTTGCCTCATGTCAACCTTCACACCTAATTTTCCTCCCTTTCTGATTAGGGATGAAAACAGTAACAGACACCCCTGTTCTCTTGCACTGTATAGAGCATGAAATGTTTGCAAGAGGCCGGCTTCAGACACAAGCACTGGAGACACTAATTGCACTGCTAACTTCCCAGTGAGTTCAGTTTATTTGTTGGAAAGTAGAAATTGCATGGAGAATGTAGCCTTGATATTTTTCTGGCATAATCAGCAAACAAAACAAAGAACATCAAAGCCAAAAAACAAAGGGCTGGCCAGGAGAAGGGAAATACACGGAGCTAATTAGGGAATAACTCAAAAGGGTAGGAAACAATCTAAAAAGGTAGAAAAATGAGGAATACTGGCCCAGTCTCCAGTCTTTTCTGCTGATGCAGATGTGGTACAAGGGGGTTGGGTTTCTGAGCTGCTGTATGGGTGCCAAGCCAGAGGTGGCAGCAGGGACAGGAGACCCTATGGCACCCAGTCTCCCAGTTTCCTGCTGGTAGGAAGGTTTTACAGCTCGCCATCACAGCAGGAATTGTGGATGCTCTAACAGTCTGATGCTCCAGCCAGCTACTGCCTGCATTCAGCTGCTTCTCAGTACAGACCGAGGTCTCAGCTAATTAAAAGTTCCTAATGTGCAGCTATATCAACTCGTAATCTCCCCAGATTATGCACTGAGCAGTGGTTTAGGTAACAAACCCGGTAATCCACCAGCACCCTGGCAGCAGGTCAGAGGGTTTTTTCACCACAGAACAGCAGGCTGAAGCCCTGAGGCATCGGGGTTGCAGCTGACTCAAAAGGCAAGCATTTGGATTTGTGTGTAATGCAAATTCTGATATTTCAGCTTAAAGAGATGAAACCCAACAGGACCAGTGGTTTCACACTTCACTGCTTGAGCTCTTGACCACCAGCCTTGCCAGAAGTCTCCAGGAGTGATCCCACGTCTTTGTGGTAGGACAGGAGGTGCCCGAGGTGGTGTTTTAGGCTGGACTTAGAGCACTTCCCCAAAAAATGATTCATTTATGGCTAAGCTTCCCATCAGCTTATATGACCACAAGCACAAGCAAATATAGCACCAGCAAAGAGTCATTAATTTGGCCAAGGCTTTGCACCACAGCTCCTTGTTTGGAGGCTCCGGGTTGACATCAGCCAGTCCATCCCACAGAAAACATGCCTGGTAGGCCAACAGCCTGCCCTTGCACTGAGAAAAGTGGGATGCACCAGGCTGGGAGCCCCAGAGCAATGAGGAAAGGCTATCCTGGCCCTATTTGCATGCTTTTCTCCTACACTTCAAGGAGAATGGCTCTCCAACCAGCTACAGATTGTTGCAAATGCATCAGCAAAAAGCTAAGGAGCAGACTCACCTCAGATGAGCAGCTGTTACCAGCAGAACCTGCAAGAAGGTGGCAGACGGAAATCCAGGAGCCCTCAACACCAAATCAGTACCCAGCTTTTAGGAACTAGCACGTAGATAAGTACACATTTTGTAAGGAACGTAACCAGGAGCACCAGATTTTAAGGGCTTTAGGGGAATTGGATTACCCACATTAAGAGTACTCAGGAGTATTGCTTTCCCAGGCCATTATCTCTAACTTTAACAAACGCTGTTCCCCAAACAGACTCTTATTACCAGCAACAGAAATAAGATCTGGTGTTGGAGAAGAACACCTTCCTCTGCATGGTCCCTGGGGACTAGGAGTGTAAGAAGTGGGCAGGTCCATGCAGGGAGGAGAGCAGCTAGGACAGGATTCCCCTACCACTTAACTGCTTGCAGCTGCTCTCTGTGCCACGCTCCACAAACAAGCAGCCTTTGTCTCTGGCTGCATTTCTCTGCAATGCTCAGCAAAGAGGGAAATCCCACTCTGTATAGACCTTCTTACAAAAGCACCTCTAGTATTTTCCTTCAGCAGCAATATTCACACTTCAAGTCAGAAAACAAGGCTTTTACCATTTTCTTCCCATGTAAGACCAAAAATAAACAGCTTTCCAGGATAACATTGAGACTGAAGTATCAGAATATTGAATAAGTTCCTACTTATGCTCCACCTCCACGTTTTCTTTACAGAAATTTGTTTCCTTATCAAGAAAGCCACAAAACAGGATTTTTAGTGCAAAGACTTTTCCTTTATTTCTAAGAGGAAGTTTTCAAACACTGTCTACCTGCCCGAAGTAGACAAAAAAAGCTACTCTATTACCCTCCATTGCACAAGGATGTGCTGTCATTGTCTTCTCTACTACATATGGCCTTAGTTTTTCTCCATGTGACAATACAGAGCAATTTCAGAACAGCTGAATTTCTGCTGCTACCTCTTTATAACTCATTTAACACATCAGCACCAAGATGGATTGCCTTCCCTTGAAGACTCAGCGAACCAGACAGAAACCATACACAAAGAAGACCCACAAGATGGTAAACAAGAGGCATTACCTGCTGTACATGTCGATGCTGGTCCCTCCACCTGGTCACAAAGCTGCAGCAGGCCGCTTGCTGGCATTAAATTCATCCACAGCAAAGCACAATGCTGAAACAGAGCACAAAAAAAGTCATTGTTATCTCTGTGCTTGGTCTTTCATGAGGTTTTCTGGCTGGATTTGCACTTCAGAGGTACTCAAAGCTAGAAGGGGCAAAAGGAGTACAAGAATTTATTCCAGTCGCTTTGAGCAGAAATCACAAGCAGCACTGAGAGCAGCAGTAGCTTGACTACTCCTTATCTTAAACATCCTCCTGTACAAAAAGGAGGATTTAAGGGGTCAGCTAACCCACCCTTAAGCCTTTTTAGCTTTCAAATACAGCAGGGCATAATGGAGCAAAGGTGTCAGCATCTAGAAATCCCTCTCCACATACCTACAGTCCCCCTCTAAAAGCAGATCTCTCCTGCAGAAAGGGACAGCCCTGTATTACAAATTTGCAGCCTTTGGGGCTGGAGGAACCCATAGCAGAGGTGACAGCACAGCAGGAACTCCTCTTTTAAGCAACACAAGCCAAAACTCACCCCAAAGCTCCCCATGAAAGAGCAGGTGGCAGGAATTCTCCCTTATAAAGCACTACCCAAAAAGCTTTTGCTGCAATTACAGGGGCATAAGCACCAAGGACCTGGAGCATAGCAGGAAACCCCTTACAGCCCTCCCTCCCCCTAACACTACCCCACTAATAATGGGTTTGCTAACGAGCAGCAGCTTTCTGCTGCAGCTGCCCACAAATGCTGGGCACCTGGCTGATGGCATGGTCCCCAGGTTACTTGATTTTTTCCCCTTCCTTCCCAAATAGCTAAAAAGAAGCCATAAAGTTGAAACTGAATTTGGTTCAATTTTTACTTTGTGAATCCTAGAGCAATGTGCTTCAGAGGAAAGGGGGCAGTCCCTCTGCCATTGCCCTCTCTTTATCCAAGCTCCCTAAGCTCCCCACCACGCACAGAGCCCTGCCTCGCTGCTGCACAGGGGTTTGTCAACGTAAATCAGACAACGTGAGCTTGGGGAAAACTGGTGTTTTCCATCAAAATGCTGTTTTAATCAGAAATTTCCAGCCAGTTTTCCTTTACCCTGGAGTTTCTACAATTAAATGATCCTAACAGGGAAGGGCTTTCAGTTTCAAATCATGTTCCTCGTCCAATTCAACAAGTATGTTTACCAAACCATCCTATTTATTTTTCATCCAAAGTATTTATTTACTCCTTATCCAGACGTTTGGAAACATGTGTTTTTCTTCTCTCTATCTCAATCCATTTTTAATCTGATTTTAATTACTGCTGGGTTGCAGGAAACGTGTGGCCTAACTGAAGTGTGATTTCTAGGCTGGCATCCCCCCTGTATGAAAGGAAACAGCCCTAGAGCCAGCTTTTTCACACACCCATGAAGAAAAGCAGGAAAAGAGAAATCCACCAGGAAAAGTCACGACAAGATTTCCCAGCATCAGTGGATCCTGGAAACTGTAGAGGGTTTTTGCTTTCAATCTCCAGTCCAAAAAGCCAGAGCTTGCTGTAAGAATTGTCATGACATGGTGCAAATCCGCAATTACACACTGCTGACTTACAAAACGTGGTGCTCTGTGTCTAAGAGGGTGCACAGAGAAGTTTTCTTTCAAAACATACGTCTACAAAAAAAAGCAGGCGTTACCAATTCTTGTCATTTTTAATGAGTTTTTCAAGGTTTTCTTTTCCTTAACACGCCAGGAGCTGACTGACATTTCCAGGCTCACTTGCAATGCTTGGGAAGTTCCTGCCCCTGCTGTTCAAATATCACTCCTGTTGTTAAATTCCTGCTCCTCTTGTTAAGGTACATCATAAAACTTGAGTCTAATGTAACATCTTTAAAGACATCCCCTAAAAGCACCTGGTAGGAGGGGAAGAAAAGGATTTATTGTGTTCAAAAACCTCATGATAGCTGAGAGGCACAACTCTCTGACATCTTTTAGAGCCTTTTGCCTTTCTAATTTTCTCTTTATGGGCCTTGCTTAAATTTTCAGGATGAACAAAAGACAGAGAGAGAGATTTGGGTAGGAAACACTTGTGGGAAACTTCCAGGCCACGTTTTATCCCTCTGAAATTGAAAAGCTTGGGTTTGTAACTATGTAGAAAGGGGGAATAAAGCATGGAAGGAGAGAAAAAGGCCTGCTGTTACTTCAGACTCTTGCCTCCCTCAAAAGCCAAACCGTAAGTGTCCCAGGCTTTTACAGCAGAAATAACAGACTCAACCGCTTGCTTTTCGGGACTCAGTTGTAAGGAAGTGAGTAGCAGGACCAGGATCTTTTCTGGCATGGAAAAGATCTAGAACAGAGCAAGACAAAGCGTGAAAAAACAGGCTTCTTAGCAGCAGACTGCTTTGGCAGCAGTTGATGACTTTCCCTTTGATGACTGGATAGCTTGCAAGCCTTAAGAGGGTCTTGCATGATGAGCCAGCAATGTCACATTAAATCAGGAGGCAGGCGGAAGATTCGTAGCATCAGAGACTCGCAGGCCAATATGGGTAGGGGACTTCTGGAGGTCATCTGGCACAACCTGCCCCGCTTCCGACAGGGGCCAGCTTTGATCAGGCTGTTCAAAGCCTTGTCGAGGCGAGCTTGGAATATCTCTGAAGCCTCTCGTGCTCTTTCAAGAAGCACAAAGAGACCTCCGAGTTAACGTAGGCAGTCAGCAGAATCAGGCAGTTGATGGGAAGGATACAGGGAAATGAAGTGTACATACGGAGGCATATTTTATTCTATCAATCCTACCCGGCGTAATGGTCATGAAATTGTTTCCTGCGAGTTCATAGATTCACAGAGTTCCTGTGGCACGTCACCTCTGGGCCTCCAAGCCTTTATAATCCGAGAATCTCCAAAGACCTCTGCTGTGCCGTCAACACCTTTAGTTTTACCATTTGTCTCAATTTATTTGGCATTTCTCTTAACAGCTCAGCTCCTAAAGACACAGAGCTGTAGAACAATGTCGACTTTCATGGTTAAAAAACCCCTCCCTGCTGGATTGTAGAATAAAGCAGAGAACAGAGAACCTTACAGATTCAAAGGCCGCAAGTCAAAAGCACCCCCAATTAATTTTCCTGGTTCGGCACGCAGTGAAAGCTGGTTTGCTACCGAGCCACATCGGATGTGTGGATTCTCAATCATTTCCCCGTTAGTGAAGCTTTCCTAACATCTCTCCCGGGTGCATTCAGACCCACTCACGCCTGAACTCACACTTCGGTCTTTCCATTCAGCCACAAGATCTCTCTCCTACTCAAGAATTTATTGCCAAGACGCTTACAGGAACATAATTATCTTTGACGTTTCTGCCCTGCTGGTGGAGTTGGTTGACATTAGTCAGTGGGTTCAGAAGTTGAGGGGAGAGAAGCATGGTCATGCCAGGAAACAAAGCTCAGGCAACGCAGCTAGAAGGAGCTCACCGTTTGTAAACCATGCCCAGCGTTCTCAGGGACCTGACTTCTCTTTCGATGTCTGTCCTTGCAAGGTAGCAAGGCTCAAAGCAAGGCTAAAGCAGAGGGCAGAATTTATCACAGAGAGCATCAGACATGAAAAGTACTACGGTTTAGCATTATGGCATGTCTATATAGACAGATAATATCATGTCCTACCCTAGGAAGTGTGAGGCATGAAACACAGCTGCTGAGAGCATGTTCACTTGTATTACATACAGACATCCTATAGAGACAGACCTTACTGTGTACTACTGAATTAAAAAATAAATATTACAAAGATTTATACGTTGGTTTCCAGTTCCTAAAGAGATGCTTGTGACTAGCTTTCTGAGCAAGCAGCATTTCATAAGCAGCTATCTAGTTCTTGCTGGTGTGTCGTGTTTTAAAACAATACCTTTTTCAGCACACTGGGCTCACCAGCTATTTGTCTCAACAAATACTCTCTGCTTTTTCCTCTCTGCTACTGCTACTGCCCTTTGTGTCTGAATGAAGAAGATGAAGAATGATTTGGCCAGTCTTCTCTCTGTTCACCATGCTCTTTTTCTAAGACCCCACTTGTTTCTCTTGATCACCAGGTAACTAATTATGCTCTCCGCTTAATGTCCCGTGGTTGGCAAGTAAGATACTATTACCTGGTTGTTTGTTTGTTTGTTTGCCTTCCAGCAATTTTTTGTGGATGGAAAGGGTTTAGTATTTGTCCTTCTCTTGGCCATGCCTCCTGAAATTATTTCTGTCTTGTAATAAACTCCCAAATCCCTGCCCTCAGAAACTTGTGAGGATCCCAAATCCATGAGCAGAACAATCTCTTGCTGCAAGAAATGGGAGTAAATCTCCCCTATTTTCAGAGGCATTGACTGGTTTTATGCTCTTAAATATTTATGCAGCATTAAATCCAATTAAGAGTCACTCCCTGGATTTTAAAGAACTCCAATGTTCTCATCTCATCCTACTGCTCTGATCTCATCCTAACTTCGTCCCCCAGAGACTCATCTGATTACTTGTATTTGTACTTCTGCTCTGCCTATTTCATGCCACTGGAGGATTGTTATTTCATATGTGTGGGTCCATCTCTTTGGGATTATTTCCCCTGTTATTGACTCACTTCCTCTACAATAAACTCTTTTTTTAAAAAAATAAATTAATCTTTGTACAAACTGATGGTAAAGCATTTTACAACATGTTATTGAAAAGATCCATAGGGGGGAAAATATACGGCTATTTCTGAATGAGCTTTGAGCTCTTCAGCAAGGGCTCCACTTAGGAATCATGTTAATGAAAACACCTAACTTCATAAAGCCAATTTTAGAGGACCTTTGGTGTTGAAGACTAGATGAATGGATTCCAGCCTTGGAATAGTGAGTAGGCTGTGTAAATGGCCTCTGAACTGCTAAATTACATGGCATTGTTTTTACTGAATGATTAAAACACTCCAACACCCACAAAAAATTCCAAAACAGTCAAGCAAATACTTTCAGAGCGTGCCACACTTTTTCCTTTCCATATTTGAGACATGCTCTTTTCCATAAATATATTGTTGTAAAAAAATGATTGGACAGACGTTTGCAGAAAACAAAGAAGAGGGATCATAAAACCCGTCAAAGCAAAATCAGCCCTGCTCTGAGCTGGAGAAATGGTTTGTGGATTCCCTTGGAAAATAAACACAGATTCATCCATCTTTATCAGAGAGTCTCAACGCATGTTTGCTGTATGCTGTCTTCTGAGCAGAGAGAAGACTGGTTTAATAACCATGCAACACTGAGCTGTCACCTGGAGAAGGAAGAGTACAGACAAAAGAATAATGATGGAATAGAAAGGCCAGAAATCCTTCTAAAAGCAAAGGGCATCATTAAAGGATTAGAAAAAGGTTCCATTAAACATACCTGCTCTGAAATCGGAGACAGCAGTGTGAGCTTTTATCTTATGCTAGCACCACAAGGCCTAAAATGATGATCAAGAACTCTAACGCATGATGTTTTGTAAAACAAACTATAAGAAAGGCCTTGCCTTAACGTAGTTACTGCTTCAGCATGAAAGGCCACAGGCACAGAAGAGATGAAGGCACCAAAGAGTTCTTGCAGAGGGAACAGGAGCAGCACACCAATTCCTCTGACACCAGCTAAGTGGTCAGTCCCGCAGCTCCTTCGTCTCTTATTTCTTTGGGGAAGAATATCTCTGTCATGTAAGAGCTGTTTGTAATTCAAAACTATTTTACCTAAGAAAGCAGACGTGCTGTTTTGTAAACCCATCAGCCCAGTCTCTCGCCAGTGATACCTTCTTATCACTAAGAGATAGCAGGAAGGAGGCAAGGAGTGGAGATCACCTTGCACAGGAGCGGCCAGATTCCTGTGGTCAAAGGGATTAAGGTCATCCAAAACGATCAGGTCTGAGAATCAGGACGAGACAGCCAGCTGAACTAACCTGAGATGGGAATCAGTGCCACAACGGAATGGCCTTGGCCATGCCCCAGCGGAGTTGTTCTCAGCTATTTTTCCTATTTTTCATCACCAATTACAACCTGACATCAGGGCAGGGCTCTTTATGCCTTCATGGTACTGGAAACATTTTGCATTCATGCAGCGTGCAAAACAGGGCTACAGAAGAGAGTGAGGACGTTTGGGGAAAAATCAATCAAACTTCAGGTCACTCCAGGACACTATACGTGCCTCGGCATAGGGTACACAGACGTCCCTCTTCCCACAGCACCAACCAGAGGATATAAATAGCCAGCTGTCGCAGCGCTGCGTCACGCTGTTGTGATATGTCTTGGGCAAGCAGACACATAAAGGAACCTTTCAAAGCTGCGATGCCAGCTTCCACCTGGGCTAGCCTGGGGGGTGAACAAAGATCACTTCAGAGCAGGGAGATGCTGGCTGAAAACAGGAAAAAGGAATTCACAGCGTGTCCCTCACCTCCATCGACTCCAGCTGGTGCCCACTGGAATAGCTCAGTGCAAGCAACCTCACACCAGCCGAACATCCTGACACTAAATGCCTGACTTCGAAGAAAAAGAATCGAAGGGAGCTTCGGTGTTCACATGTCTAGCACGTAAAAAGATCCTTCTTTGTACCTGTACACAGCAACAATCTCCCACTATAACAACTAGGGCCAACGCTGAGTTGTGTCAACAGATGACTCAGAAGAGGAGGAGGAGAAGATGGAAAAAAAGGCCAAAGAAAGGCAAGAGCGCTGGAAGAAAAGCAAACAAAAACCAGCAGTCAAAGCAGCTGTGTTCTGGGGGGAGAGTGCGCAAGTCGGAAATATGTTGAATTAAGGGGAAACTCACCTTTCATACTTCCTAAGAGTTAAAACAAGCCCGCCTCACATTCTCAGAGGGGGCAGGGGAATGAAAGACATGCTTTGGGATAATTAAGCAAACATGGGATGATTAAGAAGGTAAAGCTGCTCTCCCTTCGATCCAAACCGCCGTCACCGCCGCCCCAGCTCAGAGCACATTCCATCCTTATTTTGCAAATCAGCCCACTGCCGGCTGCTTCCCGGAGCAGGGGATGGAGCAGGTTTTGCAAGAGAGTGGGACACGAGTCCAGCCATGCGTGACGTGCAGCGGGAGCTGATGTACCCCATGCAGGCATTTACGACAAAGCCTTTGAAGGGAAGCAGCCCTGTCCCGCGTGTTACAACTCGTATTGAACACGGCAGGCATGGGATCACGGAGAACCTGATGTTTCTGCTTCTCCACAGATCCTGAAATAGAGGAAAGAGGTGTTTGCTTTCAGCTGGTGGCCTCCCCAAGACTGTAGAACCTAAAAGCAATTAACAGATGTCAGGGACAAACCTGTGCAGAAAGGTGAAGGTAGCCCTAACTCATCTGAATTTCTTACCTACCGGTGAGCCTTAGCAGAGAGCTGTGTTTGGGCTAATAAACAAGCAATCTGGCTTTCAGATCAGGGCAGACGTGCACCCAAGTCACTTCAGAAGTCCTGCAATTCAAGCATTTATTTCCATTCCAAATTAAAGGTTTGCTTTCCAAGCAATCTGACCCATATTCCACTAGGCTTTAAAGGTAATTTTTTGTTTAAGTTTTGAAATCAAACTTTAAAAAAATTGAATTTTATGCCACTTTGAGAGATATTTGATATCAGCAACATGCCGGATATGACTGCCTATCCATCTCGCAGACGTTTTGCTGACATTTCCAGTGCTTTGACTTTGAGGATACGGGACGGAGAGCGTGTCAATGGGAGGGAATCCTCCCGCTTCTCACGGGAGGCATCACTCCAAACCCTTGACTGTATCTCATCGTTAAAAACCCCACCTCACTTGCCACAGGAGTGGGAGTGATAGCCCACAGCCCTGGCTCAGTTACAAATGGGATTTCGCCTACTTGTAATTGCCCTTGTGGTTTCCAGCAGGAAAGTTGCTGTTTCCCTCTTGTTCTCATAAACACTGTTCTGCGTGGATGTTGTGCAGATACACTGCTTCGCTCCTCCTGTCATGGCTACTTTCTTCTGAGTAATTATCCTCAACTAAGTATTTCCACTGAATAACTATTCTAGCGAATAATTAAAAGCACTTACAGGATGGAGCTGCCTGATCAAAGTATCCTGCGGAGTACGTCTCCCTTCCCAACTGTGCAACAGCTGCAATAGCTGCACCCGTGGCCTCTCCCCCGAACCCTTCATTTCCAGCCAGCTTCAGAGCTGCCTATGGTAAAAAACAAAGCTTTGTAGCAGACAGCTCGTGAATAGCTAGGTCCTCGGTGCAAGCCTTGCTGAAGATTTCCACCCCCGCTGTGTCAGGAAGAGTGGCTCCTCTGGAATCAATTAAATCACGCCGATGCACACCAGCTAACGAGCTGGCCAGGTTATTCCCAGTCCTCCCCAGCGCTGCAGCAGGAGGAGTTTGTGCCCACACAACCGTTCTCCATCGCCCTCGATGCAAAGTCTCTCTGTTTCGCCCTGCCTCGTCCACACAACGGGCTGGCTGCTGTAGTGCCGGGGTATTCGCATTACCAGGAAGGGGCTTGGGTGTGAAAGGAAAATTTCATTTCCTCTTTTAGCCGAGCACTTTACAATATGTGTTTTAATAAAGCGGAGAGAGTCAAATTATTTGCTTGTAAATGCCAATACGCAAGAGAATTAATTAGGGCAAGGGCAGCCTGGCTGTAGAGCCTCTCTCGAGCGGGTTCACGTGCTCAAGCCAAAGCAAGAATTCCCTGAATGAATGTCTTCTAAAACTGCAAGCCGATCCGTCTAATCTCTATGCAGAAATTGCTGCTTTTGACATCAGACTCACCTTGATACATCAAGGGTTTATCTCTGTTCCTACAGCATCATCCCTCAGCCCGGAGGTCAGTCAGGATCCTGGTGTCAGGTAGGTGTGACTCTCAGTGTGCCCAAAGGGTTTTGTAACCTGGGGTAGATTACACACCGTCCTTCTATAGCTCCCGGTACGAAGAAGCCTGAAAGGGTATTAGGCAAAACGGCATAATAGTCCTGCTAATCTGTTCCTCCAAAGATTGGGAGTATGCCAGGAAGGAAAGGTTTAATCCAAGAAAAACCTCAAAAACATAGACAACTCACTGCTAAAACTTAAACCCAATAAATACTCTGGGTGTTTAACTGTGCATCGTTTATCATTTCACATGCTGTAATTCCTCCACTGACCCCCCTGTGCAGCTCAAAATGCTGTCAGTCACCTTAAGCTTTAGCAAATCCTTCAGGCAGCTGTAGGAGTGAGACATGCTCCCTTTATCTCTCAGAGCTCAGCCTAACCTCTGGCACATCCTCCAGAACTGAAAGTCGGGATACAGAGCTCAGAGGGAGCAGGGGATGATGCGATAGGCACGGTGAGTGTGGCTCCAGAGAAAGGAGCAAGCGGGATCTCGTGCCCAAAGGTGGCTGGGGTGAGTTAGGGGGCCGAGGATTTGTCCCCACAGGCATCCTGCAGCATGGATGCACAAGAAGAACCTGTGGGGTGGGGTTCCTGGAGGCTGAGAGTGCTTGTCAGAAATGGCACTGCCACAAAACCTGTGATTTCTGATTTCTGTCCCACCAGGGAAGGCAACAACTGAACAACGAGCCAGCAGCTTCATGCAAACCCTCCCTGCTCAGCTTTCCTACCGACGGCAGGGCTGAGTGGACCTCTTGCGGCATTCTCCTACCAGTGTGCGCGTCCATCTTGGCAATCTCTTGATTTTTGGTGATGTTAATTCCTTGCAAAGTCCCTGGAAGGAATCACAGTGCTATTGGTGGCTGTGGGAACTGGGGAAATCCAGTGTCTGTGATGGAGAACACTGGTGGAAGTTAGTGCAAGGGGAAGAAGCCATCCCACCGAGTACCTACCAAACAATCCCATGGCTGCAATACAGAGAGGACGATCAAACCAGTGGATTTGTGTCTAAAAACCTGCTGGTGGAAGAACAGCAGCCCTCGATACACTGACAGGAATGCACAAACAGACACAACTGCTTAGGGATACAGAGTGAAGGGAAAAAAGCCTCCTTGCCATTGACATGAGGGAGAAAACAATTGCCTTCTCTACCTGCCTGCTGGCAGCAGATTTTTCCATGAGACTGCTGCTGGAGGGTCTGCCAGCACCACGGGGCTGTGCAGCTCTTCCAACATGATTCAGCGCAGCTTGTTTTCAAAACAGCCGCACGTACACAACCCCGTGCGCATGAGGCACACAAAGGGCAGCTCGCGTTAGGAGCGGCGTCGCTGCGTTTACACAACGCCGCCAGAAAGCAAGGAATTCTTGTTGACCGTTGTTTTGTCTGTTGCTCTGCACATAAAATTTTCATATTTCTGGGGATGTTACAGCCCCAGCAAGTAAGCAGGATGCATGGAAAAAAAGGAGCATTTGCCACGTGATCCAGTTTCCACTTCTCTTTTGCTGCTGCACGTTATTAGCACGTTCGACATAAATGCTAGCACTCATTTATAAAGACTGTGAATAACTTATTTCCTTGATCTCTTCTGAAATTTCAGAGAAGGAAGAGATAAGGTAGGATAAGGCTTGCTTTAAATAAGATTTTGTTTGGAATTCCTTCAGTCCTGAATGCTCTTCTTTCAGGGGCTGATTTTAGGCTAAAAATTCGAATTATTCCAATTAAAACATGGTTCCCTAGTAAAAATGTCAAGAATAAAAATGCCGTGATTGTGTCCAAAAGTCACCCAAGCTTCCAAGAATTTCAAGGGCAGTGTCAGAATCCACAGTGACCTTAACATCAGGTCTGAAGTCTGACAGAGACAAGCGAAGATTGCCCAAGGGCAAGGGAAGAGTATGTGGTTTGGCAGCAGAACTCTAGCAAGGAACTAAGCAGTATAGAAAACTTCAGATTAAAAGATATATATATATATAAAAATCAGTTCCTGCTACAAAAAATGATGAGTCTCATCTGGGGCTGTATTAATGGGAAGAGCAGTGTTACATTGTAGACAACACCTTAGGACAATTCCCATGTGATGCCACTGCTCTTATTCTGGTGCTCCAGTGTTTCAGCGTGGTTGCTGGAGACTGGAAAGAGCCTAAAAGGGAGCAGTAAAGACAGGTCTAAAAGGTGATCAGACATGAGATGCAAACAAACTGAAGAAGCTGGATTTTACCAGGAAAGAAAGAAAAGAGAGAAAGAGTAAGAGAGGAAGAGAGAGAGAGAGAGAGAGAAGGGAGGAAGGGAGGAAGGGAGGAAGGGAGGAAGGGAGGAAGGGAGGAAGGGAGGAAGGGAGGAAGGGAGGAAGGGAGGGAGGAAGGGAGGAAGGGAGGAAGGGAGGAAGGGAGGAAGGGAGGAAGGGAGGAAGGGAGGAAGGGAGGAAGGAAGGAAGGAAGGAAGGAAGGAAGGAAGGAAGGAAGGAAGGAAGGAAGGAAGGAAAGGAGGCACCGTGCTAGAGCCCCAAAGCACGTACACAGCCATGTGTAAGAAACCCAAGATCAGCCATTCTCCAAGGCTGCTGGGGAACATCAACAGGGAACTTAGCACCATTTTTAGCTTTAGTTAAGAAAAGCTTTCTGAATTAGGAAGGTGCAGCCCTGACAAGGGTTATTGAGGCAATCTCCTTCAGAGGAGGGCTGGAGCAGCCTACCCTCTGGCCTCCTCCAGCACAGCGCTGGAACATGCCATCTTTTGATTGCTGTCCCCTTACATTTCAGTGACTGCAAGCCCCTGCAGTAAACAAGTCTCCTTCCAATTTCTCTCTGCAGTCAAGATGATGAATAGCTGGAGTCTTGCAGTTCTTAGAACTGACGGAGCTGTGCCACAGACTTGAAAGCAGCCCAGATCTCAAACTTTAACATCTTCAGTGTGAAGCTGAAGGACACTAACCTGTGACATTTCTGGGCAGATGTTTTCTCTGCTTTGGCCTTGCAAAGTACTTAGGTCCGTCTTGTTGCAGGTCACTTGGACTTCTCAGGGTTCCCCTGGTGTGAAATACGAGCTGTGACTCTTGTCCACCTTTACACACCTGCATTTCAACACAAAAGCCCAGCATGCGTTTATCCAGAGACAGGGATGACAGACCTTGAAAACAAGCAGGCAGGGTGTGGATTTTTTTTGAAAAGCAGCGAATTATTTTGAAGACTCAATTCATCTTCTTTGTTCTCAGGGCAAGTGTTTTATGAATCTAAATACACTCGAGGCCCTGAATCTTCTTTATCTTCTGTACAATAACATCTTTAAAACAAACTAGCACGCATTTGCATACACGCAGACGAAGTGGCTGACATTAAGGTCTGCAGAGCTGACATCTCCTCCATCTTCTCTTTCATTTGTTGTGCCTTTTGTCATTCCCACTTACAACATCCAAACCTGACAGCTGCTTCCACGGCTCTTTAATATACTTTGCAGGAAACAATCTTTGCATTAACATATTTCCTTCCTGAGTTCCCTCGGTATTGTTTTTCAAGTCAGTATCAGGATAACCAGACACTTTCATGGACATCAAACTGGTAAAACTTTCAGTTTTTCAGAAGGGAGGGCTCCCAACGTTTTCTGACTTGAAAAGAATTTGAGAATTAAAAAAAAAAAAAAAAAAGAAAAAGAAAAAGAGCATAGTCAGCCTGATGCTCGTCCATCTAGCACCTGCCCCGAGGAAGCCCCAGGGAAAAGCAGTCGGTGATTATTTGAGACGCATTTGCTCCAGGAAGGGAAATGGGATTTCAGAAGTGTCTGGCCACGTGTGAGTTCCTTTTGAACGCAGTGGGATGGGCCTTGCAATGAGAGCATTTCAGTTCTTCAACAAAAATGGGACACATTGCCCTGTATTGCAGTTGGGCTGGGACAATCTGTGCATTCCAGAGCTGCTCAGGGAGATGCTCAGCCTGAGGGTTTCTGCGAGAGGTGAGTATCTGTGCAGCGGGATCACAGCCAGTACCAAATACACCAGGAGTGGAGGTATTTTACCGTAGCTGTAGTGGAGATGATTTAAGACAGCAAAGTGCAAGACAAGCTTGCAAATAAAGGCCTTTGGTCTGTTAAACGAAATGAAAGCAGGCTGTAATACCAGCATAAAAAATGGTTCTTAATGCCTTCATAATAGAGCTGTTATAAATTCACTTTTTGTCTAGCTTGGGTCTCTGCCACAATGTGTTGCAAATAATCACAAGGATCCCTCATAGCCCTCCTTGATGTAGTATCCAAAACTGCTTTCCTCTGGAAGCATGCTTGCAAATCTCCATGCTCATGCTGTCAGTTTAATTCCTCAGGCCATCTTGGCAGCCTGTAGTATTTTTCAGAGGACACGTAGTAGCATATATGTAAATGTACACTATGGTAGAAGAAATCAGAAGAAATCAAGTATTTTTCCAACATCTAGCTGTCTGCAAATATTAGATACAGTATTAGAAACTGCCCACTAGAGCAGCACACAGCAAAAATACTGTTGAGAATAAGAATAAGCACCTTCTAGTTGTGTTTTGCTGTCACAAAACCTACTGCTTGCTTCTTGGAGTCCACTACAGCAAAAGGGAACATTTGCTAAAAATGTCCCAACCTTAATTTCAAAAGTTTTGCAACCCAATATAGCAGTGATTTTATTTCGAGAAGCATCTGGATTTTATTAGATGCAAACACAGTTGGTAGGAGTCTGGAGGGGGAGAAAGATAAAAAATGCTCTCTCTGGAATATTTTAAACCAGAAGCATTCATCACGCTCCGCATACCCTTATAATATAACAGGGGTTTAGGGTGACTCTGCAGTTCACTGCAAAGCTATTGCTACTGCAGTGAGTTATTGTATTTACATTTTCATTGCCTCTGGCAACTTGCAAATGGTGACAGGTGAAAAGTTCCCTTTCTTCTTTGTGGGATTCGGCATTTGCTTGCAGCTTCGCTCAGACTCCCTCTCAGCAGGAAAGACTGAAGACTGCTCCCCACTCCTTGCCATGCAGTTACAGATGTTTGTGGAGCCTTTTTCCTCTGAAAACCTTTTTTTTGGGGGGTCTTCACTCACGTGTTTGCGATTCTGTCCCTATTGTTGGCTCTTGCAGCTCTGCTTTAAGAAGGTTGTGTCTTCTAGTTCCCGTTCATTGAGCATTATGCACTTTGTGCATTTATACGGAATTTATACAAGCTGAATGTCAATTTGAATATGAGTCTAAATTTAAAAGTTCTAGATCAAAACACCCTAAAGCTATGCTTGGATTTAAAATCAGCATCAAGAGTTCAGTGTTGTAAATGAACTCTCTTCTTTCTTCAAGGCAAAACAAATCAGAGACTGAAATCTGGCCTGGCATTTGAACGTCACAAAGTGCTACCTTCCCTGGAGATGAACCTTTTCTGGAAACACACACCTTAATGGAATTATCTATGCAAACAAGAACACGTTCATTACAGCAGCCACGGATGGTCTAAATCTCTGCTTCTTACACCTGGAACCTTTCCCCACCAGGGAGGTGTGGGGATTGACAGCTTACACACTCTTCCTTGCCCTAAACCCCATGTCAGAAGGAAGGATCAAAGGCACTAACCATGGATGAGCAGAGTGCTTGTGATGTATCAGCTCTCTTTCTGCTTTCTGAACCCGCCCAAGCAAGCAGCTGAAACGAGGAGAGAAACCTTGAGCACCCCGTCCTGCACAGGGGACCTCACGCTTCTGCACAGCTTTCTACCACGAGGACCATGAGCATCTGCCACAGCCCAAGAAGGAAAATTCACCATTTAATTAACATTTTGGGCAGCCTTTAGGAGAGAATTTGGTCTAGCAGGACTTCAGGATGAAAGCAGTCACCATTAGCAGAGGCATGTTTTCAGTGTTCCTGATCATCCATAAAAAGAAACCACATATAGCACTGGACACAATATGGGGCGTGGTTTTGACCTTAATTTTATCTTTGAATGTTTTCCACTTTAAAATGCTGAGATTTGGGAATGTTTTCAAGTGTGTGAACCACTAGCGAGGCACCGAATCATGCCTCGAAAGCACCGGCACATTCTTCCAGCCCTAAAAAAATGCAGTAATGTGTGTAGCAGTAATAAATAAGCAGATTTCTGGAAAAAAACTCAGTAGCAGTGAAACCTGCTGTGTGGCACTCAAGGACAACCGCAAATTAATCATTTAAGATTGTCTTGAGGATGGATTAAGCTCAGGCCATTTCCTACTCCCTCCATCGGGCTGGATACAAGCAGCAGGGCTGGAAGGCACATTTTTGGTATCTCCTCCGGATCTAAAAAGCCGTTTAGTGACACTCATAAAAGCCAGCTAAGAGCATACAAATATTACCTCTGGAGGTCTCACTGATTCATGGTGTAAGCCCACGCAGACAACAGCAGCTCTCCAGGGAGGGGACTTTGGCCAAAATGCTTAAATCATGGGAGGGATTTTTACAGCTGCCAAAGGGTTTAGGACACTCGGCTTTCATCATTAAGCAGGCATCACGCAAGGACCCACAGTGTCCTTGAAAATTACTCTCCATGTGTTTGTTTCAGAATGAAATCATCTGATGGGCTGCATCCTCCAGTGGGTTCATTTCTGCTTCTCCCCTTTAGAAAGCTTCACCGCCTCCAGGAAGAGCGATCAACTCTTACTAATGGGGAAGAGCTTAATCAGGGTACTCAGAACAAATAGAGTATTATGGCTTTCACTTCTTGTTTTGTGCTGATTTTTAATTAATGCTGACATTTATATATAAAATAGTTGGTTTCCAAAAGGCCAATTGGAAAGCCTCTTGTGAATTACCTCATCGGAGCGCAGAGTTTTTGTGTGCGTATTTCTAATTGTTTGAAGTTTTTCCAGCCACCTCTTAAAGTCACACTGCAGTTTTAGAACGCAGTTCGAAGAGATTTGGGCTCTGAAACTTCAAAGGACACGGAAGGATTTTACGTGGTAATGATGTTTAGTCTTTTGGATGGATGCTAGGCGTAGAAAGAACACTCAGGCCTGTGTCCCAGGAAGGCTGACACACAAATGAAAGGTTAGACATGTAGTTTGTGGATTTAGAGATATGCACGCACGGTATATATGCTTTTGTGGGATTGATGTGGCCTGCTTGAAGGCGATTGCACTTTATGGCTTTGATTTTGGCTTTTCTATAAAGAAAGCAGAATTTCGAATGGTCTTAAAGCATCAATCCTTCCCTGAGAGGTTAGACAAAAAGACAAACATTAAACAAATCAGGAGACCAAGCCTGCTCCCAAGGAAACCAAGGTCAGAAATGGGCTCATTTCAACACAACAGTCTAGTAGTAAAATTTCTTCTTTCCTCTTAAATATTAGTCTTCCTTTCCTTTCCTGCTCATGTGTCGACCATAGCCCTCATCCCTCCAGCAGCTATGATCTGTGGCCAAGATTTGTTCTGCTCGCCGTGTAATTTATGACCCTGTCGTGCAGCTGATTCCTACACAGTTTCGCAGTGGCGAGGCTGAGGATACCGATGTATTTAAATGCTGCTCCAGGGGGGCAGGGAGCAGGCTCTGGAGAGACAAAGCACATGCCCAGCTTTATTCAGGTGACAGTTAAGGTTAATCACATGGCGGAATGATTGCCGTAGGTAAAGCCAGACACTAATGAATCTTTGCAGGATCGGGATTTGAGCTTTTCAGCTACAAAGGGGCCCTCACAGCTCCCTAAGCCGTGAGCCAACAAGAGCTGGGAGTTCAGCACAACCAACCTGCCTTCCCTTCGATGCTCTTCTGACCAGGCTCTGGGCCTCAACGAGGGGACCTGGGTACCAAGGAACCTGAACCAGACCGTCTTTTGGTGACACCTGTGCTCACAAGACTCGTGGGCCTGGACTGTCAAACAGCCTTAGGTCTCTGATGCTTCAGAGGTGCCACACGGCTCAGAGGTGCTTCAACACCGGTGCTTCAGAGCCCAAAGCTCCACCACACGTAGGCATCTTACAGCAACATTGGTTATGTGCCATTGATTTTTCTGAGATCCTTAGAATGTCTTTGTCTTAAATATTTCTTCCCCATGCACAGCTGCTCCACCTTTTATAAAAATAAATAAATAAATAAATCCTATCAAAGCTATGTTTCCCTCTTCTCCTTCTTGCTTTCTCCTTCGGGGCTTTCTGCATGAGAAATGTCTCAGGCTGTGATATTTGCCAGAGGAAAAAAGACTAATTTTTAGAAGCTATGTTTCAGAAGAGATTGTCCAAAATATTCTCTAAAGACCAGAGATTTAATGCATCTTTTACAGCCTCACATTTCCACATCCCTGAACACCTCTGAAACAGCACTTGAAAAGAGTGAGGAGGAGGTGTCAGTCAGGAGATGAATGCCACGGGTAGCACCTACTTTAAGTATTATACACAACATTTCTGATTGTAAACTAACTGAAGAGACACGCTGTCAAAAACTTTCCCTTCATTTAACGTGGACATAATCTGCACTGTATCCTAATACACTCTATGGAAAATATGAATGCTGTTCCTGGAAAGTAAGTTACGATCTCTTTCCAAATTGTATATAAATTTAGAGAGCATAATCAAATGCAGAAACAACGTATATCTGCAGACTCTGAAGCAGGTAGAAGCTTCAGAGTCTTTCTGCTTCAATAAATCTTTCAGCTTTGCCATGAACAGCAAGTGGGTTTAAACTAATCTATCCAGATTAATACTCCCAATTTGATGATATGTATTTAAGTAATGTTTGGTTTAACTTCTGCATGACCTGGGTAAGAAAAAATGTGCCTCCAATAAATACGGCTGGCTTGGGGCATATTCAATGAGTACAAATACCAGATGCATCATCAAGTGCTTTGGGATATTTGTTTTTAGCATATGACCACAAGATATGATGCATCCTTGCAAAGCTTCCTACTTCACTCAAGAATTATGCTCAGCTTTTTTGGTGTTGCCAGAAGCCATGCTGGACAGCATAATGGGAAACTTTCCTCCCCAGTCTGTGTTAAGCTACTTCAGGTTTTCTTTCTTTCTGAAGCCCCTTTTTTCCTTCTCTCCTTCTATGCTAATATTTATCCCATTCAGAAAGTCCTTAGATCAACCTGCTAGCAGGCCCAAATACTTCTCCTTTTAAGAAAAGCATGAACTATATCACTCAGTTCAACAGGCTGGACTGCAATCACCTCAAGTAATCACATAAGGGATTTAGTTTTCCATCCATTACGTGCCTAAGTGCCTGCTTGGCAACTGCTCCTGTGCCTGTACACGAGAGGTGTAGACAAGAAACTGTAGGTTAAATTATGAGGCCATCCCTTCCCCGCACACCAGTAAAAGGTGGTTGCTGGTCTTGAGAGGAGACTTCTGCAGGAGAAGGGATGTGTCTGAATCACCAGCTTCCCGAGCCGTGATGGACGACCTGCCTGTGAAACACTTTGAAGCTTTAAAGTGGTGTGTGAGCACCTGGAAGCAGTGCGAGGAGTTTCTGCAGCATTGGGCACAGCTCCTTGTTCTGGGCAAACTCACTCGTTCTCACGTGTGACGTCCCAGCAGAAATCCTCCTGCAGCATATCAAGCTCTGCCACTTGTATACAGACCAGCAGCTAAATGCTATCAGCAGCAGGACTTCAGTTTGCTTACAGAAACGCCTGTGGCTTGACAGTATGAGCTCAGTGCAATGGCAGAACGAATTACGTAAAATGGCCTGTGAAAATGGTGTCTATTTATTGTTATTACGATAATTTGTCATTTCAAGAATGAGGAACGCTGTAAATTCCACAGATACTGTCAGAAAGGTAAAAGAAGTAAGTGATGACTGTTGGAAAGCATCAGCTCCAAATCCGTGTGATTTCATGCATACATAGTTCAGTACAGACTAAAAATAAGAACTCCAAACCAGTCCAAGACGCAAAGCAACCCCAAAACCAGAACAAGGACTATAATCAAAAAACATATGCAGACTATTATCAGCTGTGAGTGCCAGCAAAGAAATAAAAAATGTCCAGCCCACTATAATCAAAGTAAGGAGTTATTCAAAGGATTAATGACAGAGCAGAAATTCTCTGAGTCAGTACAGAAAGGCCCTCGCCATGAGGTCCAGCATTCAGCCAGATAAAATACTGAAACAAACCGGGTTCGGTACCATACATGTATGATACTGTGTACATTCAAGACAGCCAGAGAAGTAACTTGGCTTGGAGACCGGTTGTTTGCAGAGCCTTAGAGGCAAGATAGGCTAAGCTCAAAGGTCAGTATGCCTCTAACACAGCAGGTTAACGAGCAAGAAGTTAAAATAAATTGGCCAGGAACAGTCTTTGGGATGCTCATTTAACTTTGTAGGCAAGAAAATCAATAGTTGAAAAAGCAACTACCAAAGAGCACCTAAATTTTATCATGGAGCCGCACCAGGATCAGCCAGGCAGTGAGCTGTAGGACAGACAGAGCTGCATTTCTCAGCCTGACTCCACAGCTAGAGACTTCCCATGGAAGTGACTTGGCAGGAGAAATCCCTTCTCAATGCCTTTCTACAATAGGACCAAAATTCTTCACTCACAAAGCTCCCTAGACAAGAACCACACCTGTAGGAGGTCTCGACTTCAGACCTATGCTGTGTAAGGCCGTAGGTAGGATACTGAATGATGCAGTTTTTACTGAATGACACACGTGTTGCAAACTCCTTGGCTCTGAGTGATTTCTGAATTCCTTGCACTGACCTGAAGGCGGCCAGACACCCATCCACAGCAAGCGAATGTAAGTGGTAGACACTGAATGAAACTCCAGCCCTGCTTCACTAACATTTCATGCTAGAAGCAAAACACATGCAGCTTCGTCTTCCAAGAAGGGTTTGAATAAGTCAGGAGCAGCCTTTATGCCTTATTCTGGGCCTCTCTGGGCTGGATTCCCACCCACAAAAGAGAAATAGCTGGGAAGGCCCACAGGAGAAGTGCCACTATTGCTAGGCCACAGAAACAACCAAATTCAAACAAATACATCAGAACCAAGGAGCATCTGGCTGGCCAGGAGGCCTGGGCTAGCAGATGGGAGAGGGTGGAAGAATAGGGAAAAGAAAACGATAACAGAGGCAGGCAGAAGACCCAAGTTCCTCCTCAGAAGCTGGAAAGTATAAAAGGCAGCCAACGAGAACTTCTGGGCAGGGCTGAAAAACAAGTGAAAGTGAGAGCTTCTCTCATCTCAGACTGCAGCCAAAAAATCAGGTTACCAACAGTAAAAGAAGAAATAAAAAAAACTTTCAAAATTGGCAGCAAAGAACTATCCACACTCCTTGGCTCCATGTAAGGCTGGGTGGAAGGGGTAAGAAGGAAACAGGGGACATACTGCAGCTCGGAGCCAAAATAGTTTCTTTCTGGATGCTCCTGGCTCAGTTCAGCCCTTTGTGACTCTCAATTTCAACCCGTTACGCACTCCCCCATAATCATCATAATAAATAGCTGTTTGCTTGCTCAGTGTATTCAACTTCCTCGCAGCAAGCCAAGCTCAACCCAGCGCTAGCATTTATTTCTGGATTTTGACCAGGCCTGCCTAAAACCAAACAAGCGTTGGTGTGATTTGCCATATTTGCTGAGAGAGAATAAAAGCAGTTGCACTCAAACACCAGGGGTTGCGGCCAAGTTCACCTCACGCTGCTGGTGGTGATATCAGCGTTATTAACTTTGCTTTAATATTTTAAGGCTGCTGCAGAAAAAGGGAGGGCTTCAGTTCAGTTGCTGGGCTTCAAGGGAGATGAGTTATTCTAACAACACTGTCCTTCCATTAAAAGAACAAAACCCCTCTGTTATTCCAAAGTCAAATTATTGTTAGAATTCTGTAACGATGAAATAAAAGCAGTCACTGGAATTAGGAGCCTTCCCTCATCACCAGCACCAAGTGGGATTTGGGCCAAAATACAGAAATTAGAAAGAAAATAACAGCCATAAGAAACTGTGCTTTTCCAGCTGGCATAACTTTTTTCCTTCCTTCATCCATGCCTAACTTGTACAGGTTTGCACACAACACATGGCATTGAAATTCTCCCCAGGTAACTGCGAAGGGTGTTTCGGGCTCTCGATGGGTGACCTGTCACCCCCGGGCTCAGCAAGATTTGGGTACCTGTGAAAATCTCTACCTAACATCTCAAAATGCAACAAACAGGCTGTCAGGTCTTTTAAGCTAGTATTGCTCTTCCAAAAGCTGGTCCTGTGGTTGGGGGTCTGTCACTTGCTCCTTGCCTGCCAGTCCACAGACAGCTACAGAAAGGAAATGTGTTTTCTGGGTTTGATGACACCGAACATTTAGTTATGAAAGACTGGGGAGAAGGGAAAGGAGCAGGGAATTTCCATCAGGAGTGCCAAGTTGTAATTAATGCCCTGTTAGGGACCATTTATGCACGATGCGATTCATTCCTGCACCAAGAGCCGGCATAAAGTTACATTCCACCGAAGCTGCAGTGAAGCAGCAGAAGGACTGGATTTCATTTAAGGAGTGATGTTCCAGATTCCTGGATGAGACACTCCGGACTGCTGCGCTCAGGAGTGAATGAAGCACTGTGCGGCAGAGCCCCAGCAAGCCTTGAAATGAATTTTGCTCTGACCTAACGAAAACCACAGACTCGAAATTCTGATGATTCAGAAATTTTCAGCTCGCAACAGGAGTTCTTGCAAAATATTTGGGAACTGCAGGAAGCGTTTAATGGTCTCCCCATGTGAAGGAAAGGAATCCTGACCTATTGTCTTTACGATTCTTGTTCTTATGAGTGATAATTTTAGAAGGAGATAATTAAGCCCGTGTGGCCATCCTTCTAAGGTTGCTAAAAAAATAACAAGTGACCTGGCTTGGTGCTTTCCATAATGATTCACTTTCCCTCTGTGCTGTCAGAACTCACAGGAGAATAGCTACAGGGCCCGACCATGCTCCCAGGCATATCTGCAGTCCCCAACCACTGTGTGCAGCAGAGGAAATCAAATCAGCCCAGTGGAGAGGCTTATCTGCAGAGCCGTGTGATGGAGAAAGAGAAGTCAGGAGAACCTTATAAGGGCATGCACCTATCCTACCAAGAGTGAAAAAGTTAGGATTTTAGTAAAAAAAAAAAAAAAAAAAAAAAGAGCAAGAACATGAATCAGAATCCCCATGGCTAAAGCTGAGGTTTAGGATGTCCTTAATCCTTATTGGGATGCAGAAGCACGGAAAGGTGCTATAAATTCAAAGTGATCTCATCCTAAGAAAGACTTCAGGTGAATCTTTCTTTCATTCCTGTTAGCTCAAGGGATGAACTAAGAGAAGGACAGACAAAGGAGTCACATCCATTTCCTGAAATAGCTTACAGACATCTCAGAAAGTCTAGCAGCATGCAATATAATAATTACTGCATGCTTGTGTCATAATTAATGTCATAGATTCCTTTAGAAGTGAAACCAGCCTGTTTCAAATTCTGTTGAAATACGACTCCTTAGATTATTTCTGTCTACTAATAAATGATGGCTATGCAAGAAACTAATTTGAGAATCACTGAAAATTATAATTTTGTTTTATATGCTTCCAGTAATGTTTTCTTAAACAAGATTCTTACATTTGTCTCTCTCTTTGTGTAACTAGTGCTGTGGTAAGCATTAGACACAGTCACACGCTTGTTAACACTGTATTTCTCATTCAGGCTTCAGACTGAATGCCATTTTTGTTTCTGTGTAAATACTCACGTTGTCCTTGAAGACTCAGGTGCAATGCAGAATGACAAAAGACATAAAGGAGGTCAACCATCGATCATTTAGCCTTCACGTGGAGTATATCCAGGATGTGCAGCTTTTAAATGCCATTTTAAAACAGTTGGTAAAAGCAGCAGGCTGGAAATTGGGTCACTAAAAGAAGCACACTGGAAAGGGATCTAGAAGCCTTAGTGTTGGGAGCAGCAACCCTGCTCTTACGCTTGCAGAGAGCTGGTAGGTTCAATGCACCCAGACCTACAGAGGTTGTAAAACCCCTGAAGCACTCAGGATCAATGGGGTCTTGCTCCACAGTGAAGGCTGTTGCTTCTACGTGTTTGTTCCACCATAGCCAGCTCATTACGGATTACCTGTACTTAGCTCCTACGTTCTAAATTTTCCCCTAGTGATTTTTATTTGCCATAATCCTCTTGTACTTGAAGATTCCTCATTACCCTTTCCTTTTCCATGTCAATTGTGCTTAATTAGCAGCTCACAGCAGCGGGATGTGTTCATGTGCTCATTGGAAGCGCATGGAGAAGCAAGCACCGCCCAGAAGAAGCTCTATGCTTCATCCTGCACAACAGAAGCTGAAAAATTGACCAAGACCTACATACAGTACTTGGACAAAGGACCTAAAATTACCTTCCCATTGCACATACGTGTTTCCTGGAATTAAACTTCTTCTTTTCCACTGATTTCCACTTAGTAATGCTTCCTTTGGAGTAGATTAGGTAAAGTACAACCCAATTATAAACAACCTCAGAGCATCACCTTCTCACAATGCTCTTTTCAGCTTGGTTTTATCAGAGAACTCCAGAGCTGTTTTAAGCTGGCATTTCAGGCCAACACTCCATAACTGAGGTCTCAAAAAAGCAGGAAAGCCGTTTGAAAGCAGGTTCTCATTACAATGATGTGCCCCGCTTCAAAAGCTCTATGTCGACTTTAGTCGTGTGATTATTTTGAGGGATAATGTGTCTCTGGTAACTCAATAAGAACGCAGTGCAGTGTATTTAAAAATAAAAATTTGGGAAGATGGGAATTAGCTCACCACAGCTCACCTCAATTGCCAGGTCAGGTTTCAATTTCCAGTAAGCTTTCAGCAGGGAAGCTCATGCTAATGGGTCTGTGGAAGTTCCTCATAGGAAGGAATAGAAATTTCTTTGAAAATACACACCTGACAGCACAACTGTTTGCTTTCCTGGGGCAATGCACATGCTGGACCTGTGCACTGCCTAGAGAAAGTCTCCATCCCAAGCTGGATGTTACTGCCTGCATTTCGCTGAGGTAATACAACCAGTTTGCCCTACGTGCAACCAGAGCTTGGTGCCCAACTCACTGAAGAACCCTCAAGGAGACCTGTAGGTGTTCAGCTTAAGATTCCTGGAAACACCGTAGGCTACTTTGTGCCCACGTTTGTCAGAAGAGTTGTTTTAATAAATCAGGAGCCAGAGCAGACTATTAGATCAACAACCCCTTTGCAAAGATGGAGTATGCATGTGAAGTCATCATGAAAATGGTTAGCAATGCAACCTTCCTGTATGATCTGAGCTCGAGGGCTGGTCCAGCTGCTGTACCAGAGCAGGGAGCGCGCGATGCTTTCCTCACGAGCAGCTTCGTGCTTTGGGGCCACCTAAAATGCGTGCTCTCTGCCTTGCAGCTTTCCTTCAACGAGGGGGAAAAGAGAACCCCCCAAGCAGCAGAGATGGCAAAAGTGAACAGTAACATTTGTACACAGCCTGGTTCAATTAGAACATCACACTGAAGATCCCGTATATGTAAAAGGGGTACAAAGCCTAACAGTTTTTCACTTTTCTTTTGTTCTCAGAATTGATTTTGGAGAGCAAGAAAAAACGTCAGAGAAAGTGGCTCTTAAACTTATTTTGACTGGAAAGTAGTGGCACCATTTTTTTTCCAAAGGGGGGTGTGAAAACTTTTAACCTGGAGCCACTAGCAGCAGACAAAACTCCACTCGGGGTTTCCTGTTTCCAACCTGCACGCACGCGTTCCGCCTCACCTTCTCCCCCTGTGCAGAACATTATTCCTCCTGAACCGAGGCGTATCAGCTTACAGCGTCGCTCTACAGAAAGAAAAGTTTTCCCCTCTGAAAAGAAAAGAAGGAAAAAGAGCCATTTTGCTAAGCCGTTTCGCAAAACGCCACCGAAAGCCCCACAAAGCGCCACGACCGCCTCCCAACCCTCTCTCCTCTCGTCCCCACACCCCTCCTCGGGGCAGGCAGCCCCCAGCCGGCCGAACCCCAGTCCTTTCGGGGCTGCTTTAGGACTGCCGGGTGGGCTGAGCTCTGCTGTGTAGGGCGGTGGCAGCAACCCCCGGCCGGCCCCCGGCTGCTCCGAGTCCAATGGGCTCCGTGCGCGGCGTGCCTTCAGCACTATATAACGCCCGGGCGGTGCCGCTGCCCCATCCGCCGGGCTGCCTGCGAGCAGCCCCTGTTGCCGAGCCGTGCCGAGCCGTGCCCGGAGGATGCTGTGCCGAAACGGGTGGCGGCTGGCGCTGCTCGCCCTCTGCCTGGGGGTGGCAGCGGGAGGGGGCGCAGGGCAGCGGCGGGGAGGGAAGAGCCGGAGGCAGGCGCAGACCCCCGCCGTGCCCCAAGCCCAAGCCAATCCAGCGCAGGGCAAGCGTGAGTACCGAAGGGCTAGCGGGCAGGGCTGGGTGGCTAGCAGCAGGTTTTGCCCTCGGGGGGTGGTCCCCGGGGGGTTTCTCACCGGTGGTCGCCTTCCCTCCGCGGCTGGGGGTCTCCGGGGTGGAGGTCTCGGCGATGGGAAACTTCTTTCTTCTCTCCTCTCGCCTGCCTGGAGCCGTGTTTTGGGGTCTCGCTGATGGGAAACTTCTTTCTTCTCTCCCCAGAGACCTGCTTTGACAATGGGAGGTACTATCAGATAAACCAGCAGTGGGAGCGCATCTACCTGGGGAACACGCTGGTCTGTACCTGCTACGGCGGGAGCAGAGGGTTTAACTGCGAAAGCAAGCCCGAACGTAAGTTGGTGGGTTTTTTTTTTTTGGCACCAAGACCCCCAAAGGGCTCTCAAAGCTGAGTAAACTGGGTGCTGCACGGGGTTACAGCTGGCAGAGCGGGGTTTCAGCTGAAGTTTGGTACTTAGGGTCAGAAACGGATCTACGCTCGTTTACACTGAAGATCTGGCTTGGGCTTTTCAGCAATGCTTTTCATTAGAGATGGGCCTGCCACCAGAACGCTGAGCCAAACATCACTCCTCTCCCGGGAGGACTGGATCTAAACCTTAACTTTGGAGCCAGCCTCTTTATAACGAACTGAGCTGACTCCTCGGCTCGCACGGGGAAGTTCAAATCTGGAGTCACTTTGCAGCTCTGGCTCTGTACAGTTTGATTGCTTCACCCCAACTTTTCATAGCTCTGCAGTGTCGTCAGCTTGTTTAAAAATATTTCAACTTACAACTTTCCACAGCTCCCCAGCCGTGCTGCGAGCTCGCTGTAATTGAGTGTAAAATGAGATTGTTTAGTCTCCTGCAGGAAAAGTTTAGGTAACAGGAAAAAAAGCTTTAAATGCAACGTCTGCAGGAAGATGTGTCTCTGAGATGCAGTGTAGCTCAGATAATCAGATGCACACTTTTATCTTTATTGGTCTGAAGCCACTGGTTTGCTATAATTCCTTTATGTTGCTCTAGAGATACAAGAGGAAAAACTGGTTCCTGGCTGATAACATTAATGTAAGACAGATAGGAGCATCCCAGGGATCTGTTTGGCAAGGCTTGAGTAAAATACTGCTCAAGTATTTGAAGGAGTACACAGTTCCCTTGCTCCTCCATAAAGAGGGGGGTTTAATCTACATTTCTTTCCCCTCCAGGGATTCCCAAGTTTTACACTTTCAAAGTCCAATCGCAGGTTTCCTGTATGGCACAGTTAACTTCATCTCCCCAGTGGTGAGGGCAAGAAAGTTGTTCTGTTGCAGATCTCAAGCCTGATGGCAGCACTGACACAACCATTCTGGAATCACTTACGCACATGCAAGTGTGAACAACTCACAAGCGACCCTGTTGACTGCAGTCGGATTGATGCAGAAATTGGGATTAATATACTTAAGCGCTTGCCAGGGCACAATGAGGAGGATTAGCATGACAAAACCCACAGCTTCTGGGGGATGTTTGTTCCCCCCATCTTCTGTAGTGTTGCACTTCAAATAGCTGGGATTGATCCTTTCAGGACATGCCTGTCCACGGGCCATGCTCAGCTCCTGGCTCACTGTGGGAGGGAAGCTGTGGTTGTTTAGCTGCATGGGGACCCTGAGGGGGTGAATTTCACCTGACTTCATCTCTAATCTTCCACCCTTAGAAGGAAGAGATCAATCCATGTTTCCCCCAGGCAAAAAAAAAAAGAGCATCTGTGGGAGGAGATGACAACAAGAACATGTTCCTCTGTATCTGTTACTGGTGTGGTTTCACAAAGTTCATTTTTCTCCCCTTGTAGCTGAAGAGACTTGCTTTGACAAATACACTGGATCCACTTACCGAGTAGGGGAGACGTATGAGCGCCCCAAGGACTCCATGATCTGGGACTGTACTTGCATTGGAGCTGGCCGCGGGAGAATCAGCTGCACCATTGCCAGTACGTAACTGAGAGCGCGTTACTAGAGCTATTGTTCCGTGGTGTCAGATTTTCCAGAGCAACTTGCACAATTCTTCCAGTGCCCACCAGCTAGATTTAGGGGGCTTTCATCCAAAGCCCATTAAAATATTGTAATTGAAAGTCCTTACCCCGTGTACACCCACTTGCACAAACAAATTACTCTTATTTAAGAGGTAAAGTCTTATGTATAAAAACATAAGCCAGAATGACTGTTAATGTACAACCATCGAGGTTAGTACATTTAATATACACAGGAATGCGTTACATGTTCACAGACAAACTTATGAAAGTTTTTTTTTTTTTTTACTGGAAAAAGAGTTAGTGTCTAATCTGCAGCTAGTTGGTCAAAATTACATTGTCAGCATTAATAGAACTATTCTGAATATTTACCGCTCAAGAGCCAGTGCCTCTGGCCTCTAAAAATGTTATGCCAACACTAGTACCCAAGGGAACAAGAATTTGATATCCATTGGGCCAGCTCTATATGTTTCTGCAATTTCTTACCAATCTGTCCCATACTTCTTAATCCTTTCTGCCCAGCTTTCCCTTTTAACATCTGTCTCTCTGTCTGGAAACCCTTTCACTACTGAGTCACTGAATTGTTCACAATTTCCCTTCAGTTCATAATTAGACTTTCTTTGAGTGCAGATGAAGATTGCTGTGCCTCGGGACTTCTAGACTGAGATTTCCAAGTCCCTCAGGCACCTTTGGAAAAAAGTCTTGTTCTTATAAGTATGCAGTTTCTTGTTTAAGACAAACAGTGCTGAGCCCAATAGCATTGCCACAGAGGGCTCAGAAGCCAGCCATCGTTATAGCATGGAAAGAAATGCATCGAATATAACAAGTAGAGCTGAAGCCCTTCTGAATTTAATGGCATTTTATTGGGCAGGGATGATGAGTCTTGTAAGAAAAGAAAGAGTCAGTAAGGAAATTGCAAACATAAGAGCAGTCTCATTTCCTCATCATCAGCCTGGTTTAGAGCTCACTGGAGAGTCTCATTGACTGCAACTGGCTTTGAATCAATCTTTGTAACTCTTAGATTCCCAGCTTTCATAAATGAGCCAATGAAACGTTTCAGCAGCTCCTAATAAATGACCAGACGTGTTTCTCCTCCTTTCCTTGGAAGAAGATCTTGTCAGCAAAGTGCTGTTCACCACATTTCCCTCCATGAGCCTGGGCTCAGCAGTGGGCCCAGAGCACCTCAGGCCTGTGGGGCTCTGTTGGGCTGGGAATCAGCCTTTCTGGACAGGATTTCTAAACCTGATAAAGATGTCCCCAAAAAAAACTTACCTTTTTTTTTCCCCTCCCCATATATTGGCCTCACTGCCACATCCCTCATGCTGTGTAGGGACAGCCGCTGAAAGGCCTGTGTGGTGCCCCTTCAGCACAAGATGGCGGCAGCCCCCTCCTGCCTCACCAGGCCCCAGTCTGAGGGCAGAACAGCATCTCCTCACACCCTGGTGTTCCCCTTTCAGCAGCAGGTCTCAACTGTGGCTTGAAACCTGTCAGGGTGTGGCTGAGGACAGGGCATGATAAAGAAAATACCTGTCAAGCACCAAGGGAAGATGGCGGGCCTCAGAGGAAAATGGTGGGCGCCATTTTGCAACCTGAAGGAAGTGGCCATGGTCTGCCCTCCTTTTCCTCACTTCCCCTCACCTCCACCATGACTGACCATTTTTACCCCTCTCTCCCACCCGGGTGGCCCTTACTGTGTCCCCACAACGCTGTCCTGTGTCGGTACTGGTTGCTGCAGGGCTCCTCACCTCAGCTCTGCCTCTCTCCTGCCTGCAGATCGCTGCCATGAGGGCGGCCAGTCCTACAAGATCGGCGATACCTGGCGTCGCCCCCATGAGACGGGCGGCTACATGCTGGAGTGCGTGTGCCTGGGCAACGGCAAGGGCGAGTGGACCTGCAAGCCCGTGGGTAGGTAGTGGCTCCATCTTCCCTCATCTGAGCTGGGGCTCAGCCTCCTTTCTCCTCGTCTTCCTGGCCTGGGGTGTCCCCATCCCCATATGGGACGCCCTAGGGCAAAGCAAACACTCACCTTTTTCCCTCCCTCAGCTGAGCGATGCTACGACAACACGGCCGGGACATCCTACGTGGTGGGCGAGACCTGGGAGAAGCCCTACCAAGGGTGGATGATGGTGGACTGCACCTGCCTTGGGGAGGGCAGCGGCCGCATCACCTGCACCTCCAGAAGTAAGTGCTGGCAGGCACCCGCTGCCTTATCCACTTTCCTTATTTTAATATATCTTTCAAATTCCTGCCTCAAAAAGAAAAGGTCGGTCTTTTCTTGCTGTCAGAAGTAGTTTTAGAAGGATGGCAAGAGTTATCTCCTGAGGAGGTGTGGAAAACAAAGCCCTCTGAGGTGACATCCGCCATTTTCAGCCTGAGGGCGGGTCAGAGAGTTGGTGGTCTGCGCTAATGACAAAGCTGCTGGATTATTTTGGTTTTTAATCTGCTTTAGAGAAAAGCTTCAGGAAATATGCAGACCTGTTGAGTCACAGGCATGTTTTCCCCAAGGAAGTCAGGGGAATTTCTTGCTCAGCAAAATGGTGGAGTTTGGTCTAATAACTCCATTCTTGAGGTTTAAGTAGGCTTTTGAGGGAAAATAAAGTGACTTTTGAAGAGAAACAGTTACCCAATCCAACAGTAGAATTTACCAGTTGAAAATGTAAATGCTTTTGCCTTTAAAGTTGTTTTGGGTGTGTATACATGCAATGTGCTTGAAGAGAGTTTATGTTGTCTGCTGTCCCATCTCACTTGTTAGCTTTTTTTCCTCTACCATTTTGTCTTCAGTGCTTCACCAGGGCAAGTGACTTCTCTTTTTTTTTTTTTTTTTTTTTTTTTTTTTTTTTTTTGTATAGTTGAAGCACATTACTGCAAATACTCTGTTGCATTAGTACTCACAAAGCAAACAGGGCTTTTAAAATCCAAACTCTTGCTTGTTTATTTACCATCTCTTTTAATTTTGCTAGGAACAGGCTCCGTTGTGGAGCTCTTGATTTATACCAGTTGCCTCAAGAAAATTTAACTTTGTACCTTACACCTTTATTACGCAAGTTTTTTGGAACTCTTCTGTAGCCTTTAAATTGCCTCATATTCAGTTGCCTTGGGGCACACAGATAATAGCTATCTGCTGATAGAAACAACAGACCTGTAAAGAACTAAAACAGTAAGGAGGTTGGGATTAAAACTGAAGATCTGGAGACACTTGGTCAAGAAATAAGCTATAAAAATGAAACCAGTTTTCACAATCTCAAGTCTGTTAGAACACATAGGGAAAAATCATTAACTGTCAAATAGGAATGAATAAAACAGAATGTGTTGTTTGTGAACTTTGGAGGAGATGATATTACTAATAAAAATGATTTGGCAGTATCTTTCCCCCTATAACTAAGGATTGAATTGTTGTATCATAGGGGAAATTGCAATATAATGACCTGTTCATTTTTCATTTTGTTTCTCAAAGGTAATCAAATACATATATTTGAATTTCTGGATGTAAAACGATAGCTGTAGCCCAAAAAGTGGCATTATGCTTCAGTATGCCTGCTGTTATGTATCTTTTATGGTGTTTTCTAGAATCACTGACTTCTGGGGAGACATTTCAGCTTTTCGTTGTCTAACTTGAGAATTTGAATTTCCATAAGACAGGTTGCTTTCTCCATGTAATGTTTGCCAAATTACATTATGAGCACTTCACCGGTTTACCCCTCTTCTGGCAAATTACTCAGGTTTTTGGTCATTTTAACCAATGTGAATTAGTAACATGTTTTTCATGTTCATATATTCTGTCCAGAGTGTTCTTTTAGTCTGACATGATGCATATGTCCTTCCACAGTTCTTCATAAATCCATGTTCATTGATCTGTGATTATATTTGAGCCTCTGTATCAAGTTGCCCTTGAATGAGAAGTTAAAATGTTGTAATGGAAGAAGAACTAGATAATCCATGTGGATCTGGCATCCAGACAAAAGTAGTTTGTTATGCCGTCCTTTGAACCCATTTACTCAATTCATCAGGGGCTGTGGGTTATTAAAGACAACAGGGAGATTTAGAAAGTCTAATATTCCTCATATGACATGAGCAGCTTGTATTAACTTTACTGGCAGCTTCGTGCATGCTTGTTTTGGAAAAAAGTTATATATTGCATTCAAGTAGGTATTAGTTTCTTCCCACTGAAGCAGAGCCCCAAACTTAAACTATGTCCTATGTACAGTATGAAATGACTCCACTGCAAAGACTTTGAGAAAAAAGATCTTTTTTTTTTAAAAAAAAAAAAAAAAAAAAAAGCATTAAAGCAAGTTTAAACTTGAACTTTTAAACTTTTTTGAACATAGTTTACAGTGTTCATGCTGGGAGTATTATGGTGCTAGTTTTGACAATCACTGTGAAGTGAAATCCCAGTTCTGGAAACTAGTGGGAATTTTCCATTAGACTTTAGGATCAGGATTTGTGCTCTCTCAGCCTTCACAAGTTTTAGTGTAGATCAAGCTTGTATTAGTGGGCTACAGAAAATGAGGCTGGCTCTCAAGAAAGGCTTTAAACTGTCTGCTCATTTGATTTATGGTTCAGTACTGTAAATTGGACAGTGAAGCCATCCGATCCAGAAATAGCTAATAGTTGTGCTCCTTGTACAGACAGGTGCAATGACCAAGACACCAAGACTTCCTACAGAATTGGAGACACCTGGAGCAAGAAGGATAACCGTGGAAACCTGCTTCAGTGCATCTGTACTGGTAATGGCAGAGGTGAATGGAAGTGCGAAAGACACACATCCCTGCATACGACTAGCACTGGTAAGTGGGGCATCTTAGTGCATAAAGCAGAGGCAAGGAATGGCACATTTTGGGTAGCTAGGAGTTGGTGCTGAATTGCACCATCCTAATTTAGGCATTTAGAAGACTTGTCAGAGAAAGATCAGCAAAAAAGTCAGAATTCAGGATATGCTCCTTGTTTGTGCGTGTATAGATAAGATTAATTATACTTAGTTTCCTTGCACAAATGGGGCTTGCACATACAGATGTGATAGCCTGTGCAATTGCAGTACAGTAAATCACATCTAGGACTGTGCTTCTACAGGAAATATCTACTAGCTTTGTCTTGGAAACATGGCATTTTGATTAGTATTTGAACTTGATGTATTTGCCTCAGGGTAACTGTCTTGAAATGCCCTTAATTTAAACTCCACTGAGACCATCTGGTTTCTTTGACAAGATAAATACACCTACTAATGGTTGGGCTTTAAAAAACAGAAATGGCAAAGTATGCATACAATGCTGTTTAGTACATATACGTTAGTTTGTAATTTTGTATGAAATACTGCCTAGTGTATAGGTAACATATTTCCCGTCCAAAGTCCATCAGTCTTCAGCTTCTAAATTCTTGCCATTTTAAGGATCTGGGTTTCATTCTGGTGTATGCAGTGTAAAACTTCTGTTCTGAATAAGTTTGCCACTGGTCTTTTTTTTCTCAATTCTAGATCTCTATCAATTAAAAAATGCTTTTCAAAAAAGCTTTTGTTTTTAAACAACTCCTTTGCAGAGCTGTTGACAGTCTTAATCCTTTCTAAAGCCATTCTACATTGTTAGAAAACAGAGGCTATCACTAGCAGAAGATGGAGTTGTTCTTTTAATTTTGAAGTTCTCTAAGTGGAATAATTAAAATGTGTCTAGGGAAGCTGAGTATTGTGCCTTCGATCTAATGGAGTGCTTAAGATTTTATCTCAGCGTTTAGTTGAAGCGTTCTGTCCTTCAGCTTTGCACGTGATGTCTCACCTCTCCCATTTTCTCCTGCAGGTTCTGGCTCTCCTAGCTTCACAAACGTACAGACTGCGTTGTACCAGCCTCAGCCTCAACAGCCCCAGCCTCAGCCATATGGCCAGTGCATAACTGATAACGGAGTGGTGTACTCTGTGGGTATGCAGTGGCTCAAGACACAGGGCAGCCAGCAAATGCTTTGTACATGCCTGGGCAACGGAGTCAGCTGCCAGGAAATAGGTATGACTCTTTGTTCAGTGCCTGTTCAGTCCTGTGAGATCTTTGGGACTGCCCTGCAGTTTCATTTTGGAGTCCCTTTGTAGGTGTAGCAGATGTCTGCTGAAGAGGTGCTGGGGAAAGGTGCAAGGGGTGAAAAAGTAGTTGTTTTGGTTATTTGAATCCCAGTCCTGTAGGGCAGAAATATTTCCAGTGAGTTATATATAACTGCTGAGGGAAAACGGAGCCCCTGGGGAGCAGCATTAATAATTCTATTCAAACCAAGCTGCAATAATATATGTTTGGAAAAGAATGTAAAAGAATGACACAGCTGTGGGACTAAGTCTTCTCTTGGTGTGTGTTGGCTCGGGTCCACGGCCGGCACTGTGGGTTCACAGCAGCCAGTGACTTGGCCCAGAGGGGCTACTGCTGTTAGCTGTAAGATTTGAGGATTTAAGCCAGAGCCTAATGCTGTGATTTTGCTTGTTTTAAAGCCGTGACCCAAACATATGGTGGCAATTCTGATGGAGAAGCCTGTGTTCTGCCTTTCACCTACAATGGAAGGACTTTCTACTCCTGTACGACTGAAGGCCGCACAGATGGACACCTCTGGTGCAGCACCACTTCCAACTTCGAGCAGGACAGGAGATACTCCTTCTGTACTGAGCAGAATGGTGAGCTCTTAGAGGGTCTTCACATACACATGGCTTTCATCAAAAACTCTTAGCTGCCTGACCAGTCCCAGCATTTTGGAGGGACTCCAGGCACACCTCAACAGCAAGACAGTTCTGTGAATGGAGGGAGGGCTGTCTGGAGTCAGGGCATTTTTATGCTCTTGGCATTTTTGGAGAGTGCTCAGGATGATACAGGTGTTGCCTCTGAGTCCTGCGCTCTCTTCCAAGCTGACCTTGGAACATGAGTACTTAGTCAGGAAAGAGCTTTGGCCCAAAACATACTTGGACTTTGCCTCTGCTTGGCTGAATTGCTAGAGCAATGCCCTTATTAGGTTGCAAAGAAGAGGATATCCATAGAGTACAGTTCGTGCAGTCTTCTCTTACTGCCTCACTCCTGACTATCTAGCCAGGTTGCCATATATAGCTGTAATCTTGATGTGATTTGTGATCACTGTGATCAAGAGCTGGTGTGTGACTAATGCAGCAGCATTCCCTCTTGTCAGTGGATGACCCGTGTTGCCTTCACAGCACGGTTACCTGGGTGGTTGTGCTTCTTGGAAAGCCCATCAGACATCCATGGAACAGTGTCCAGGCAGGCTTCTCTGCAGACTGACCTTGGAGAGAATTTTTCATGTTCCCACATGAAAACACTGCTTCTTACACTACACAGGCTTTTTTTAACTGCTCTTTCTAATTAATTTTTTATAAGTCAAGCCCTTCTCTGCAGCACATACAACACTTTTTTTTTTTTTTTTTTTTTTTTTTAAAGAAAAACCCCAACAAAAGCAAAACCAAAAAAAAACACTCCCTTCTCCACATGCGTGTGTGTGTGTGTATATATGCACATGCACATTCTTGTTTTAGTGAGTTTTCTTGTGATATACTGTCAGGAATGAGAAATATCAATATAGAAAAAGTCTCAGCAAATAGCTCCTTGTTCTGCATTATTTGTAAACCAGAGTTGCTCAAGAGGTGAATAGTTCATGTAGATTAGAGCCCTCTTCCCACTACTGCTTGCAAAACATGAAGCTTTCAACCTGCAGAGAGTTTTTTGACTTGTTGTACATACCTGAGTTGTAACCCTTTCCTGAGGTCTGAGCTTTTACTTCAAGCCAAAGGGCACAATTGGGTAATAACCTCAGTGAGATAATACAGGTATGCTGAGAACTGAGGTTACTTGACTCTCTGGGCTTTGGTACAAAGGGTCTGCAAAGCCACTTCCCAAACACCCTGAGCTTTAGTTTTCCATATTCCCCAGGAATTCCTGTGGTTGGATCCATGGGACTCAAAGCAGCTCTTTCCAAAGCAATGTTTAAACGGAACTGACCTTGTGCAAGGCTTGTTTCCAGATCTGCATTAATTAAATATCATACAGGACACACATGGAAAAATAAATGCTGGGGGATTGTTTTTAAAGCTGTTCCCTGCGTGCTAGGAGAGAGCACAGGCTTGATTTGTGTTTGTTTCCTTTTCCCTCTTGCACAGTTTTGGTCCAGACTCGTGGTGGCAATTCCAATGGTGCTCTGTGCCACTTCCCCTTCCTGTACAACAACCGCAACTACACTGACTGTACTTCTGAGGGACGGAGAGACAACATGAAGTGGTGTGGAACCACTGAGAACTATGATGCTGACCAGAAATTTGGTTTCTGCCCAATGGCTGGTAAGACCGAGAACCATAAAGGGATTACGGAGTACTTGTAAGTGGCTCTTTGAGCTGGAAAGTAAAGCCTGTCTGTCACTGGACAGTTATGGATGGCTTCCAGTGAGCTGCATCCCAGCCCAAAAAGCCTTAAGGAACTTCTAAAGCTTTTTGTCCTTTTTTCCCTATTAATCACTTCTAGCGGAGACTCAGGCAATGCCAGGAGAACGCTATTTTTGTCACTCCTATGCTGCAAGCTTCTCAGCTGCTGCAAACTGGTGTAGGCCCACTGGGGAGCAATGGACTACACTGCTTTAAAGCAAGGGAGGTTTTTATCTTGCATCTGCCAAAGCTTCTCCCTAATGGCTTATCATTTCCTCTTGCCTGATCTGTGGTTAGGAATATGTCTACGCTTATAAATCAGTGTTACCCTGGAAATGGCAATAGTGTCAACATCAATATTGTGGTCCATTCCTGCAATCTATGCACTCTCTGATCTTTGACACGTGGGAGGGAATGCGACTACCAGTTTTTAAACAAAAGACCTTCTGTAATTAACATCTGTAATTAACAGCATCTGAGCCCTTAACCAGCTTGGTGAACACAGATCTTCAAGGGGCAGTGTTCATAAAGGCTTGGATGTAACAAGAACAGATTCTTTCACACAGCACCCTTTGGACTTCGTACAGAAACTAATTGTAGAAGCTTTCAAATTAAAACTAAAATGAATGAACCCCTACAAGTGATCTAAACTTAAAATACCATCACCCTGCCTGAATCTGGTTACCTCCAGCCACGTAAGGTATCCTCTTGCTTTCTTCTCACCCAGCCCATGAAGAAATCTGCACGACCAACGATGGTGTCATGTACCGTGTTGGGGACCAGTGGGACAAACAGCACGACCTGGGCCACATGATGAGATGCACCTGTGTAGGCAATGGCCGCGGAGAGTGGACTTGCATCGCGTACTCCCAGCTCAGAGGTAATGATCGTCATGTCCATCTCACTGCGTCAGCCTTGGGAGGGTGGGAGAAATTAGTTTTCTTTCTCATCACTGGCAATTCAAGCCTGGATTTCATTACCAAGCTTTTCTTTGGAATATAAAGGGAATCAGAGGGGCTATGTGAAGTTCCTGTCTTGTTTCCATGCTGGAAAAGTACTGCTTCAGCCTTTGTAGGCTAGCAAGCAAAGGCAAACCTTGATTAGCTTGATCAATATGTATCCCTACCTCCTTTTGTCTGCATTTAGCAGTCAGCGCCACTGAGACTTTACAGAGAGCTCAGCAGAAGCCTCTCAAGAGCAGACAAAACCCCAGACTAGTCTGAAGTTTGAATGCAGAACCATCCTGCTTTATTGTTCTGCTGTGAAATTTTCAATTCCTCTGTGCTGGACAAATCCCTTTGCGAGCTAATCTATATGAGAAGTTGGCAGGACAGCACGGAGATTACTCTTATTTACTTATTTATATGAGTGGCCCAAGTGGAGAAGTGCTTAAGCAATACCAAAAAAAGAAGACTTAAAAGCACAGACATTTGATCATCCTGCAGTTAGCTCACAGCATTGGCTTCATGTCTGGAAAAGGCAGGGGGGTTGCTGTCAAGCAGCCAAGAAAGGACTCTAACACCACTGCTGAAATGGGATATAATTTATAGGGAAAGGCCCGCTCAAGGGCTTTGGGAGGGTTTTTTATGTGTTTCCTTTAGAACACTGAGAAATGCACTGCTAAAAGCCTTTCAGGTCTGTGAAACTCCTTTCTCCACAAACACAGCTCTCTGCTGTTGAGTTCTTGAGTGTAAGTGGTCTTTCTTGGTGATGGGGGTATGGATACATGCTTTGTTCAAAAGGCAAATGTTATCTAAGTGGAACTGTTAAAACATAGCAACCGGAGGAGGTCCTTAGCCTCCACAGGAGGATCTGACCATTGCTTGGTTTATCCTGATGCCATGCTTGGTGGTGTGGGAAAATATGATGGGGAATGAAGGCTTGGGATTAACTGAGTCACTTCCCCAAGGACAGATGGTCTGTGACTGAGTCCAGAACTGAACTTGGGTCTCTTGGGTCCCGCTTAACAAAACAACATGCTTCTGGGGTGGTTTTATCGTTTGTTTTGTCTTTTTGCTCCTTGCTGTGATTAGTCTGGCTTTAGGAATTCTGGGCCAGATCACAGGTTGACGTATGAGGTTCTCCACTGAACTTAATAGACTTCCCTTTAGCACAGGATCTGGTTACTGTGTTTTGGGGGAATGGGAGATTAGTAGGCACCAGTAACATCCTGGATGTAAAGTAGATCTGCTCCTACCTTCAAATTACTACAAAGAATAGAAGTGTTACCCAGCTGAATAACATCATAAGGGTATCTGTACGTCACTGTGGTATCTTGTGAATTTGGAGTAGTGCAGTTCTAATGATTTCAGACAGGACTCACCGAGGCTTTACAGTCGAGACCTTTCTAAGAGGTAGAAGTGAAAGAAGTAGTGTGCTGGCTTAGATTCTTTCACATGTGGAATCTGTCATAAGGAGCAACCAGGCAATCCTGGAGCTTGACTAATGCATACTACTTTGGACTGCATCCTACCAAACGTTTTTCTGCAAGTGGTACTTATTTGCACGCTGCTGATAAATGAACTCAGGAGCAGCGGTGTGTATGCAGCACTGATCTGCGATGATCTGAGATATCAGAGGGGCTCCATTTGGCACGAATGGAGCTTGTCAGGGTCAGTCTCTGTAAGCTGAACAAGGGGAGGGAAATATTTGCCAAGCAGAAGGATTTTGTCTTCATGCTTAGAGCTCTTGCTGACAAAGTATCTCTGCTCTTTCTCAAACAGACCAGTGCATTGTGGACGGTATCACCTATGATGTGAACCAGACTTTCCACAAGCGTCACGATGAGGGGCACATGCTGAACTGCACGTGCTTTGGCCAGGGTCGGGGGAGATGGAAATGTGATCCTGTGGGTAAGTCACCGGCTGTTTCCTCTTGCCAAATTCAGACCATGGCTGTGGAAGAGCTCATTATGGTGTGGTGAAACTGGTGCGTGAATTTGGGCTCACAGAACTCAAATCCAGGCACTTTCTGCCTCGAATTGCACAACAGTGCTGATAAATCAAGATGCGACTAGTTAGTGATGCTAGGTGCAGTTCTTTCCTTTCTCTGTCCTAAAATCTTTAGGAGGTCTCTTCGTTGAACTGAGAGGAATGCCACCAGCATATATTAACATACCTTGGACTAAACTGATTTTTTGGATGCCCTTTATTCCAGCAAAAAAGAAGTTCAGAATAAGAATAGGTGTTAATAGCACTCTGGAGGCTAGCTAAAACCATCATGGCTCTGTGCAGGAATTAAGAGACTTCATCTTTTCTGCTTCCCACTTTCCCTAGTGAACCTAGACTGGAAGATAAGACCTAACTGTTTGATTTGCAGTTACTAAATCTAGAGAACTTTGAGCTGTGGCCAAGAAAATCTATTAGAAAGCACTAGTGGTTAAGTTCTGCTTTATTTACAGTAATAACTGTACAGTTTTACTGGAGGAACTTGGATTGTAAAGCTCCTAAAAGTCATTACTTAAAAGCCATTAATTTGAAAGAAGGGGAGGTAAAATTTCCTTTATCTGTAGGGTGCAATTGGTTTAATTTTGTTGGCTCTCTCTAAACAAGGCTCATGTTTACCCAAGCAGCATAATGTTAGTTCTCACTGAAAACTTCCATTGAGCCAGAAATGACATAGGTCAGGCTACAAAGTGTACTGGAGCATTGGTACTGTTGTATTTACACGAGCTTAAGCTGATTTCAGGATTTGTTCAGTCCTCCTTCGGTTTATACAATGGTAAAATCTAGAATGATTCTGATGAGTATTAATGGGTCACTTCAGACTTCTGTATGACTGAATTCTGCTTAAGCCAGTGGGAGTTCTGCCACTGGTTTCCTTGAGAGCAGCGTGGTTCATCTGTGGATGAGAGATGAGCTCAGTTGACTGGAGCAGAACTGGGCTCCAAAATAGCCAGTACAAAATTAATCCTTTCTTGAAGAAACACCCCACTGACTTCACAGGGACAGCCAGTGCTTACCAGTCTTTTATTTACCAGGTGGACAGCCTGTGCTTAACAGTGTTTTAAGCAATGTGTCACAGCTGAGTTAACCCCTTAACACCTGATTTAACACACACAGTGATATAGCAAGAACCTTGGTTCAAGGTTCAGTTTGTTGCCACTTGCTCTTTATGCAATATTTGTGAATATTGTTACATTTTCTGTGCAAAAGTCTCTTCTGACTTCCTCTTCTGTTTAGCCTAGATTTTTCACAGTAGTTTTGGTAACATGTGGTAGTTAACTGTCTCTTTCTGTGCCTTTAGATCAGTGCCAGGATTCGGAAACCCGTACCTTTTACCAAATCGGAGACTCATGGGAGAAGTACGTCCATGGCATCAGATACCAGTGCTATTGTTATGGCCGTGGTATTGGAGAGTGGCATTGCCAGCCCCTGCAGGCCTATGCTGGTAAGAAACTTGTCTGCTGAGTAAGATATGAAGAAAGCGATCTTCCTTTTCCTCATCTGTTCTTGACAGACGCAAAGGGGTGTCATGATTACAGTAGAAGGGGTTCCCTGTAAGGTCAGAAAGGGAATTTGAACCTGATCAACTCAAGCAGAGGAAGGATTTCAATAGTTAACCCTGTTCCTGTTGCCTTGTCTCTGTCTTACTAGCTGTATGGCAGTAGGGCACCCAGCAGGCAGAACTAGGGACTGCCTTTCTTTTTGGGGCAGTGAGCTAAGGATGGCAAGAATAGGAAGCAGACCTTCTCTGAACCCCACTGTGAGTTTTACAGGGGATTGCTGAGCTTCATTGACTCCTGTCAGACTGCTTAAACAAACATCTCCCTGAGCTATGTGAAATATGCGTGTCTCCAGAGTGGAGACCAGGGATTTAGGCTTTCTATAGACACAAGAGTGGCTGAAAATGTGTAAATAAACCCAAACCTACATTCAGAAACATTAGATTTGGGTTAGGTAAGCTTGGAAACTTTGTGTGTGGGCACAGCTTTGTTTGCCTAGAAAAGTCCTGTTAAATATGTAGCAGGTATATACGTTACACAGTTGTCCAAATAAATTATATATAGAAATGTTGGGAGGGTGTACATGTTGAATGGCTAAAGCAGCACTTTCCTGCAGATTCCAGGTGTCTCTTTGCTGGGATTTTCTGAGAATTAACACGAGTACAATGTTGCTGAGTGTTCAGTGAAACCTCCCCAGCAGGGCAGGAAGGGACTGGAAGGAGAACCATTGGATCATAAAACTTTTCCTTCTCTGTTAGAGAGCTTTGTGAAGAAAATGTACCTGAGTGTGATCTAGCTACCAGTTTCTTGTGTTTACATATTTAGTCTTAAGTGTTAGAGCAGTGCTGAACTTGTGTTGTCATGGGTTTATGGACCTGATGTGTCTCAAGCCTTTCACCAACCCTTTTGGTTTGGTTTGTGTGTGGATGTGCCTCACGACCTGTGGAGTGTTCCACAAAGACATGACAATTCAGTTTCAAATAAACCAATCAAGAAATTTATCAAAGCAGTAAAAGGCTAGCATCTATTAGCAGGCTGAAGCTGATCTCAGACCAGGAATTTCCCCTCAACACACCATAGGATCAGATCATTTCTCATGTTTCTGTGCCCCTTGCTCCCATCACACCAGATAACTTACGAAAGCAGGTAGTGGCTGAGAAGCTCTCTTTGAACAATAACTTTGCTTTACACTTTTTCTAAACCAGGCAGTTCCAATTTTCTGTTTCATAACAGAGGAAATTAACCTAAACAACATATGCTAACTCCCTGATAGAATATAGAATATATTCTGATTCATCAGTTTTCTATTGAGACTGAAGCACTAAGGATAGTACAATCTGACTTGTTTCCCATGTATGTATGTAGCGGATGAGCCATGCAGAAGAAAAGCATCCCCAATATGCTAAGAACGGGATTTTTCTTATTTTTTTCCCCCCAGGGCCATCTGGTCCTGTTCAGGTGATTATTACAGAGAGTACAAATCAGCCAAACTCCCATCCTATCCAGTGGAATGCTCCCAAAACATCTCACATCAGCAAGTACATCCTGCGCTGGAGACCGGTGAGTGCCACATGAGCCACCTTGTCCTGTAGATGCATTCAGAGTTCCAGAAATGCACAGAAATGCTCTTTAAAGCTCCAGGCTTTCACTCGCAGAGTCCTCACTGTTAGTTTCTCTTTTCAGTGAGAACCCATATTTGCCTCACAAAAACTGCTATTTCATTCAAAAACTCGTTATTTTGTGTGTGTGTGTGTGTGTTTTTTTTGGATGTCTGGAAGAAGTGCTGACATGATTTCAGCAACCTTCAGTTGCTAATTCACTGTCATTGTGCTGACAAGGTTAACTGTTACTCTGAGGATCAAAAACAACCTGTGCTGTACAAGCACTTGTTGTTTTCATGTGCAAACATTACTGGTCATTGTGTTCATGAATTTCCCCATGTACAAAAGCACTACTACAGTAAGCAGACAACTTTATCCTTCCTCACTTTAAGCAGTGCAAACAATTGTGAAAGCTTCCCTACCTTCAGAAATACTGTTTTAGTACCGTGTGTGTATCCAGAGACAACTGTGACAGTTTGTATGCTATTAATGAGGAGGTAAAAACTAGTAGGACAGGAAGACAAAAACAGCTAGGAAAGGATTAAATAAGCAGTCTGTCTCCCATCTTCGGTAAAGTCTGAGCCAAAGCTGTTTAACCACTGCTTGTTGGCTCATTCACGTCTGAGGAGTGATTGTTCTAACCAATGCAGATAGTTGTGTTACAATTCCCCAGAGCGCAGCTTCACAAAAGACCACTTAATCGTTAAGAACACTAGTACTTCAATGCTGCCTGTGATTAAGAGAACAATAAAGGCCCTGATCCAAAGCCATTAAAGGCACTTAAGTCTTTTTACTGACTTCAGTGTATCTTGGATCAAGGCCTGAATGAAATGGACTTTAAAGAAATGGACTTTAAAGCACTGGAGTACAAACCTCAGAGGATGGAGCATTATTTTAAAGCTTCCCATAGAGTTCAAACACAGGGTAGAGGGACAAACCTTTTCTGTATATTGTCTTCAGATGATGGCTTGGAGTGCTGTTGTGGACAGTTTTCAAATGTGCATTTTCCAGCTATTCCTTCATGCCTTACTGTATTTTTGATAAGGAATGACTTTAGTGTATATGTTACAGACCTTCTTGGTAAAGGAGCAGGTTCAAGCTAGTTTGTTTTTTCAATTTACCCCAATAAAACTTAATCACCCAAGAAGTTATTAGCCCTGCTTCCTGGCATACTTTCACTTGACTTTGTTCATTAGCCATTCGAGTCATACTTAGGTTTGAATATCACAGCGTTTGCTAACGATGCAGCAGGTTAGCTCACTGGATCAGCCTGCTTGTGCAGACCATGGAGTTTCTTGCTATATGGGTGTCCTTGTTCCTGCAGAAAAACTCTGGAAGGCACTGGAAGGAAGCCACCATCCCTGGCCACCTGAACTCCTACACCATCTCAGGCCTGAAGCCTGGTGTGATTTATGAAGGACAGCTCATCAGTGTTCAGCAGCATGGCCCCAAGGAAGTCACGCGCTTTGATTTTACCACAACTAGTACCACAGCGGTGACGAGTAAGTTGAGCAGCTGGGCAGGAGTGGCATCCACAGAAACCTACTCTCCCTCTGTGCTAGTTTGCCCAAAGGCTTTTCCCAAAGATTTTTCCTGCATTCCGGTCAACACCTAAGTAACAATGGTTAATTAAATCACTTTCTTTTCTTTTTAGGCAACACTGTTTCAGGAGAGACAACTCTTCTTCCTCCAATGGTTGCTACTTCCGAGTCAGTCACTGAAATCACAGCCAGCAGCTTTGTTGTCTCCTGGGTTTCCGCATCTGACACAGTTTCTGGATTCCGTGTTGAATATGAGCTGAGCGAGGAGGGAGATGAGCCACAGTATCTTGGTGAGACAGTGTTTGAGTCTACTAGACCCAAGCATCATTAACAATATCACTGTTTTCTGTGACAGTCAGTATAGCTGGTGTAAATAGTGAGGATCTTGCTGTTTCAGTATGATTTGATTAAGATCAGACAGTGGAGGACTAGCTGAGATCACAATTTCACCTAGTTCTCCTCTGAGCTAATAATTCTCCCTCGGCTGTTGCCCCCTGAACTCACAGGCTTGGACTCGTGAGCAGAAGTAGCTTACACTAAAGGTGGTGAAAGTGCTGGCAGCCTTCTTGTCTGCACACTCCAGACAGCTGAGCTGTGTTGTGAAGCAGTTTCTGAGCTTGTCTGTCTACAGGCAGAGGTTTTTGAGGCAAAGTTTAGGCAATTCCCAGTTTCCCCAAGAAGCAGCTCCTTACTGGCCAGACTAAAGCCAAGCATCTTAAGGGAATTTCCTACATCTGGCATGTAGGTGGACATCCGGGGGAAGGGGTGGTGGGAGAAGTTTATCAGCTCATAATGTCATTCATCTCCTCATGAGTCAGTCTTTCCACATAGTCTCTTCATGTGAAAATGCTTCCATATATTTCCGTATTGAAAATGCAGCAGTTAGGATGTGAAATGAGTTCACAGTTGGCTGAGATGACTAAAGACCAGCAGCGTGCAGGGGGATACTGCTTGAGTTGCCCTGCCTCATCACACATCCAGCCTTGCAGTCCTAGGTGTTGCCTGCTTGTTCAGTGTACACCTGTCCCAACTCCTCCTAACTCTTCGGGTGTGGACTAAGGCCACAGTGCAGATCGAGTGTTTTATTGCAGGAGGACTGTTTCAGCCCAAATTAGAGCAGAGGTCTCAATTATTTCATTTGGTGAGAAGGTGACAAGGTAGAACTGCTAAGACAATCTTTCATTTCTTGCCTTCCATAGATCTTCCAAGTACAGCCACTTCTGTCAACATCCCTGACTTGCTTCCTGGTCGCAAGTATATTGTTAACGTCTATCAGATCTCTGAAGAAGGGGAACAGAATCTGATCCTGTCTACTTCACAGACTACAGGTATGTGTGGCTGGGTGTTGCTGCACTCTTCATGCCATTATTATTTGCCCAGAAAATTGTTACCTCTCATCCTCACGTTTGCTGTCCTCCTCTGTTATTCTCTTAAACAGCTCCTGATGCACCTCCTGATCACACCGTGGAAAGCGTAGATGACACATCAATTGTCATTAGCTGGAGTAGACCACAGGCTCCAATCACAGGTTTGCCTAATTGGAACACATCTACTTCTCACTACTGATAGAATCTAACATCTAAGTAGAAAGGAAAATGAAGTATAACTCTGGGACGGTGGGTGAGTGCAGAATGCTGCTCAGTCTCAGAGACCGGCTGGAAAGTCTATGGGCAGTTCCCTTTAGCTGTACACGCAGCAACAAAGCTGGTCTCGCTGTTTGAACCAGGCAATCCAGGAGGCTGAGTGCAACATAATTCCTCCTGGATTTGTGTTAAATAAAATCAAGCCTTGTGACCTGCTCTTGGTACCTGTCATGCAGACCTTGCCATAACAAACACGAGAATGGTGTAGGTCTTAAATCAACACAGCAAAGCTCAGAAATATTCTGATGCGGATCAGATTATGCAGTGTAAGTCATTATGAACGTGTGACCTGCAGGTGGGACCTCAGCAAAAGCAAGCCACGGGTGCTGCTGGAGTTTGGGACTGTCTTTATGAAACCTCAATGGAAAAACGTATTTAGCTCTCATTTCTAGCGTTCTTTGTGTTGGCTTACTCATTGAACCTGAGGACTGTATATATAGATATACTTCTCTTGCTTTAGGCTACAGAATTATCTACACACCCTCTGTGGAAGGCAGCAGCACGGAGCTTAACCTGCCTGACACTGCTACCTCTGTAACACTCAGTGACTTGATGCCGGGTGTTCAGTACAACATCAGCATCTACGCAGTGGAAGAAAATCAGGAGAGTACTCCTGTCTTCATCCAACAGGAAACCACAGGCGTCCCACGCACAGGTAATGGCCAGCATGTGCTGTAGATCAGGCACTGAATTCTCTTTCAGTACCTAGACCCAAGTGACAATGCGAATTCCCATTGCTCCAACTAGATGAGCAGTGCTGCTGAATCCTTAAATGGACTTTTAATTCCATCTTTTCATTGTTTTGTGTTTTTTTTAATTGTGTCACGGATACTGAAGTTCTGTGGTAAAGTCATACTTATGAATTGGCACAGTCAAACCACTACTCTGCATTAATAGGGTTATAATTCCAGGGGATCAGACTGCAGGCAGGCCAAAAGGTTAGGCTTGCATTGTGTCTACGGAAAAGAGAGATCAGAGTTTCTTAAGCTGTCTTAAGGGGATTCTGCTAAGAGATCTTAGGAGTCTGGTAAATTATTTTGCCTCAGTGCTTGGCCTGCAGATGTTTAAGGTTATGTACTCAGATACCACAACACAAATCTAAATAGCTCACCTGACTTCTCCATCTCCCTTCCAGTCCTAAGCTATTTTCCATTGCAGTCAGCAGAGATGGGGCACTGCTCACATTGATTGTGCTGAAATAATGCCATATGATGTAAACTGAGGCACCCATGCTTAAAACAACAACAAAAAAAAAAAGGTGTCAGGGTTCTTTAAGTAGACAATTGGGCTGGATAACCAAACCAAAAGAAAGGACAGTGGAAAAAAATTGGGATCTGATGTGGTGGCAGTGGAATTTGATGGTCCTGCAAGTTGCAAGCACATGTGCTTGCAAATGGGAATTTACCAGGAATGAACCCAGCTCAATGATTTTATGGTTTGGCATGTATATCTTCTAAAAATGTGTGTTGGTTAACCTTAGGGCAGTATCACTCCTAATCTGAACATAGGAATTCACGGGTGCAGTACTTTGGGCCAACACAAAGGGAAGTGGATTTTGTGTTTGACTTCTTTAAGGCAAGATCAGCCCCTGTATTTGTTTAATTATAAAAGATGGATTTTAAGTTAATTATAGATGTTCATAACATCCCATGGATTTTTCAAAACCCTTCCTTCTAATTTTAAAAGGAGGTTCTTCAACCCCAGCTCTTGGGTTTGAATTTCTTGTCATTGGACTCTCGTTTTTCAAGCCTTTGATTCTGCATATATTTGATATTCTGTAACATATTACATTTGCTTTTTTGTTCTTGTTTGGTGACGGCAAGATATTTTGACTAATCATAAAATAGTTGAAGCTATGTAGTTATACTTTGAATTGTAGTCTGCTTGAATATTGTCCTGGAATTTGTGTATACATGCTTAGGGTAAGGTTACCATGATATTTATTTGGTAAGTATTCTTGGACTATCCATTGCTGAATCAAAACTTGATTTTTTTTTTTTTCTTCCATGTAAACCTATAGCTTTTACCAGTTACTAAGGATTCCCTCTAACGCTGTTTTGTCTCTCTGCTTTCAGATGAAGTTCCTTCACCCCGAGATCTGCAGTTTGTGGAGGTTTCTGATGTCAAGGTCACCATCATGTGGACGCCACCACAGAGCCAAGTGTCTGGCTATCGGGTGGAAGCAATCCCCGTCAACCGCCCTGGCCAGCATGGCCAGAGGCTGCCCATTACCAGAAGCTCTTTTGCTGAAGTTGTTGACCTGATCCCAGGAACAACCTATCTCTTTAAGATCTTTGCCATCAGCCAGGGCAGGGAGAGCAAACCTTTGACTGGAGAGCAAACCACCAGTAAGTGTCTTCCCTTCGTGCTTTTTTCCACTTTTTGAAGTTCTTATGCCTCTGTCGCTTAGAGAAATATATAAACAGAGCACTTAAAGTGCACCAGTTATAGCCCAGGAGGTATCCCATAACTGGGATGACAGGGCTGGGAATTCATTCAGTCAAACAATGATCTCTTCAGCAGATTTATCCTCCTCCAGGGCTTTCCAATGGGAGTTTAACTCTCATGGCACTTTAAAACAATTTCGTATGGCTGGAATTCAACTTTTTTATTACTGGCTGAGAATTGATGGGCCCTGCAGTTCTTTTACTGTGCAGATCACAGCCTGTGATTTTTTTGAGGATACCTTAGGGCAGATTTCAGCATGACTTAAGAGCCTTGCTGAGACTGTTCTGAAAATCCCTATCTCCTTTCTGACAGCCACATACCTATTTGGCTCCTGCCTTTGGTAGGAGTTCTGCATGTGCATGTAGGGACAGGCCTTGTCATTTAAAAGGGCTGCATTTTAGCTTCACCAGGTTAGGCCTGGCTTTCCACAGCCTGTCTCACCCCAGAAATTTCACTGTTGTCCCAGTAAAACCCAGGAAACTGCTTTGCAGGGATCTCAACAGACTGACAGTGTCACAGGGAGCATGTATTGTTTGGGAAGGAGTGTGCAGGATCTCTCAGAACCTTGTTGCTAGTGATCTAGTGGCACTGCAACGTGTTACTAGTGTGAGGCAAGGTGAGAAGCAAAGCACAATCTGTCAAGCATTGCTCTCTGCTTTGCAGAAGCACACAGAAGAGAAGAGCAGTGGGTGGGCAAGATGCAGGTTTTCAGAGAGAAGAGGAGGAGTTGAGCATGGTTTTGGTTGGTTATCTCTGCTCTTGATCCAAGAGAAGCAGATCAGGCAGAACTTGAGGCCTGGTTTATTTGGACAGATCCTGTTTATTGGGCAGTAGGAGGGTGTCTAGGTGTTGTGGTGTTCTTCAGCTGGGTTACATTACCCAAAGGACCACGTTGTGGTTTAACCCTGCAGGTAGGTAAGCACCACGCAGCCACTTGCTCATTCTCCTCAGGTGGGATGGGGGAGACAATTTAAATCTACATTCAGCTATACACATCTGCTGTTCTGACACTATTCAGTAAATAAAAGCTTGTGAGAATCCAGCCCAACTCCTATGAAGATGAGGAGGAAGGAAAGGAAACGGGGTTTTCTGAATGTAGTCCTGCTGTTTGAGAAATGGTTACTTACAGCCATAAAGTTAGGAACCATGCAGCTTAGGAATCTGAGCTTTTTCAGAAGTGTGTAGGAAAAAGAGCTCAAATCTCAGATCTGTGAGTGTTTTGTGGTTGTTTTCAGGAGCCTTGGGTAGGTATAGAGCCCATCTCGAAATCCCCACACAGCAGTGTGCATCAGAGCACAGACACTTGATTCAGAGAGCACAGGGCTAGTAACAAATGTCTAGAATCCTCTTCCATAGGCTGTGATCATCTGCTTAGCTGCTCTGCCTAAACCACACTTCAGAAAGTATTCACATAAATTGCATCCTGTAATCGAAAGTCCTGGGAAACAGAAATCATTCACAGTTCCCAAGGAAAACCCCACAGCAGAAGTCTCTTCCCACGGTGTAAATGTGATTCTCTTCTTGGCCTTCCGTTAAAGAGCAGTCTACAAACAAACTCCAAGTGTGTGTGTGGCTTTGTATCATCCCCTTTTTTCTTCAGTATGGGGAGAGGAAGTGATAAAAGCCTAATAGAGCTGTCAAATTAAGTTGTGGAGAAAGGAACTGACTGTAGACTACGTATGGATAAAGATGCAATCCTTGTTAGATGGGACTCAACACAAACCTAAGTACCAAGAAAAGAGAAAGCTGGCTCTCAGCCTGTTTGTTGGAGAGGGGCCTAGGGAGAGTCACGCTCATCCTTTGTCTCTTTGAAATATTTTCCTCATCTTCAGAAGGGATGGAAGAAGAAAGGCCTTGCTTCCTTTTCCTTCCCCCTTCAAAAAAGGAGAAAACAAGCACGTAGAGGGGGAAAAGAGCAACAACTGCTGCTCTGAATCACTGGGAGGGTGACGAAAACATTAATTTTATCGCAAAAAATGTTGCTTGCTGGGCTGGGAAAGGTATTTGCCATCAAAAAAAGAGCATTGATGGAACTTCTCACTGGTCTTAATTTCAACATGTGACTGGGGACTGGAAAAGGTGGGGAAGCTTGCCATGTAGACGTGCCACTCCTTGCTGCAGCCGGTGCCACGCTGCCTGCTGTGGGACGGAATTGCTCAAGTTTTGTTCCCTGTCTGAGTCTCATCCTGTCCCAAGAGCTCCTTAGCTGAAGGCAGTGACATCTCTGCTGCTCACTGGGGGCTCGAGTGCAGCACTTCAGAAGCTGTGCCACTTCAGGTCCTTGTTTGTGTAGTTTTCTGGGTGAACGGTTTCAGCAGCTTCCCAGAGGTAGCGATAAAATGCGGAGGAAGCCTGATAAGAGCTGTTGCATGACTCCCGTGGGAGAGACGAGCATGCTTAGGATTGTTGTATGGTCAGTTCCACAGCGTGGTTATTTTTAAGTAACTCTAGGCTGGTTTTCTCCAGAAAGCTGCTGACTGTTCGTTATTTTGTCATGAAAAGGACAAGGCAGGGGGGTGTTTTGTTTTGGGAAGGGATTTTGAGGAGGGGCAGGGAGGAGGACTGGGCAAAGGTTCAAAAACATTTATCCTTCCAGATGAAAAGGGGCTAAAGTTAGGTTTCCAGTCTTGCTAATGCTGGCAAGTCTAAACTGAGCTGATTTAAAAAAAAATGTTCAGCATTCATGAGAAACTAAGGCAATTCCTCAGAGCTGTTGGGTTCATCTGTCTTGCCTCTGCTGTGAGCCTGGCTGCCCCGTGGGATGGCACGTATGGCAGATCTGTGTGGCACGGAGTCTTTTATTTTCTTTGGCTGGAGCCCCAAACCAGGATCAGTGCGTATTAGTGGGTGGCACTGAGACATGGATATGGCTATTTCGTTTCTATTTCCAGCTCCCTACTGGCCCCCACCTTCCCTCTTCCTTGCTGTTATGTTAATGCCTTAAAATACAGGCACAACCACCTCACTTTACACCCATGTTTTTATGCGAGGTAGTGGAAGCCCTTTTGAAGTAGGGATGAGATGGGATTGAACCAAAAAACTGATGCACGTTCTGCTTTTTATTTATTCCAGAACTCGATGCCCCGACCAACCTGAGATTCCTCAATACCACGGAGCACTCGGTGCTCGTGTTGTGGACGCGGCCCCGCGCTGTGATCACAGGATACCGGCTGACTGCAGGTCCCACGAGAGGAGGCCAGCCACGGACCTACAACGTGGGACCTGCTGCCACTAAGTACCTCCTCAGGAACCTGCAGCCCGGCACTGAGTACACCGTGTACCTCGTGGCAGTTAAAGAAGACTTGCAAAGCGCAAGAGAGACTGGAGTCTTCACAACTTGTAAGTATAACAGGCACACACTCCTCTTCCCTAGTACTCTGGCCCTTCCTCAAAACTGTAGGCTTGTGCTGAAAGTGGCTATTGTGAACTGGTTTACAGAAGATCCCTTTTGAAGTGGTGTTCCAGCAGAACTGCTTGGGAAATATTCCTTTCTGAACTTTTTGGCAGTAAAAGAGTTATTTGCATCAAAAAGCTTTCAGTAAAATATATTTCAGCTTTTTGATGATTAAAAACAAAAGTAGAAACATTGCTGGTACCTCCGTTTTTGGTTAACTGAGCGACAAAGACATTTAATTTTACGTGGTCTTGCCAGTTGTTTGGTTTTGGCATGGCAAATCAAGGAAAGCAAACAGCACCCTTAAAAAGGGTAAGGAATAATTAATCTGTTATTTGTCTAAAGCTGAAGGCAGTAATTTCTCAAGCCCAATCATGCTGTCTAAGGCAACGCAACAGCAGTTATAGAAATTAACACAAAGATTACATTCTACGCACTTTTTTTTTTTTTAAGATCTCAGTCACTTACAGTTGTGCAGCTTCCATGGAAGAAATACTAAGCAGATCTTGAGAGTAAAAGCAGTTCTGTAGAAAACCACGTGTGCGTCTAGAAAGAGCGAGTAGACTTCCTTTTTAAATAACGATGCAGTCATATAAACTGACAAAACTCAAAGCCCTCCAAGCCCAGAACCACATCCTCTTTTCAAAAGGGAATGTGGCTTATTTTATAACAATGAAGTTAAAATAAGGGTTTAAATTCACCACCACAGTCACACTGTTGACCTTGGCAAAGTGCTTTTTGCTGACAGAGACAGTCTTATCTATAAATATTTCTCAATTAGGATATGATTGGATATCTTCAGATGAATATTGTCTTCAAATTCTGGCTGATCTGAATGAAACCACTCCAGTTTGAGACTATAAATGAATAAACAATCTCTTCAGTATTAATGAGGTCAATTCAGATTAAGTGCAGTGGAGTTATTTAGACTGATTCTGGGATACACAAAAGCCTTGGCTTCTGTGTGGGACTCCTCACGGATATCAATGAGACCACAAATTCCTCGGATTGACTTTGAGCACTCTTTCGCTCTGACTTCAAAAGAGCTGAAGATGTGTGTGAGGGATGAGATGGTCCTAGCTGGGACAGCTGGATAACAAACAAGGGTGTAGTGTTCTGCTGTTTGAACGGCATATGGTGGGTGAAGGAAAAACCTGCTTTCAGAGGAACACTTTAGATATCATGCCAAAATCAGTATTTGCCAAATTCTTGGGGTTGGAGGGATAGAGGAGTTAGGAGGCCTGGCTCAATATTTTGGTTTTCCTCAGGAACAACAAAAGCACTGACCACGACTAGACCACTTGCATACTGCAGCAGACAGAGGTCATCTGTCTTTTTGCTTTTCAAAACTAATACAGTTTAGCATCTTACTACATAGCTTTGGCTATTTGGACTGCCCTAGGTTGTGTTTTCCAACTGTTCATCACCAGCACAGCAGCTAATCTCTGTTAATTCACTTCACAGATCAGCCTGTTGGCTCTGTTCCTCCTTTCAACACAGAAGTGACTGAGACTTCTATTGTCATCACCTGGACACCTGCCCCAAGGATTGGTTTCAAGGTAGGAGAAAACAAAATCCAGTGCTTTTCTTTTTTCTTTGCAATTTGGTGGACCGATTACAGCTGATAAATATGGACAGTGAATGCTGCACAAATGAAAGAGGTGCAAAAAATATTCTACGTACTGGGGGCAGGTGCAGATCAGAGAGGTTGATGCAAGTATGTCCTCTTTACATCATGTTCCTCAGAGGGACACGTTATTTACAGGCCTCGTGGTCCCTTGTGGCTGTATTTCTGCAGTCAGTTCGCTGGTAGGACCGTGAAGGCCCATAGAGGTCAGGTTTCCAACCAGAGGGTATGGAACAACTCAGCTTGAGCTCAGGCTGCCTAAAACAAGCTACAGGTTTAATGGTTGGCGTGGAGCATACAGACCCATGATCCTGGCGTTGGATGACAAGTCAGGATGCTGATAATTACCTGGGACTGGAATATTTGAGACTGAAAAGCAAACTTTGCTGTTTCTCTGCAGCTGGGTGTGCGCCCAAGCCAAGGTGGAGAGGCTCCCCGGGAGGTCATCTCTGATTCTGGCAGCATCGTGATCTCTGGCCTGACCCCAGGAGTGGAGTACACCTACAGCCTCACCGTCCTGATGGACGGCCAGGAGAGGGAGACTCCCATCATCAGGAGAGTGATTACACGTATGACACTTCTGCTTTTCCATAATTACTCCTTCCCCTTGCTTCCTCTGTGCTCCTGTCTTCTGGGAATCCTAGTTTCTTCTTCCAGCTGTGGTCTGGAAGGTGTTTCTGCATAGGTGATGGTAGCACTAGCTCATGCAACGTAGGGTCACAGCTTCAGAATAATATTTTTTGCTAATTCTGGAGGGCTAGGACAGAATGTGGGGAGAAGAGATGCTGAGGGAGCTAGTGTGGTTCTCAGTGCCATAAATGATTAATTTCTCTGAACACTTGCAGCCCTGTCTCCACCAACCAACCTGCGCCTGGAGCCCAATCCTGATACTGGAATCCTGATAGTCTCCTGGGACAGAAGCACAACTCCAGGTAACGATATGAATTCACACTGTGCTTGAACCCTCTGTTGTACCAGAATGGTAATGCTTACTCTACAATGCCTGAAATCTTGATGGGAAGCTTGCTATTGAACCATTTAAGGAAAAAAATATGTTTTTGGATATGTCCAAAGATATAATTCACTGTTAAGTATAGGTTGCCATAGAACTTCTCATGGCTTGCATTCCATGTAAAATGGTATCTGAAATGCTTTTAATCATTTCAGCTGGTTTAGGGATTTGAAGGATTTCTTCAAATATTCCAACTGGTGTTTAAACAGGAAAGCAAAATAGACCCAAAAAAGACTTTTGGCAGTGCAGAGTGAGTTCATGCCATTGAGAGTAAGCATGGAATTTCTGAAAGTGTTCAAGATCTTTCCCTGTAGAATCTGTTGGGAGCTGTACAATTGGCTCCCATAAAACAAGGATTGAAAGGCTTTTGAAAACTCTACTCTCACCAGATGTATCTCTCCTTCCTGATATGTCATGAGATTTTGGAGCTTGGGAAGGTCTCACAGGGAACTGAAATAATGCTGTGAGGGTGGTGTGCCCCCAGAACTCGTTTCAGAGTGCTTGGCAAGGGAACCTCTTGCCTGCTGGGCTCAGGGTGGCAAAATCACTTGTGAAATGTAATTTTTGCCTCAGATGTTTATACTGATGCCTGATACAAATAGAGCATGAGTTCACTGCATACTGGGTATCTGTATTTCAGGAATTAGTGGCTACCGAGTGACCACTGCTCCTACCGACGGGCAGCAGGGCTCCACCTTGGAGGAAGTGGTAGGTGCAGATCAGACTACCTGCACCTTCGAAAACCTCAACCCTGGTGTGGAGTACAACGTCAGTGTTTACTCAGTCAAGGACGAGCAGGAGAGTGTCCCCATCTCCAAAACCATCACACAAGGTAACGAAAGGCTGAGCAGCAGTTTTAGCTACACAAAACTCAAATCGTTGAGCCAGAGGGCTCTACATTGCAGAACTCCAGGTAGTCTGATGGCAGAGGGCTTGGACTTCGGTCTCAAGAAACAGAATAGCTGTGTGCCAGGGTATGACAGGAGCTTTTATACCCACTTTGGTGTAGGCAGCCTACATTCTGTCCATAGACAGCATGGTGTTAAGGAGATACGGGGCTGGTGCAGCAATACACTGAGCTGGAGAGCAGCAGAGATTTGACTTGACCCTGCAGTGCCCCAGCATCTGGAGCACAGCCAGTGGGAGTAGGAAGTAGGTGAGGAGAGGTATGAATAGGATGCAAGCAAAGGAAGCTTTGGCAGCAATAGTGGCAGAAGATCAGCCCAACAGAGAAAAGAGCAGAGACCGAAATGTCCATCTCCTGTAGCACTTCTGGGACACAAGTGGTCTGTGCCATCTCTCATTACATGCTGAGATGACTGCAGAAACTACCTTTATTGCCACAGTAGCAAAATTAATGTCCATCTCCCCAGATGGTTTCATTTCATTTTCCTTTGTGAGGGCCTTGTTTGTTTTTGTTTCTGCTCAGCCCTGAAGTGATGCCAGCTACTGTTTGCTTGCTCGTATAACACTGCTTTAAAATTTCCATGCTTCACTGAAGTGCTGTATGCTCCCTGGGAGTCAACTAATACTGTGATACTGCATAATTAAGGCAGTAATAGCTTTAGCCCTTTTTCCATCTTCTGGTGTGAGAAAGCTAAGAATGTATGTCTCTGGCTTTTAGCACTCTTTAAAGGTGATATGATACATGCGTTCCATGTGGATTAACAATGATTTTACAGAAAAATTATATTTTTGGCATCTATTCTGTAAAATAAGTTTGTTTTTTCTTTCCTCTTGTCCTGGCAGGACAGTAAAATAGAACATAACCACTATTATTAAAGCCAGTCTCTTGCAATATTGCTCTCCCATAATTCCTTTTCAAGCTAAGACGTAACAGTCCAACAGAACTGATACTGAGCCTTGAATCTTTGACTCACCTACCAGTATCTGATCCTGAATAAGGAAAGGTAGATATTAACTCCCACTGATTTCAGGATCACCTGGCTAAAGTTCTACAGCCAAATCTTGTGGCTTAAGTCAATACCAGTTTATTGACTTCAGCAGCTGAAGGTTTGGCCATTGTAGATTAAAGATGCATCTAACACTGACACACACAAGCACCCTTGTTCCATTCATCTTAATGTACAGGAAAAGAACAGCTTTGCTCTAGGAATAATATCTATAGGAAAAATTATAGGGAGAGCTGTGCTCATTGGCCATACAGAAACGTAGGCAATATCTAGAAGGTCGTAACAGAGGATCAGTTCTGAGACTTTGAAAAACTTAGCCAACGAATCAAGTCAGCCTCTCGGGCACATCGTGTGCCAGGCATACCCGCTGACTATGGGGACATTCTCACTCTTACAGAATACTTACCATCTAAAGCTCATTTTTAACCATTTGTCATCTTTCCAAAATGTATTTTTATTATTCACTGTTCTGGATCATCTTTTTTAGCACATATATTGGCAGCAGTTAGTGGTAAGTAGAACTTGAGGAATTCTGGGCCAGACCCTCAAGCCATTACAGGTATCTGAGACTTTTTTTTCCAAGTGCAGTGTAAGTAGCTTGGATACTGGGTGATCCTCACTGAAGCTTTATGAGGGTTCTCACTGGCTGGTGGTGTAGGCCAGTTCTTCCCCTTTAAAGGGGTTGATATTTTTTATGATCCCAATGATAAAAGTTAAGTTTAACATTTGAACAAGACAACACAATCTCTAGGTCAATCACTAATATTGGTTTTATTTATACATTAATAAACCTTGTTCTTTTGTTTTTAACTCTGAAAAAATAATTGGGGTGTGCTTTTTTCCTCTGTCAGAAAATGATGGTTCTTTGTCTCATAAATGCCTGGCCTGTTGCAGGCCTTTTTGAAAATTGTATGTCTGAATTGAAAGAACATTGTCTTGGGGGAAATCCGGGTTTCAGCTTCTGTCTGCCCAGTGAGGCAGCTGGAGACTGCGTAGAAGGGTACAAAATAAATTACAAAAATACCCCAACACCCTCCCCTTCCCCAAATTCCTTTTTCCCCCAAACCCTAAGAGAAAGTCTTCATATCACCACGATTGCTTCCACAGTTCTGTCAATGTGAATAGTGATGAACACTGCTTTTTTCTCCCCTGTCTTTCTTTTGCCTCTGTATGTCTTTGCCTCTCCCGTTTGCTCTTTAACTCATTAGAGGTGCCCCAACTCACTGACCTAAGCTTTGTTGACATAACTGACTCAAGCATCGGCCTGAGGTGGACCCCGTTAAATGCCTCCACCATTATTGGGTACCGCATCACAGTAGTTGCGGCAGGAGAAAGTGTCCCTATTTTTGAAGATTTTGTGGACTCCTCAGTAGGATACTACACAGTCACAGGCTTGGAGCCGGGCATTGATTACGACATCAGTGTAATCACACTCATTAATGGCGGAGAGAGCGCCCCTACCACTCTGACACAGCAAACGGGTGAATTTTGAAAACTTCTGTGTTTCGTGACATGGACGGTGTTTCATGCTGTCACTAGCTGTTGGGATGACAGGGCTTTGTCCAAAGAGGAATTGAGCCACTCACTGGGGGAAAAACAGACAAAAACACAGCTTAATCCTTTTTCTAAATGGCAGCTGGGGCTGGATATGCACTGCTCAATTTTCTAATTTGAGGCATTTTAACACTGAATGGCTGCAGGTTGCAAGCCTCGATCACGTTCAGATTTCTGGGATCCAGCTGGAATCAAGACTGTGAGAATCAAGACTGTGAAACACGAGCTATATATACACCAAACATTTAAACTGTGGTTCCCCAAAATCAGTGCCAAAGGGTGAAGCAGTTCAGCAGGCACCCTCCAGCTTATCTGTAGCCTTGATGGCTATTTGAGCCTCTAGCACTTTGTTTCAGTGGTGGCCCCACTCTTTCCACAATGCCCTACAGGATGCAGATGAAACACCACTCCCTGAGGACATGCCATTGACAGCCATGTCACACCGTCGAGGGTCTCTGTAGTGCATGGGCAGAAGGCGAGCTGAAAACTGGTTCTTGCATGAACTCCTATTGTGTCTGAAAATCCGGAGGCTGTAAATCCTTCAACACAAGTAGAAGTAGTCATAGGAAATTAGTGGTATACCCTCTCCTCTCCTGTGTGTGCATGTATGGATTCTAGATGAGATGACTTTTCCAGCTGTAAGCTGCTGTATGGCAACTTTAAACCTCTCCTGGCTCCACATCTGTAATATGAAATCCAGCTGCAAGAAGCACGTTACTGAAACTTGCTACCTTGTTTTCAAATTAGCCCTGCAGGGTATATTTAAAGTATTGGGAAATGCCAGGAGGCTAAAGGAGCCTGACAGCAGTACAGGCGTATTTTTCTCTTAACTGTAGTAGAACCAAATGTAGTCTAGAAGTCTGTTTGCATGGATCTGACACAGTAGTCTGTTATGCATGAGATATTTTCTCTAGTGACTCCCTAAACATGTGTCTCCATCAGCTTTTATGTATCAGAGAAGATTAATATATATTTGTCCTTTGCTGTGTAGCTGTGCCTCCTCCCACTGACCTCCGCTTCACTAACGTGGGGCCTGATACTATGAGAGTGACGTGGACTCCTCCAACTTCCATCGTGCTGAGCAGCTTCTTGGTGCGCTACTCACCTGTGAAGAAGGAGGAAGATGTTGCAGAGCTGACAATTTCACCCTCTGACAACATGGTGGTCTTAACAAGTAAGAGAATTACATAAGACAAATATAAGAGGCCCCTTGTTTATGGGTGGAGACGTGGCATGAGATGAGGGGAAAAAGAAAACTGCTGTAAGTACAACTGGCCAAACTCCCAGCTGATACAAGCTGATGTCAGAGTAGCCTCATGCAAACTCTCACGGGTGGATTTTGGCCACTTGCTTTAACTAAGTTAAAAGCAAACCACGGGAAAGCTTTTCCCATCAGTCCAAGGACGGTGGTGTATCAGAGTATGGGGTAATTGCTTTGCTTTGCAGCCTGGTTAGGTATTAAGAGTAAATACATATTACTCTCCTAGTTTGCCAAAGAAGACAAGGACCTATAGTGCAGAGGTTTAGGGGGGGCAATCAGAATGTGCCAAAGGTCATTGTTCCTTTGGTTCTGTATGTTTGGGACCAGAAGATAAATACTGTTTGGAACTTCAGGCGATGTGGCAAAGAATCTTGGACACTTTTCAAAAACTGAGTTAATTTTTGCTGGTGCAAAAGTTGTGTTTTATTTCAAGGCTTTTTTTCTCCATCCTGGAATTGGATTGGTTGAATGAAATACAGTAGCTCTTTTTCAAATAAGGGTCCAGATCTGAAGCTCATGTGAATTAGAATAGCTGTGTTGAAAATCCTTGGCTCTGTTTTAGTTTATATCAGCTAAAGCTTTACCCTGGTACATAACTAGATAGCTAGAAGGGGCTGTGATGAAATCTCACTGCTTCTAGCCAGTCCCCACAACACAAGAACACAGTGATACAACTTACCATGCTCCTTCAGGCTAACACATTTCTGGCAACAGTAATGCCACAAAAAAAGATTTAAGTTTGACTGTCCCAAAGGCTCAAATCTTCCTTCAGGTAAAACCTGATTACCCCCCCATAAACACAATTAAAATTGCATAGCTTTTTAAGTGACTTCCAATCATTAGTAAAGGAATGTCTAAACCTCTTTACTTAAACTCCACAGATCTGCTCCCTGGTACTGAATACCTTGTGAGAGTCTACAGCGTTTCTGAGCAACATGAGAGTGCACCTTTGTCTGGAATCCAGAAAACAGGTACTTAGACAAACCATAAGATGTGTGTTAATTAGTGTCATCCATTAAGTTGATCTTGCTGCCCTTGCTTGTGTGGTCACCTTGTTGACAGACCATCAGCTAGATATCAAAGAGCAATGCAAATCCACAACTTGGGAAATATTAGGATGTCTAATATCTCATTAGGTGTGAGCCACAACTTTTGGTTCTAAATAGACCATCATAGACCCTGGCATGAATGTACTGGTCGTGTGAGCCCAGGCAGAGCCTATTGTATCCGTCAGTGACTTTTGTTTTACAGCTGTAACAGAGCTTGCTAGTTGTATGCTGCTTTATGTTGTGTTGTCTGTGTAAGAACAAATATTAAAACAAGTCAGGCTGCTTATTTAGAGAAGACTTCAGATGTTGACCAAAGTTGCTGTACACTTTCCTGCAGTTGTGTTCCAGTACTTGTTTATCTTTCTTTGATCCTGAACATGTGTGTTTAGTTCCACAGCTGAGTAGCATTTGGTTTAAGATATGGCAGAGTCATGGTACTGAGCTTCATTCAACGAGACAGTGGCGATGATTAGTTCAGCTGAGCTCAGTCTCTTGTCTCTTTGGAATACCCAGGTCTCGATTCCCCCACTGGCCTTGACTTCTCGGATATAACTGCCAACTCTTTCACCGTCCACTGGATTGCTCCTCGTGCCACCATCACCGGCTACAGAATCCGGTACCACCCAGAGCATGGGCCCAGCAAGCCCAAGGAGGACCGCGTGCCCCCCTCACGGAACTCCATCACTCTTACCAACCTGCTCCCAGGGACCGAGTATGTGGTCAGCATCATCGCCATCAACGGCAGGGAGGAGAGCGTGCCCTTGGTCGGCCAGCAAACAACAGGTAAGCCTTGAGGGACGAGTAAGCTGACTTAAAATTGATTTTGGGTGTCCTCTAGTGAGGTAGATGCTGTTAAAACCAGATATGATACATCACTTGTAGATGTGTGCACAGGGCTAGAACTAAGATGAGGAGCAGAGAAGTACAGTGTAATGGGTGTGATCTGTAACCAATGTACGTTGTATTCAGACTCTCTCTCACTTCTGTTTCTAGTGTCTGATGTTCCAAGGGACCTGGAAGTTACCCCCACCAGCCCAACCAGCCTCGTGATCTCCTGGGATGCTCCTGCAGTGACAGTCCGATACTACCGGATCACTTACGGTGAAACAGGTGAGGGCAAGCTGCTCTGGCAGTTGCAGAGCAGCAGATCTAGTCTGAGGCTATCAGAAAGCCACAGCAAATAGCAGAGACAGTTTGACTGCAGCAGACAAAAACCCCTCTCTTTGAGATCTTTGCGGCATGTTTAAAGAAGATTGTCGAATACAAGGTTTATTTATGCAGGAGAGCAAATCATCTTCATCTGCCCCCTGCAAAAAGGAGCATTTGGAGCACTCCAGTCATTTTAGAGGTGGTTCTGTGTGCATATTTAATTTTTCATTGGGTTGGACTGAAAAAAACTGACGCAAAATTCACTGAAATCAACATCATCTTCTCTTCAACTTAATGCATCTAAGATTGTCCTGTTTTTTTATGATTGAAAATGTATACTTGAAGAGATCCATTACATTTTTTTTTCTTCTTCACATCATCCTCTTTAGGTGGAAGCAGCCCTGTACAGGAGTTTACAGTGCCTGGCACCGTGTCCACTGCTACCATCACTGGCCTCAAACCTGGCGTGGACTACACTATCACCGTGTATGCTGTAACTGGTCGTGGAGACAGCCCTGCCAGCAGCAAGCCAGTTACTGTCACCTACAAAACAGGTGAGACCGGTCTATATGACAGAACTCTACAAAAACATCACCAAAAAAGAACCACAACAGTTTTGTTTTGGCTTACCCCCAAAAAGTTGTCACTGATCCCTGGTTTGTGTTAGAAGCCATAGGCTGTGTTTTAAACACATCATTTTCCATGGAGCTGCATATAATGGTGGCCCAGCATGATAAGTACATGACACAGAAGCGCATCACAGACTCAGACTTTTGGAGGAGAGGAGACCAAGTGGAGCCCAGATAGGGACAAGCAATATTTGACTCATTGTGGAGTGGAAATGTTGTTGGGCTCTTGTATCAAAAGTCCTGGTTGGCTGCACTCTGGTGCTTCTGGTGCACTGTGACTGCAATGAGACCTGAATTTCTAACTCCAGGACTCTTCTCACTTCTGGTCTGGATCTAGCATAATCCTACTCCTACCATAGCTGCAGATGAAAGCATTTAGTAACCTTTAAAAACAACAGAAATCCTCAGCTAACCTTTATATGGGTATGTCACCCATCTAGCATGGTTAAGACCTTTTTGCTCTGGGCTAACATGCTGCTATTTATTTGTCCCTAATGTTTTCTGTTCCAAGAAGCACAGCCTAGAAAAGAGAGAAGAATAAAAATTCAGCTAGGAGGTAACTGTGGAGGGAGAGTTTCCTGTAGCGTTGTACTCAGAAAACTTGTTTTTATTGCCCAGAAATAGACACACCATCCCAGATGCAAGTTACCGATGTGCAGGACAACAGTATCAGCATCAGATGGCTCCCTTCAACATCCCCAGTCACAGGATATCGGGTGACAGCTGTCCCCAAGAAAGGCCATGGACCCACAAAAACTAAAAATGTCCCTCCAGGTAAGAGTACACGACATCCTTCAACCGGTCTATAAAGCGTGCAAGACTGGACCGCTAGAATCAGCACTACCAGGTGCTAGGCATATGCTCCAAACCAAACTTTTTCCTGATTACACTTTTTCCATCCTGCTAACTTCACTGAAGTTTCATGCAGCAGAAGCGAGGGCACTTTTTTGCCCTGAAAACTTGACACTTCTGTGATGCCACTCTGCTGCAAAGGTTTGTTCCTGGCAATCTGAGTGTATCCAAGAGGTATCTGGATTTTTAAGTGAATGCTGTTCGGTTTCCTACCATCCAGCAAAACTTCCACCAAAATCCGGAGGGTCAAATTGTCCCTTAGGCACAGCATATGGAACTTAGTCCCTTGATCTTGTGACTGTAAAGGGCCAGCCAGCTCTCAGGTTGCTCTTAGGAACACGGGCAGAAGGTTCTGTGGGATTTGCGGATCTCATCGCTCAGGCATGTTTGTGCTGCATTTGGGCTTAATGGTCAATCCTATTGCAGAAAACAACAAGAACTGGTCAGATCTTGCTTTTTCTACTGTGTTAATCTTCTCCCTTTGAGCTGTGGGGCCTTTGAGCAGGTGCAAATTGCAGGTGCCTTGTCCTGCACTGCCAGAGAAGCATAGTGCAAGCAGAATTTAAACCTGATGTGTCAAACTTGTCTCATTTTAATGTTCAGTCGTGAAATGACTAATATAGGCCCTTCATCCAAGAGTGCTTGGAGGCCAGTTCTCCACAGCTTTGTGCAGCTGCAGACAGACTAACGTTGTTCTTTCCCTGCCAGATCAAACACAAGTCACTATTGAAGGTCTCCAGCCCACAGTTGAGTACATGGTCAGTGTCTACGCTCAGAATCAGAACGGAGAGAGCCTCCCCTTGGTGGAGACAGCTGTCACCAGTATGTATTTCACTTTGCGGTAACAAAACACACGTTATTTATTGATGTCTGAATCTACCATGCAGTATCACATCCCCAGTGAAGCCAAGTGGCAGGTGCCTCGTTCCCAGGAGAATGTGAGGTGGCCTGCCCTGCGATAAGTACCACGCACCTAAATTGCAGATGCTGGCAAAAATGCAGTCCTTCTCCCCCAGACGCTGGCAAAATGCAATTTTCCACCCCACAAAATGCTGCGCTTCCAATTTTCTTTCACTAAAGCCACGAAGTCTCTTTGGGCTTTGCCTTCAGCCAATCAGTGGAAAAAAATGTGCGAAGATCTCCTTTATGGAGTTAGTTGGCAAAGGTGATTACCGCTAAGGGACTGGACTGAACTTGGAGCATTTCTCCTGTGCAAAGGAGTAAAGGGAACTGAATGAGTTACCAAGAATTTATGACTAGGCACTACCAAAAGAAAAAAAAAAGCCACCCTCCAGTTGCTCTTATCTGCCTGGACAGTACTGCTCTGAGCACAGAGGAGGCAAGAGGGAACATGCAATAAATTCAGAAGAGTGCCTGTGATGTAAAGTGCCCTTTTCAGGGACATCTCTGGGGCAGGAATTTCCATATACACTATTCCTGTGTTCAAGCTTGCATTCAAAACCACAGCTCAGCCACAAATAGTTGCAGGACTGTCCTAAAGACAACAGACGCTTCCCTGAAGCTTTTCAGAGGAGGGGAAAGTTCATGTCAGTTTCAAACCAAAAAGTTCCTGGAAAAAATCATCTTTGCCAACTAGACAATGTGGAAAATTCAGGACTAACATAACATGGCAAATAAAGTTTCAATCTTTTAGATGAGCATAATTTGGAGGCAATATAAAAATGGCATTATAGTTCCTTTTATTATGTATGACAGATGGGTATAGCTCTGTGGTAGCCACAGTAGACTTGTATGGAGCAAGGCTCACTTACCTTGCAGTCCAGCACCAAGCTTCCTTTCTAGGAAAATCTAATTAATTGGTCTAATTAGGACGTGTGTGCATCACCCAGTTGCACCTGGGGACATTTCGTGCACTCAATACAGAGCTGAAAAGTTTTCTGTTCCTAACTGATATCTTAAAATGTAATATACTGAGTAATTTTCTTGATAAGTGTGTTAATTGGATGTTAATTTATGAAAGAAAATAGCGGGACTGATTCTCCTCGGACTGGTGCTTCGCACAGCAGCTGACGATAGTGAAAAGCTAACGCAGCATGAACGCAAACTTACTGAGTCAGCTGGGCTGTCTGGCTGCCTTTAGCACTGGGCACCACGTACTGGCTCTGACGAAACAGGTCTTGAGATGGCCAGATCCTTAATTCTTTCCTCTTGACCACTTGAAGCTAGCTTAATGCTGCTGGAGGTGTCTGAAGGGGGTTGCAGTGCCAAGGGGATTCAGATGCAGGTACAGAGCGGGGTCTGGGCTGCCTTGAAGGTGCTCAGCGAGGCTCAGAGTGCCTTCCTGCTGTCCGGCACCCGCAGACTGTCAGCCTGACTCTGCACAGGCGTAAGCATGTGTGCAAGGTGCAGCACAGAGGAGAATCAAGTACCCTCTCGCCCGCGCAAAACCGAAAACTGCTTTGCATGTAATAGAGAAGCTTTTGATTTTCCTCACCCACAACCTGCTTTTTATCACTTAACCTCTTACCGTTAATTTGCCTAACAGACATTGACCGCCCTAAAGGACTAACATTCACTGAGGTGGATGTTGATTCCATCAAAATTGCTTGGGAAAGCCCGCAGGGGCAAGTCACCAGGTACAGGGTGACCTACTCAAGCCCTGAGGATGGAATCCATGAGCTATTGCCGGCCCCAGGTGGCGAAGAAGACACTGCTGAGCTGCATGGCCTCAGGCCAGGTTCTGAGTACACTATCAATATCGTTGCCATATACGATGACATGGAGAGCCTGCCCCTCACTGGGACCCAGTCCACAGGTACACCTCTAACTGCACGCCCAGCAGGCCATGGCAGCTTCTGCCCCGTTGGGTAAAGTGTGCTGCTGGTGCTCGGCCCTGGGGAAGCCCCCGGGGGCAGCAAAGGGGATGTGATTGCTCCAAGAGGAGGAGCTGACACTGGAGATCTGGCTGCCAGCCAAATCAGCCTGCAGCATGCAGGAAAAACCAGCTGGAATGAAGGAGCAGATTGCAGGGAAAGGAGGGATGTTACCTTATTAGCCTTTTCTCAGTCCTTGAGTGGATTGGTGATGTTCAGTCCCTAGTCAGGGAGCCAAGTGCCCGGTGGGAATACCCTCTCTCCACACCCTTGTCTTGTCTGTAGGGTTTGGGGGCCCTGTGACCAAAAGCAGTTACCAAAACCAGAGAGATTAGGGCAGCTTCCAGCCCCCAGCGTCCTCACCTCCTCGTGGAGCAGATCAGTGTGAAAAGCTTGGAGATAGTTTGACTCAGAAGTCTCAGAGCTTCTGCATCCTTCACTGGCACTGCCCTAAGGACTGCAGCCCATGTGTATGCCCCCACCCTGCACTCACATCACCTCCACAAGGACAGGGCCTTCTCTGTTCAGGAGACTGCATTCCCTGATGCGCCAGTCTGATCCAACCCAGAGCAGAGAGCATTTAAAAGTCCTTTGTGAGAAAGGAAAAGGAAACTCTTCCTTGAGATACAATTACTTCTAGCAATATGGAATTCATCACAAAGCTTGCACAGTGCCAGACATGTCGTGGTAGCACCTTTGTAATAAAGGTTTCCCATTCATTTGTGGATGAAAAGTTGGCACTCTAATTCCAGGGCTGTAATGAGGACAGTGGTTCCTAGTGTTCAGATTGCTGCTCTAACCCTAAGCAAAGTGCTGTAATGATTGAAACAGCTGGCTGACTACCTGCCAGAAATGCAAATGGAGTAATTTTTTAAAGCCCACTTGCTGTGGCTCACCCTTTGTGGCTTGTTCAGAAGTGTATTTGAAGCCATTCAAGACTTCCATTGGCTCTTATGGCCTTTAGATTGAGCTCTGCTTGAGCAAAGCAGCAAGGGAGAAACATCTTTTATTTCCAGTCTATAAAATTAGAAAACTTGACAGCAATATGCTAATAGGGGGCACTATAGTAAGGAATATTTTTCCCTGTTTACAGCCTGAGGATTACAAACAGTAAGGCAAGAGGTTTCAGTGGATGCTTCCTGTGTTATGCAAGCATTTGTTTTTAAAGATATCAGATATATTAGCTCACAAACAGCCTCTTGTGATGAGCCTTATGGCCACCACAGCTCTGCTTTTCCATTGCCTTGCTCTCTGTGTAGTAATTTACACTTGTGTAAGTGGCTGTTAAATGCTTCCCCTCTGCATTTGGCAGTATTTTTATATCCTCTTTGCGATTCCTGAGCCTGCTTCCTACTTACTTTTGTAAGACATCAGTCATGCTTTAGAAGTGAACAGGGAGAGACAAGTGAAGCAGGACCAAACTACCAGCCGTGTGATGAAAAGCAGAGGCAGGCAGAAGAATTAAAACAGATTGGCCTATTACAGGTGTAAACACCTCCCAAAGCATTCACCTTGTATCTCAGTGTTGTTGCTCACCTAACTTTGGGGTTGAAGCAATGAGACCTCCTTATTTCTCCAGAAAAGGCTCATCACAGATTTGAGAATCTCCTCCTGAATGCTTTATCCCCTTCCATGGTGCTGTGCACCTGTGTTTGCAGAAAGCACACTGCTTTCCCCCTCATGTATTTCAAGCCTGAAAGTGTCTCATGTTCAGGACAAAATACTGTTTTATCTGAGACCATCATCTCCTTCAAACTAACCGTGTGCCAATCCTGATTTCTGCAGCAATCCCACCTCCAACAAACCTGCAGTTTACTCAGGTAACTCCCACCAGTCTTACCGTCAACTGGAATGCACCAAACGTTCGTCTGACTGGCTACAGAGTCAGAGTGAACCCCAAAGAGAAGACTGGTCCTATGAAAGAAATCAACCTTTCTCCGGACAGTACATCTGCTGTTGTGTCTGGATTAATGGTAACTTTCCTTTGCGCGATGCAGAGAAGTGTGTTTTGGTGTGCTATGAGAAGGAAATGTTAAAACTTGAACCTGTTTAAAATTCCTGGGTTGGAAACCTCAGCTGGAGTAGCTCATTACAGTTCCTGGGGGTCTGACTCTGTTTGAAGTCTCGCTAGCCATCAGCTGTAACTATTCATTATCATAGTTTTTAAAAGGCGAGGAACTGGCCTACTGAATCTGCATTCCTCCTCCCCCCCTGGTTTAGCACAGAGACTGGATGCCTTAATCAAATGCAAATCATCAGGTTCACAATCAACAACAACCCAGAAAAATGCTTTTACTCATCTTTTACAAAAGAGGTCAGATAAAGTGACCTTACACAGTGGTTTTCAAGCTGTGATATGGGAGATCTGGCAGTCTTGCCTATTTCTAAGACATCTGCAAAATGTAAGTAAAAAATGCAGGTCTTTTATGAGTATGCTTAAATTTGCTATATAGCCATCTTCTCCACTGGAAACATTTCAGTAGTTCGTGTACTGGAAAATGCTGAAAATCACTGCTCTTGGGGTGCCTGCTATCTTAAAAAGCTACTGATCTGTTTTTAAGGAGTTTTATGAATCATTTTGAAAAGTGAGCCTTAAAATACATTCTAATTTAAGTGGACTCCTGGTCTGATGCAGTCAAAGACTAAAGACCATGCTTAAAGCTTTAACTTCCACTATTCTCTTTTCTTCACAGCAAGAGCACCTTATCATAGCAAATGGCATCCATTAACCCCAGGAGAAACAGGATAGCAATTAGCTTTTCCTGAAGAGCGAGCTGTGAAGCACAGAGATCCCAAAATGAGGGATGACAAGCTTCTTCCAGGATTTCCTCTGCTCCTGGGTGCACACATGTACACTAACAGCATTACCAACACTACTGTTTACCAGGGTCCATGTCTCATGACAGGTGGAAGTCAGAATCATCCCATTAATCCCTCTGATTGATTTTAAGGTTTCATACCTCAGTAACTGGCCAGCAAGAAATGGGGCTCTACCAAACGCAAGGGCATTTCTCCCCCTGTCAGGTCCTTGTCATAACATGGTGTAACTTCTTCTGTTCTAGGTGGCAACCAAGTATGAAGTGAGTGTGTATGCACTGAAGGACTCTCTGACCAGCCGACCAGCCCAGGGGGTGGTGACCACTCTTGAAAGTAAGTGGGGGATCCTCCTCAAATATTCTGTGCTGGGTGGGGAGGCCCAGAGATGGATCAAACCCTGTCCAACAAAGGCCTTCACAAACATTTAGCTGGTCAGATTCACAATCCCTGCAGTACTGACAGGAGACTTTCCTTCTGGTGCAGATGTTAGTCCCCCTCGTAGAGCCCGTGTGACAGATGCCACAGAGACAACCATCACCATTACCTGGAGAACCAAGACCGAGACCATCACCGGCTTCCAAATCGATGCCATCCCAGCAAGTGGCCAGAATCCCATCCAGAGGACCATCAGCCCTGATGTCAGGGCCTACACTATCACTGGTGAGTGAGATGCTTCAGCAGGCCATCAGCAGGTGTGCTGGGTTCTTGCTTTGTAGCAGAATTTCCTTGATGTGTGTAACACAGGAAAAAATATTTGAGTCATTAAGAGCAGTCTCCAAGAAGTTGTTGAAAGACATTTTGCTCCCTCTTAGATGATTTCCCTCAGACTAACGTTACAACAGATAGTGTGAAGAATCTTCAGCAGTGAAGATTCTTTTCTAACTGGAGCTGCCTTTTGTAGTGTACGTACTGTTTTTGCAAGAAAAGCTAATGTTTCTTTCAACTTCATTTCAGGCTTGCAACCTGGCACTGACTACAAGATCTACCTTTACACTCTGAACGAGAATGCACGCAGCTCCCCAGTAGTGATTGATGCCTCCACGGGTAATGACATTGCCTGACTTCTCTGCTCATGTTCATACAGCGATCACCTGTGGGCGGGCAGAAGTTGTGCATATCCAACCACATATAATGTTATGACTCACAGCAATACGTGTTATTTTTGAGTTTGAAAAGGGTCTCAGAAGAGAGAGTCTGGGTAAAGCTGCTCGCCTTTCCTGCACTTGACTTGGTTTCCTTTTGTTTTCACCTAGCTATCGATGCTCCTTCCAACCTGCGCTTCCTTACAACCACAAGCAACTCCCTCCTGGCTACCTGGCAGCCCCCCCGAGCCAAGATCACAGGCTATATCATCAGGTACGAGAAACCTGGCTCACCAGCCAAGGAGCTCCTGCCTCGCCCTCGGCCCAGCACCACCGAGGCCACTATTACTGGTACGTGTCTCTGCTTTGTTCGGGAGCTCCTCACTTGAAGCACTTGAGCTTAAGAGTTGTTTTTCTTTTACTAGTAGCTGGGAACTGTCTGACTCCATCCTCTCAACACCCCTTGCCCTCTTACCTTGCGTAAATATACCACTAGTTCGTGCAGCCACAGCAAAGAACATCACAGCACAGAAAGCACTAAGGAATTCCCTCCCTCCCTGTGCAGAAAAATCCCAGCTTTGTTCCTGCGTGCCTTCTGGGGGCAGTACAAAGAGTCCAGCCCCATGCTCCTCAGAACAAGCTGAAATCTGACCCTGTCAGCTAGGATTGCAGATGCTGCAGACACAAAACATGAGTCTTCAGAATGCGTGACTGACAGAGTGCCAGAATCATGGGCTCTTTCGCTTGAGTGCATAACAGTTGTGGCGGCAGGGGAAGGAAACATCTGTGTATTGTTCAGATCTGATAGCGGATCTGATTGGAGACATGTAATGTGTTTATAGGACAGGCATGCCCATAAAACCACTGTCTCTCATTAGAAACTATAATAACAGAACAAAGCTGTCCTTCTCTTAGCTGACCATCACATTTTATCATGAGGCCTTCCCCCCCTCTCTCTTTAAATATAAAATTTTGTCTTTCCTCCCTCCCTAGGTTTGGAACCAGGAACTGAATACGTCATCTACATCATTGCTGTGAAGAACAATCAAAAGAGTGAACCGCTGATGGGCAAAAAAAGGACAGGTAAAATAAAGCTCTGGGTGGTTGTTGTGTGCTAACAGGAGGTGATGCCCCCCTCTTGGGGAATACCAACTCAAGAATGAAACAGCAATAGTATGTAAAATATCCTGTTGACACCATTTGGCCGTTCTTTTTTGAGTCAAATAGGCTTTGTAAGGAGGATTTCCTTTCTAGGATGCAGGAGGTGAGATTCCTAAGTTATTTGAATGATTTTTGGCTATGTTTGAATACCAAGAACAAATCAACACGCTTGGTGCTTGATTCTGGGCTGGGTACTTAATCCATAATTAATTTAATATTTGTTTCCTTCTAGCTTATTATACTATCAAAGTCAGAATCCACTTATTTGTTGCCCATTGCATTTCTTTCTTCACCCCCTCCACAGTTTGAGGTTGAGATACCTGCAAAATACCCTCTGGATATCTGAATGCCATCTAGGGGCTAGTTTCTTACTGCACACCAGTGGTTTTCTTAATTGATAACCTCAGAATATCTGTTGTAATTACATCTTCTCAGTTTGAGCACTGGTGGCTTCCTTGGGATGCAGCGTTCAAAACTGTTGCTCTGCTGTATGAAAAATTCATACCAACACGCTTCTTATGCTCATGTATGAAATAAATATATTTATATGTCATATAAATATATATGAGAGAAATCATTGCCTTCACGGTAATCACAATGAGATCATAAAAAGTGTGTTGTATCTTGGGACAACTGCTAATCTTCGCTTGGAGCAGTGTGCAGCACCCACTGCAGCTGTTTGATTTACCACTGTTAATTTGCCGTGCTTTGCTTTATGGCTTCTAACCTTTCTTTGGCTAGATGAGCTTCCCACGTTGATTACCAGACCGCACCCCAACCAGCCCGACATTCTCGACGTACCTTCGATCGACGAGGGGACCCCCTACCTCACCAACAATAGGTATGACAATGGAAACGGTATCCAACTTCCAGGCACCTCAGGGCACCCCCAGACAATAGGACACCAGGGGCAGCAAGTCTTCTTTGAGGAGCACGGCTACAGGCGGCCTGTACCCACCACAGCAACTCCCCTTAGGCCAGGGTCGAGGCGGCAGCCGCCGAACGTGGACGAAGCCATCGAAATCCCCGGGTACCAAGTGCCGATCATCGTCGAACCTTCCTACCCTCACTCCCGGGGGCCCAGGCGCAACGACAGCACGGGGCAGGAGGCTCTCTCTCAGACCACCATCTCTTGGAGGCCGTTGCTGGAGAGCACTGAGTACATCATCTCATGTCAGCCCGTCAGCCAGGATGAAGACACTTTGCAGGTAAGCGAACTGCCTGAGCACGGGGATGGTGCTGGACTCGCTCTTGGGCCCTCCATCCTTTTACTGTGCTAAAGGTGGCAGGCAGGGTTGGCTTAGACTTATTAATGCAGCTGAGGGCAGGAAGGATAAATGCTTCTCGTTCACTGAGAGGCTACAGGATAAAACAGCCAAAGCAAAGCCCTTGCAATGCTGTCAGTACCAACGTTTCACCAGGGAAAGGGGTAGTCAGGGAGACAACTGGGAATTTGCTCAAGAGTTTCGAAGACTCAGGTTCTGCTCCTCCAAGCCGAAGACTTGCTTAGCCAGTCTCCTTTCTCCCCCTCCATTTCTGTCTCCCTGAAATGGTGATAACTTACCCATCACAAACCACAGCCCAAAATAATGAACTCAGTGGTGTTTGAAGATCTCACTGAGGGGAACAAGCTGGCTGCATCACAGTACAGTGCATAAGTCAATCTAAACACCATGTCTGTCTTGTAAGCGGGGTGACACCTGAGGAGTAACCACTCTTCCCTTTTTGGTGACGTGCCACTGCTGTTGTTGCAGTTCAGGGTCCCCGGCACTTCCTCCAGTGCTACGCTCACCGGCCTTACGAGAGGGGCCACCTACAACATCATAGTGGAAGCCCTGAAAGATCACCGGAGACAAAAGGTGCTGGAGGAGGTAGTCACGGTTGGCAATACTGGTAAGTGAAAGCTCTGTGGAGTCAAAGTAAGCCTTTGCTGCACCTGCCTCACTTTCTTTGATCAAGGAAGTGAGTACCTGGTGCCCTGGCTCGAGAATAGTTCTGAAAGGAACCTTTGCCAGCAGGGAACTGGGCCAAGTAATTTGTAAGGTCCGCTGGTTTTGGATAGCTGCCCCACTGATTGTGTGACCGCAGCTGTTTTGATCAGTTGTCTGATTAGGGAGAACGTGCCCTGAGGCTCCATACATTCCTCAAGGGTCTGTGCTGGAGAGAAAGGGCAAGAGATCTGGCACTTGCAGCTCTCCAAGGAAGTCAGGGATCCTGCTGGTGGTGCAGATTCCTGCCCAGCAGGGAGGACTTGCAGTCACAGTAACACAGTGTGCTCGTGGGAGGATGCCGGTGGCCAGTTTAAGTGCTCCGTCAGTCATTTGCCTCTGCTTCTGTGCTGGCTAGCCAGCAGCACCACGGGGCTGTCCTGAAGGTCCAGTGGCAGGGCAGGCTGCCTGCAGAGATGCTGATGAAGCACAGACAGGCTGCACTTAGCAGCCTCGTGACCAACCACAAGTACTTGTGGGCAGAGGCAGCGCTTGCCACAGCTGGAAAGCCCAGAGCCCACACACACCCTGCGGGACCTGGACTTTGCTTGTACCAGCACAGGGATACGATCAGCAGTCGTTTCTTCCCTCCCTCCATTTCATCCTGTGTATTTTGAGATCAAAAAAGAAGGCAGGAAATTTGTCTCTCCAACAAGGTCTCATTCCACTCCACCACCCCACCATAAGCTAGGGTCTGAAATGCCCCCCGAAAGCACCCATGCAGCCACCACCCCCCTGCCTTTGTCCCCAGCATCTCACAGCACGTTTCTCCTACACAGGCTAAGTCAGATTGCTGCTTCTCAGCAGCAAATGCAAAATCTCACACTTGCTTGGAACTTGGCAAATCAAAATGAAAATAGCCTTCACGTCGGCTTTTCTTCTCATTCAACTGCTCTGACACATGCAAATGGAAAATAAATCGCAGGGAGTCTGAACCGCTGACAGAGTCATCAGGCGTGTGCCCGTGGGGTAGTTCCATTACTACCACGATGTTTTAAGGAAAAAAATGCACATATTCAGTGAAAATCATTCTGTCTTTCAGTAGCTCCTGTTGCTGTGTATGATGCCTGTTTCTTTTCTTTCCCTTCCAGTGTCTGAAGGACTCAACCAGCCGGCTGACGACACCTGCTACGACACGTTCACCGGCTCCTTCTATTCCATTGGCGAGGAGTGGGAGCGGTTATCAGAAACTGGCTTTAAGCTCTGGTGCCAGTGCTTAGGCTTTGGCAGTGGTCATTTCAGATGCGATTCTTCTAGTGAGTAGCTGGCTTCTGACCACCCCTCCCTGTCCCTAACCCCCCTGAGCTCTAAGGGCATGTTTGACAGCCAGTCTGATCCAAACATGACGCAAATGACCACTGGCTCTTCAGTTTTTAAACCAAATCAGGGTTTTGCATCATTATTAGTGATGGAAAACTCTGATTATTTCTCAGCTGTGCAACTCGTGTAGCATTGCTATTCATTGCATCAGCAGTGATCAATATGGTGTTGATATATGATGACTTTTTCCACTAAAGTTACATGTTTTTGTTATTTTCCTACCCTTTCCAGGTCTTTCTAGGCAATGGGTAGATAAATGTGAGATAGACAAGGTGCCTAAATGATGATATCTGAGTAGCCATGTAAGAAGACAGCTTTGAATAGTAAACTCTGGTTGAATTTTCACCTCCCAGTTATGTTGCAGAGGGCCAGACAGAACTTGTGTGGATTTCAGTGGGTATTACAGCAAGTCCAGATCCTGCTTTGCAAAGCATCTTGCAGAACCAGTTCTCTGATTTCTCTCACTGGCTCTTTGAAACCATGGAGCAGACAATGCCACTGCCACAGCTCTAAGGTGCGGTCTTGGCAGGACCAAGGCTTACATGGAAGAGTTTCAGGTTTCATGCAAGGGCATGGAACAAAAATCTGTGGTGGTTTAACACAACACGTCCGATGCATTTAAATTGCAGAGTAAGCTAAGCACAAAGGGCACTTCTGCAATTTGCATAGACTCAGAGTGACTGCAGGGGAGACATTTGTTTTACTGGATTAATATTGATATTTCATCATTTGATACACATGCCTCACCCCTGGTTTTCTTTTGCAGTTTGTGATAGTTTTACTGGATATTTGTTCAAAAATATTTTTCTCTCCCTTCCTACTTTGTATTTCTTCTTCTCCAGCCCTCTCCAACACCAATCTTTGTCACATCTTACTCTTTTCCTAAGAGGCTCTGCCCATTTCCCACTTGTCACAGACCTCACCAGTTACAAGCTGCAGGAGTCTGTGTGACTGTTGGAGGTGATTTTGTCCTCAGGACCCACAAGAGCTGAAGGGATTCTTTCTCTTGCCCCTCTGTTGGTTTCTGAGACAACATCAAGCGGTTCTCCTGCTGTGTTACTGCAGCACATGGGGTAACTCCTGCTTATGTTCCTCTGCCTTCTCCAGAGTGGTGCCACGATAACGGTGTGAACTACAAGATCGGGGAGAAGTGGGACCGGCAGGGGGAGAATGGCCAGATGATGAGCTGCACCTGCCTTGGAAATGGGAAAGGAGAATTCAAGTGTGAACCTCGTAAGTCACTTCCTGCTGTTAAGAGCACCAATTTGGGAAGCTTCGGTATCCATCTCAAGGCTGTTCCCATTCACTTTGGGTACTGCCATGGTGGCAAGCAGGGTATCAGTGTTATTAGATCCAAGCTGTGGAGGCTAAATTGGGAACAGATTTTAATCTGTTCTCCCAGGAGCTGAAAGCATGACACTCCACATGAAATCCTATGCTTACAAAGAAAACCCTCTTAGTTCAGGTCACAGCACACTCAGTGCCTGCCTGCCTTTACCCCAAAGCCACACATTAGGGATGTGTCACCTCACTAAGTGGTACAGATTGCCCTAATCAGCAGCACAGGACACTTCTGCAGGGCCTGTTACCTGGAGATCCTTTGGATTCAGCAACATGAATTAAACAGCATTGCTCCTGTCAGGCAAATACCCTCACGGTCTAGTTGAAAGTGTCTAGGGAGCTACAGAAATGACTGATGTTCCCCATGCCAGCCAGCAGGCCTCTGGTCAGAGGCTCCCGTTGTGAGCTCTGCTACTGCCAGAGCCAAGCACGGGCCCTGCAACCGAGTTCTGTTTCTCCACAGATGAGACCACGTGCTACGATGATGGGAAAATGTACCAAGTCGGGGAGCAGTGGCAGAAGGAGTACTTCGGGGCCATCTGTTCCTGCACTTGTTACGGAGGACAGCAGGTAAGCAGGAGGGACTTGGCACGCCGAGCGTGCAGTGAGGAGAGCAGTCTTAGGACTGTCGGGTTTCTGGTCAGATGGTGTCTCACTGTCTGGCCAAAACAGGCCCGGCGAAGAAGAAAAATAATTAGTAGGAGAGCTTAACCACTTGTAGGGCCTTGGACTCAGGGCCTGTGTGGTATAAAAAGGGAACAACCTCGGTGGTGGTGGAGCTGTTCCCGTGTGTGAGGTCTAACTGGTGTTCTGTTCCCTAGGGCTGGCGTTGTGACAACTGCCGCCGGCCCAGCGTGGAGGTGGCCCCCGAAGGCTCAGCCGGCCACACCTACACGCAGTTCACACAGAGATACCACCAGGCCACCAACACCGTGAGTATGCTTTCCTCCTCTGCCCTCCCAAAATGCGCGGCCGGTCCGGGGCACAGAGAAGGGGGGGGGTCTGGGCAGGGCCTGGGGGCTGAGAGGAGCATGCAGCTTTGTGCTTGTGGCTGATAGCTACTGATAAAGCAAACCACCACTCTGCTCACCAAAGGCCAGCTCACACTTCCACACACAGCGTCAGCGGGGCTCTAGTGGCACTCAGCAGCTCTGGGAGATGCCTGCATGCTCTGGCAGTAGTGCACGTAGTGATGTCCTTGTCTCCTTGCTGCTGTGAAGCCCCTGCTTTGTGCTCACGAAGCTGAGCAGCTGCACGGGCTGGCACCCAGCAGCTCCCCCCCGAGTGTCTGCCCTCCCGGGACAGAGCGCTAACTGCTTTCCTTCCCTCCCGACAGAATGTCAACTGCCCCATTGAGTGTTTCATGCCCCTAGATGTACAGGCAGACACACAACATCCACGGGGAAAGTAACATCCAGCAAGACTTCTTGCGGCAAGGGCGACAGCCAAACCAAAGCATAAATACCTGTCTGCCACCATTACCATCCAAACTGGAGTGATGCTAGCCAAACTGCATCTTTGGAGAATGGCCCTTCGTTCTGGAGCCATTCTCCCAGCTTAAGCTCAACTCACAGCTTCTCCAAGCGCCACTCTTGGAGTGTTTCAGACTTTTCTCATGATAGCAACTGTCTTGTTTTTGCTCAAAGTGTTGAATACCAGTCAGTATTCTCAAATTTAAAGGAAAAAGCGAGGGGGGAGGATGCTAACCCAAATTGGCAGGGGATCAAACTATTAAGGGGGAGGGAGAGTGTAGAAATTAAAGGTTCCTGTGCTATGCAAACAACATTTGAGTACGACATTACTGAAGTTTAGAGATAGGAAAGTCCACCAAACACTTCTGCTTTCACATAAGCGTGCAGCCAGCAATAAGATAGGAAAAGCAAATCCAATCACTGTGATATTTAAAATATGCACAGTCCTAATTCTTTCTCAATGATCCTAGTATTTTCCTAGCTGTATCTTTGTATCTCATACTGTTATTTATCAGTTTTGTTCCCCTGACCTTCAAGTGTTTTTATATGGGAATAAAATGTATTAAAGACACTTAGTATGCAGTTGACAAAGAGGAATTTGGTGTAATTATGATCAGTGATTATTTTTATACTGTAAGTGCCAAAGCTTTACTACTGTGGAAAAGAAAAAAAACAACTCTTTTAATAAAAAGATTTACAAACCAGACATAGTTTAAGCGATTCTCTTTGCTACCATGGAATCTAGGAAGAAGACGATTATTCTGATCTGGAGTAACATTGCCTTGAAACAAGATGGAGCAAACATCTCAATGAAGCACGAAGAGACTATTTGTAGAGCAGTTTGTTAATTAAAGGCTTCCAGCTGCATCCCCCTGTCCCAGTAGAGCGCAGAGAGCCTCTGAGTATGTATGCCATGCTGCAGGGGGCAGCTTCGGGGGAATAGGTGGAGGAGAGAGAAAAGGGGGGAGGGAAAATAAAGTAATTCCTGCTTTAGCCAAGAACTGAGCCAAAGGAGATGGTCCTCAGTCCAGCCAGACCCTTAAATACCTAAAATCAAGAACGTTCTCAAGGGTTTCAGCTGCCCGAAGGGCTGAGGCCACGCTCACCCCGGGTAAAATTGATGCTGGGTCACTGAGCCCCTGCTCCAAGCCTTGCCCTAAAGATGGGGGGAGGACCACACTTTACCTGTCCCTGTGATGGAAGATAACTGACCTGTGACCAGCTGAAGGGTTCATATTGTGGTCTATCAATCACATCATTCTTTTAAATCTCAGCTCCTGTAGCTGCATTTGCATTGTGGTAAATCCAAATAAAAATCCAGAGCTGAGGTTGTTCAGTTACAGCTGAGCGTGCCCTCAGGCACTGCTGTAAAGGCAGTCACAGAAACCCTTCAGTTAGTAACCTCTGCAGAAAGCCTCAAAAATGGAGCCAGACCTCACCTAGGTCGGTGCTTGTTCAAGTTTACTGTGGTATTGGGGGTGGGTGTCATTAAAACTCCCTTAAAAGCCCTTTTAAAGACAAAGCCAGGCTTGATTACAATGCACAAAATTAGCAGTAAGTCCCTTTGTTGCCAGCTTTGCAAAAACCCATACAACATTTGCAAATGTAGAGCATTATTAAAGGTTCTGGTCGTGCTTCCTCAGGCCACATTCCTCTCTTGGCTCCGCCAGCACTGCATTGCTCAAGTCAATGGATTTCTCTGGACTGAATAAAGCATAGCATGAAAATAGAATTTGGCTTCTTGACATGAGAAACCCACATGGCCACTGCTTTCACAGATTGCTATCTATAGAGCAACGAAAACATTTGCAAATAGTAAAATGATTGCAACAGAAATCAGTTCTCTCCCAGCAGTGTTCAAGAGCCAAATGAGTATCTGAAATCCATGCAAACTCAACACGGCTTAGACAGACATAGAAAAATACTTCCCTGCTAAGACAGATTTCTGTTAATTCATCCTCCTCGAGGGAGGGCTATGTATTTTGGACCAGAGAGCAATTACAGAGGTCCCTACTTTGTCACTTTGACATTAAGTAACTCACTTGACAGGCACACAGGAGCTGCTCAGTTGAACTCAAGTTGGAGTCCATCTGATCTCCTCCCTGTAACGCCACATCACTCGTAACACCACAAACAGAGGAAAGATTATGGGATAAAGTGCTTTAAACACTGCATTTGCCTAAGCTCCCTGCAGAGAGGGCCTGTACCTTAAAACACGAGGGTTCCCACTGCTGATAGAATTTCTGTTTGATGTTTATAAGCACAATGCTGGCTGTTCTGTCCTTCAGCTGAGTCTCTTACTTTCGGTTACGTTTGATACCCGCTAGCAGAGTGCAGCACAGACAGTAGAGACGTGTGAGATCCCAAACATCAGCCACGCTGCCTTTCTGCTAGAAACAGCAACAAAAGGAACTAAAGATTGTGCAGGGTCCCTGCTTCAGCCAGCCCGTAGTGCACGAAGTGGCAGGAGACCAGCAGCTGAGCCTCACAACAGTGTTAATTTATAGCCAAAATCCTCCAGAGCACTAGGATGAAGCGATGTCCGACCCAAGCCACGCTCAGGACAGGGTCAGCTGCCTGGGTAGGGATGAAGGGAGCTCCTGCCTGACAGCAGGAAAGAAATCCCCTCCTGCTCACTGCGAAGGCTGAGAGGTTCTGCCCTGCCCTCTGCTTATGTCCACGCTTCTGGGAGCTGTTCTTGCTGCCAGCACAGGACCTGCCAGGGGCAAGGCACCGTATGGTGATGGTGCAAAACAGAGCCTGTCAGCAGCCTGCTCTTCAAAAAACACCAGTGAAGGGAGCAGACCTATCTCCGTGTGCTATGGAAAAGGGATGCTGAGCAGAGCTGCGCAGTTAGATTTCATCATTGCAAGTATCAAAGGGAGAAGCAACTCGTTCAGCTAGCATCGGTGGGGATCGGTGCACGTCATGAGGAACTGTTACAGACCTTTAAATTGCATGCACAGAGGATTGAAACATGCTCAGCCCAGGTAGCAAAGCACAGACCCTGGGCAGATACCACCAGAGTTGGACCTTTACTGGCACCTGATGCAAAAATCTCACCTGGATGATGTTAATCAATGGGTAACAATCTAACAACAGCTCCTCAAAGACAGCAAAGAGCAAGTGAAGCAAGACCACATCAGCACAGGAGCTGGCCCGATGCTTATTACCGGTCCCAGTTTTATCTGGTGCTTTAGAGTATCAGGACGAAGAACAGGCTAACAGATTCCCGAGGGACCCTCACGCATGGTACGCACCAGCTTTGATCAAAGCAGAGTGACAGAAAAGACAAGCGAGGAGTGGAAGAACAGTGGAAGAGTCCCAAACCCAAATTTTAAGGCATAAGCTAACGAAAACCACACTGACTCTATCGCTGATACCCCACGGGAAGCAGTGGCGTGGAAAGCAGTCAGGCTGGCCAGGGCTGGGGTTAACACAGCCAACAGGCAAGCTACGCCTGTTGAGTAACACACCACTTTCATTCTGGGCTACTGTCTTAATCCAGACAGCGACAAGATTTGAGGAAATCGCAGTCTCCACGTGCCACAGCCACTCCAGGCAGCCTGTTCCTGGCTCTGGCCACCCCACAGACAGCAACTCTGCAGCCCTCGTGCCCTAAAGACAACAGGTCTCCACCCCAGGTAAACCAAAATTCATGCCCAGGCAGGGCAAGAGCCAGAAGCAGGACCTGAATTTCCCCCCTTCAGGCCCACCCCCTAGCACCGTGCCCCTCTGCTTGAGCAAAGCAAACACAGGCAGACTTTCCCCTCCGTACCAGTTGAGATCAGAGCCACGGCAGATGTGTTTGTTGCAGAACTGCAGCTTGCTCCTTGCCAGAACTGAACAGATTTTATAAAATGGAACCAAAAAATCCCTTTGAAATGGTTACAGGGATTGCCAGCAGAAATGTGCCTGGGCTGTTACTTTATTCATCTCACTGTGCTCCAGATTTTCACTTTGTTTTTCTAATCAGAGTTCAAATCTGCTTTATGCAAATTGCACACAGTGGAGAACGGAAGCAGCTTCAGGCAAGATGCTTCCCAGATGCCTGTGCATGAACTCTGAATTGAACTCTCCCTACGAGAAGCGTGTCCAATGGGCAGAAAGGAGTCTCTTCACCTCTAAGACAGCAATCCGACACTGCCGCTCAGCCACAGGCACATCCAGGGCAGGGCTGGGTACTGAACCTGAGATTATCTCACACAAAGGATCTGCTTCCCTCTCCTCACAAGGAAAGGGGATAATGGAGCGAAGCACCTGGAGGACAGTACCTGCAAACTCCCAAAAAAGGGGCTCAGTTCGGTTTACAACCCAGATTGTTACCAATTCATCCACAAGCTGGCCTAAGCCAAGCTTCCATCCCATCCCATCACCTCTCTCATGAATTGGTGGAGTCCGGGCCGTAACATTTGCCTCAGAAATAAGCTTCTTCCCTCGGGACACAGTACCTGGACGACACACGACAAGCTCCACATGGCTAAGAACCGTGCGTTTATTTGTAAAAGGCTTATTTTCTACATTAGAGGCCAACTGCTTGCACCTTCATTCCCTGTTAAGACAGGGAGAAGTCTTGTTTGCAGATCTTACAGATACTTGCTATGTGTAGATGGCTCGTGCCTCCCGGTTAAGCTGCTGATATTCCAGTCACTGCTGCTGGTGAGACTGTGACCAAAGAGGGGCCCCTGGTAAATTTAGTGATGGAAGAGCCGAAGATTGGTGTGAATCAGGGTTATTCCCAGCTCATTGCATGCCTCGATCACAACCTCGTCGGCAGCGGAGCCGGATGGGGCGGCGATGAACTGTACCCCGCTCTGAACAAAGAGAGAGAGAGAAGGATTAGAGGACAGAAAACCAAAATCCCACTGAAAAGGAGCTGGCAGCCCCAGCCCTTCATTAACATCCTGCTCCGCTATGGCTGAACAAACATCGGCCTCTACTCCCAAAGCACGCCAAAGGGGAGCTCCTCATTTATTTATTTTATTTATGTATTTTTTTTATAATGTTAATACTCTTTTCATCCCAAATCGACAACCTAAGCAATGGCTGGGTGATTACCATTCAGGTGAGACCAGTGACCCCAAGAACACCCTGCCCAGAACCCGAACAGCCAGCCCGCTCTGTGCAGTCCCCCTGACACCCTGGCCGTGACCTTACCCGTTTAGCTCTGTCCACGTTATCCCTAAAAGGGAAGAACGCATCGGAGCTGAGGGAGACAGCACTCAGCTTGGCGATCCACTGCTTCTTCTCCGCTTCGGTTAACTGTGCGGGCACCTCGTCAAACATGGCCTGCCACTTCGCCAGGTCTTCATCCTGAAAGATTGAGAGCACCAGCTCAGCCCCAAGCACAGCCTCCGGGCACTGCCCCGCTAGGAGCACGCAGGGACAAGCGATGGCACCCCGCCAACACCCAGCTCTGCTGCTGGCAGCTTCCTCCTGGGAATTTTAAGGTCCTGAGTGATGGTGGGAACACATTACCACTGCCAGTTCGTTCTGCATCCTTTGAACTCCCTTCCTTCCCCTGCGCACCCCAGGACTTGAGGCAGTGGGTGCAGCGTCAGCAGGGCGAACCAGGGCACTCTGCCCCGGCCATGGGGAGTTGACCACCCCGGTAGCAGTAGTTCCAGCTGCGGGGCAGAAGCTGAAGCCTCTGGGGAAGCCTCTCGGCACTCACCTCGCCGATGGTCCCGGTGACGTACTGGTCGATGGCATTGGAGATCTCTGCTCTCTTCACGCCCGCCTTGAACTTCATGGAGAGCACACGCGGGTGGTGCCGCAGCCACCAGTTGTTGGCCTTGTCGCCAGCCAGGCGCGTGCAGTGGATGCGGGACTGCTGGCCGGCCCCGATGCCTATGACCTGCAGCGGGTGCACAAAGCGGGATCACGCCCCTGCTTCACGGGGAGCCTAACCACAGCCAAGGGACTAGGGAAGACCTCCCACAAAGTAGCTGCTCCTTACTGAATCGGGGAAAGACTGCAGGTAATTAGCAAGGAAAACTGAAATCCCCTGTCCCCGTGGCCAGGTTACAGGACTGCTTTCTGCACCGGTAACATCCATGGCCCTGCTGAGCTGATGGTTGCTCTGCAGCCACCACACTCCCTCAATACAGCTTCGGCCAGCAGAGCCCAACTGTTTGGCCTCAGGAGGGTGAGGTAGTCACAGCTTTGCCTTAACCAAAAGCAAAATCCCACTGCTGTAGGAACACGTGAATCTGTGAGGAGATGGCGGGCTGCCTACCTGTCCCTGGAGCTTCACAGGGAGGTTAAAGGCTGAGCCTGGGACACCCAAACACCATTATTTATCTTTCCCTGAGGGACAATCACAGACCAGCTGCGATACGCAGAGGATTACAGGGCACTTCGTCTGTCAAGCCAGCAAGAAAGTAAATCCACTGCTCAACCAGGAAGGCTGCCCAGTAGGACCATCGCATCACGTAATTATCAAGGCCCTGCAGCCCCTAACACATTTCCTACTCCAGCAGCTGCCAGAAAGGCTGGGGTTTTAAAAATAGCTGCCTGCAAACCTTGTTTAATAGCAATTGTGCCTGATGTTCCCAGAACTACTAGGTCTGCCTTACAAGATCCAAAAGGTGACTTTTCCTTCACGGAAGCTCCAGTGGAAGTATGTTATTTGCTCAGTTTTCATTCACTTTTTTCAGACCACTTTGGAGCCCGGTTCTCCTCAGACACATTTTACTTCTGGCAAGTTCTTCACGTGGGCCATGGATTAAAGTATGCAGAGGCTCCTGGGAGGCTGGTGGTCAGGTAACCCCACAAGCCTCGTGTCACAGCCCAACGCACAACGCAAACAAGTCCTGCATCCTCGCTAACACAAACAAACTTGCGCTGGAGGCACAGACAACCCTCAAGTGCTGCCACTACTGAAAGGTACGCGTGGCGAGGGACATCTTGGATACCAGACGCTGCTTCACTGTCCCCTCAGGGACCAGGGAAACTCAGCACTGTCGGGGCCACCATCTCATGCTTTAACACCTCATTATGTTCAAGACTGGAGCCAAACCAGGCAGTGCCGTGGGCTCATGGCAGGCTCTCAGCTCCCTTTCAGCCAAGACAAAACAAGACACCAGTGCATAAACACCGCTGCTGACTACTGCTGCATGGGAACGGCCCCAGCAAGCCATGCTGCAGTGCCCGAGGCCCTGCAAGTCCCTCTGCCTGCAGTGACAAGAGCACTCACCCCAGGTCCACTGCCAGAGCAGTGCCAGGCAGGGCAGCCTGTGCTAAGTGCTCGGAGCACCTCAGGTCCCTGCCAACTCTGTACTCGCCCTCACAGCGCCCTCAGGGCGCAGGGATTTGCTGTTCAAGTCGTTTTGCTCTGCCTGCAGTCACAGCTTGCAAGTGCAAGGGACTGAGCTGGGGTCCCTTGAGCCCCAGGCTGTCTGCAGTTCCTCAGCTTTGCCTCTGCCACGAGCGTGTGCCAGACAAACAGATGCTAGATGCTCGATCTAACCATGGTTGTCAAACTCAGGCTGGGAACTTCCCTCCACGGCTTTCAGATCTCCAGGTCCTGCTTCCCAAAGAGAGCTCCTGCCATTTCGAACCACAGATCCGTCAGACAACAAGACTCCCTTCCACAATTTCCTCCTGCTGTGAAGCCACAGCTGAACTGTTCACCAGACCGTTCGCGGGGGGGATCGCTCCAGGGACACCGCACTGAAGCCAGCAGTTCTGGCCAGTGCCTCAGAGTTTCCAGCTCGGCCTGCAGCAGCTGGTAAAGCTATAAGTCAAAGGCTGCCCTCGAAGGAATGAATCATTTGTCTTCTCATTCATCAAGACACGGTGACTTCACCTCTTACCAGAACCATAAAACATGCTGCTGGGTACCGTTCCCCCAAGGAGCAAGGGCTGCTATCTAATATCATCTGCTCAGCTCCAACCCAGCAGTCATCGGCGCTTAATAAACCCACGGGGCTATCAGTATTACTGTAAATATTAAATAGCTTCCACGCTTCCCATGGCTTAGGGGCAACTTTCCCCCAGAAACACACCCTGATATCCCAGAAACACACCTTCAGACTTGGATTTGGGGGTGCCTACCTGCAAGGCACAGAACTGTTGTTATAATGGCATAAAAGGCAAAAGAATGTGAAAGGCCTCTGCTTTATGCCTCCTCCTGATGAGCCCACATTGTTCTCCAGTTTACTGTTCCAGCCCGGGAGGAAGATGGTAATAAAATGCACTTCATGGGAAAATGTTGAGTCAGGGAAAGCTCAATCCTTTTTTTGTCCAAAAGGATGTTTTGACGCAACACTGCTAGGGAAGATTTCTTCAGTCTAGACTGGAATTTCTTGCCTCAGGAGGAGCAATCAAGAGGTCGAGCTTCTGCTTAATACACCCTACAGCCTGGTACCCGGATCTCGCCACACACAGGTCTGTCTCAATGTACCTATTCTCCCTTCTTCACTTCACTTCTTTCCGCCTGTTCCTTCTTCCTATACCTCATCTCCTCCTTCTTCAACCGGCAGCTTGCTTCCACATGAAATCTTAAACTTCAAAATCCTCCCCAAAGCCTGCCCACCCCCTTCTGTTTCCTGCCTCTTTTAGACAGAAAAGTTAATTAGGTTTCTGTCAGAGTTTAATCTACTGGGGAAAGAAAGTGCTTCTGCAGGGCCTGCTGGGGCTCAAGGGAAAGGAGACAGCAACATAGAGCGGGCAGAAAAAATAACAAAAAAAAGCTTGGGTGAGAACTGAGAACTGCTTGACCAGAACACTTTGGTTCAAAGGGAAGCCAAATGTGTCCCACGGCTGGAATAGCATACAGGAGTGTGGAGTGGATGATGTCCAAAGAGTCCTTGCAAAATGAGGTAGATTAGCCTGGATTTAGCCAGATTTACCCTGAGTAATGAGGGAAAACTGAAATCCTGAACGCATTTGGAATTATAAAATCAAATAAAGGACTTCACAATTGGGAAGACAAACAAGCAAGGCACTAACTGACAAACCTCTGTGGCATGGGTGGAAAACAGGTAAACCACCAATTCTGTTTTATCCTACTGAAAACCAGAAAAGAATGTTTTTAAATCGCTACGTTTAAACACGATGGTAGCATTGAACACTGTAAATCAACACGTTACAGACTTTGGCTTCACTGGGCTGAAAGTCAGACAAAACGAGTGAGAGTGTTTATTGCAATTAGTGGCAGCTGGCTTCCTGCAAATTAAGTGACACTCAAGTCCATAAATGCTTCCTCCCACTCCATCCTTTCCTAGGACTTATTAGCACAGAGCACCAGCCCCAGCTGGAGCAGCCGATGAAGCCAAGCTGTCAAAAAAAACCTTCTGGTTATCTGATACATGAGTTCTGGAATGCAGCAGCAATGATGTGAGGCTGAAATAACCCCCACAGAAACAAAAGCAGTGGAACTGGAAGAATTCTGGATTTCCCAAGCTTGGCTCACGTCACCTAAACAAGTCAGATCACTGACATGCATTTCAACCCTAACAATCTGGAAATCGCTTTGTCCCTGGTGCTTGATTTGCACCCAGACGCTCCTGTACTCATCTGACGACGTGCCTGGGTGGGTGATGTGACCAGCAGCGAGTTCTGCACAGCATCACCCAAAGGAAGTTTTCAGAGAGCCTTTTCTCCTGCCCCATCTGTACCTTGGGAACAATGGTCTCACTACTTAGCAGTCCCAAGAGGCTTTTTTGACATTTTCAAACTAGGAGAGCTGCTATCTAAGCTTCTCCAACACTGCCTGTAGCGTGCCACTCTGCTATCTCTGCATTTGGACTGCAAGGAGTCTCTTTAGGAAGACGTCAAGCTTTGATTTCAGGTCCCCAGCACCGATTTCCCACCTTTGTGACTAAGCAATTGAACGGCTCATCTCCGCTGTTAAAAACAAGGCATTCATTTCTCAGTGCAGCGTACAGACCTCTGATCTTCGCCTTTCTTGTCACATATACAGCAAACCAAGACAACACACGTTAGTATGCAGTTAAAATATATCCCTGCAAATACACAAAACACCCCTGAAGCCAGGCTAGTTAAATCCCTCCCTGTCTGCCCACAGTGCTTTCAGTCCTCCGTCGTGCCTTCCTGCTTCCATCTGGTGCATGCATTACCACACACGTTTCAGAAACAGCTGCAGCGCCACAGTAAGCCCAGGCTTACAAAAGCACTGAGAAAACTGCTGTTGGACTAAGGGAAAAGGAGCAAAGATAGTGCCACCTTTGTTCTGGGGCTACAAGAATTAGTGCTCTTGAGAACAGAGAGCCATTTAGAGTGCAAGAAGAAAAAAAAAACGAGAAAAAAGAAAAGAAAAATGCTGCATCTCCAGAGACGTGTTTTCAAGAACCACACAGCACATGACCCTAGAAAATACTGTGAGGCAGCGCTGCAATGTTTTCAGGCTGTAATAACAATCTGACACACGTAGACGTGCAGCACTGCAAAAAGAACAGTGCTGCAGTTCATTCAGTCTGCACCTAAAGTGCACGCTGTTTGATCCATCTTGCTGAATTATGATGATCAAGACCAAAAGCATTCTATCTGATTTTTATGTTTTATTTCTTATTTTTAAATAACCCTAGTTATGGCAAAGTTGCCATGGAGAACACAGAGCCACCTAAACAACAGCGTTACAAGAATGAGCCTCTGGGCAAAAAAAATGTATTATTTTCAACACATTTACAACAACTTTCGCATAACTGATTTAAATTGAGCACCTAGTAAGAGCTTGGAAAGATTTCATAATTCACAATTCCTGTCTCACCTACGCAGTTGATAATACCCCTGTAAATTCCAACATCCTTCAGAAGCATTTAAACATCAGGAAGCAAGGAAGTTTTCTAGTGCCCCAAAGGGGAAAAAAGAAACCACATCTCATCTCTCTTATATAAAACATAAAATAAAATAAAGCTAAGAACCATGTGGACAGTCAGAACCTAGCTGTGAATAACTACTGTCATTTCCTAAGGTTCTGTACGGACCATAGCATATGCACATGCTCTCAAAAAATGGTAAAAAAATAAAAAAATAAAAAGGCAGAACAGTTACAAAGAAGTGACTTGAGGCCTAACTTGCAGAAGCACGTTAGAGCTTTTCCAACCCTGTCGTTGAAAAAGCCAGCCCTGTCATTACCCCAGGAGAAATACGTTGAGTTTGGGTTTTGAGGCAGCTTTGAGAGAAGCACACGCTTAGCTCCTGTTCTGCATGGCACTGTGTGGGGCCGTTCATCTGTACCTGTTGAGCAGCTTCCTGCACTAAGTGATTTTAAGGCTCGTGCCTGAGGAAAGCGAGCAGCGAGCAGCCTGGCTGTGAAAGCACGCTCCCCAGGGCCCTCCGGTTTGGTTACCTGCCCATCCTTGGCGTAGCACACCGAGTTGGACTGGGTGTATTTGACAGCGATGCTGGCAACAATCAGGTCTCGGACGGCAGACTCGGGCAGCTGAAACGAAACGCCACTGTCAACAGCCCGTCCTAACGAGCACGGCCAGCCAACTGGCTGGTGGTCTGCAAGCCTCCAAAAGCACCACAAGGACCGTGTCACCGCGAGGAAAACAAGATAGCTAAAAATATTCTGTTTTGTTCAGTTACCAACAAAACTGTTACCGGTTGGTCTGGCAGCTAACCTCGTAGTTGGTAGGGATAAGACTCAGCCCTACCAGGTCCAGATGGCTCTGTCACTGGCCCTAATCCTGTTTTCAGAAGTGCTCACAGGCAAAAAGCTAAGCACACACTCAGGTATGCACAGGACCACAATAATAATAATAGCTCACAATATCCTCATGTTTTTAATACACTTCATGGCTAATTTATTAATATGTTTTTTATTACCTCAAGGTCTGAGCTTGCTCCTGAGCCCATGACTAACCACGTACTCATTAACATCTGTTTTTTAATGAGAACAAGACCGGAGACACAGAAATAACTGACAGTTTTCTGATGATGTCAACCCTAAAGTGATGAGCAACACCAGAAAGGCCAGAGATTATGCATTGTACACAAGTGGGAGAACTGAACAGTGAGTCAGAATGAGATCACGATGGATCCTGAGCATATGGCTGTCTCATCATAAGAAATTAAACAACACGGCTTCTTGTAAATAAGAAATAAACATTTTGTTAGTCAGAGATAAAGGGCAAGGTCCAGCTCCACTTATTTATGCAAGAAATTAAAACAAAAACAAACCACCCTGATTTGCCCAAGCACTGCTGGCCAAAAAGCTTGCTGCATTATTTTGGTGAAAGCCAGTTAAACCTCATTAAAAGCTCTCAAAATACAACAGCGCTGCCTTCCTTGAAGAAAGCATACCAGCTTATTCTACCAGTCTTTAAGCTCATTTATCTTCTGACACTCACGTTTTTATTCTTCGTAACAATGTTCTTGAACAATGACCGGTCAATGACTGCGTTGTTCCTCTTCTGCATGAGATGCAGTCCAAAGAGGGTCCGAATCTCGGTGTCATCGGGCTCATACGCTGGGTCCATCTAAAAGCCAACAGACAGGCCGGTTAAAACTCTTGGAGCTCAAAGCCAACATCAAGCAACAGCCTCGGTTAAAGCACATTCTAAAGAACACAAAAGAAGTGAACTGTTTAGGGAAAGCAATGCCAGATCATTAGAAGTACCTCACATTAACTGGAGCACCAAGGTCTCGACAGCAGGAAGTAACATTTACAGGGTGGAGACGGGTAGTACAGTTCAGATGTTCATATAGACACGTCCATGGTGCAAGCCACAACATTCTACAGCCTTCCAGTCTTTTACAGAAAGGTAAGAACTTCTGCACAAATAGTCTTGTAGTCCTCCACAGGAATGTTACAAATATTGTTAAGTGGTTTCATATTTGCCTTAAGGCACAATTTCCAAGCCACTTTGACGTTAAAGAAAACAGTGAATGTGATTATTTCCAGAGATTCACTCTCCTGGGGCTCATCTATGCTAGCATGCAGCACAATTAAGCTGTACAGGTGTAAGGGGCCAAGTTAAATGCAACTGTTATACTTCGTTAAGGCTTATTTAGAACTTTGGTAGCCCCTCTTCGGGTAATTGAGGCATGAAGTAAACCAGATTAAGGCTCCTGGCTTTAAATACAAGCGTGCACACACTTTATATGGTTTCCCTAACCCATTTAAGTTTGTCCAGATCAACTTTGCTTAGCATCCCTGTTCAGACAGGCCCTAAAGCTACAGTCTTGACCAATCCGACCTCATCCTTGCAAAGCTAATTCAATTCAGGAGGTAATCGCCTGCCAAGATTGTCTGCAATTTCATTCCTGCTTGCCTCAAGCTCCTGAGCCACCTTCTACAGCTCCCTCGGCACTAACACTACAACTGCAACTTCAGCTAACCCTTGGCTTGTCTTTCTGTGACGTTCTAGTAAAGTTCTGTGCTTATTTGTCTCTCAGATTCAGGCAGAAACAGGACCTTTTTGGCTGTTCTGATAGCATCATTAATCCATCAATCCAGTCACCAGACATGGATGGTTTTGAAAGAATCCCAGCTCACACAGGAATCCCCCCAAACCAGGGAACAGCATTTTGTTATGCTGTGGGGAGCCTGGATTCCCTAGTCCAGATACCCCAAAGCAATCTGGACGCTAATATCTGTGAAAAGCAGACATGGGAAGAGCATCAGAGAGTTACAGTGTAGCAGGAACACAAACCTGGAGGACGCAGTAACCACCATTCTTCTTTTTGGCAAGGATTTTGAGGGCTTCTTCCTCGTATCCAGGAGCTACCACACCATCAGATACCTGCAACACACAGATCTCAGTGTCCATGTGAAAAGGAGAGGAGCTAATATCAAAAACTCTTCCTGTCATAACCAAAAGGACAAAGGCTGACCTGTCAGGGTCTGCCTGTACCATGAAGTTGTATACTTCTTTCACGTTCTCATCACCCAACTTTTTTTTTCCTTTTTGCTTTGTTTCTTAACAGGTTTGTGAGGGAAACATTTGGTCCACTACAAAGTCAAATGTGACCTTTCATTTTTTTCTGAGAAGTCTCCAGTATACAAGACAGCTTTTCGTGTTGTGCTTTCCCCTCCAACAAAACCATAAGCAGCACGGCACAGGGTGAAGGTGCCTGGTAAAGCATTAACTCCCAGTTGTTTAACTCTGCTTTTCCACTTGTGCAATGCAGTTAGCTGTGGAGTTAAAGATGAACCCAGCAAAGTTTAAAGTGCAGCCTGGGAAGCGGCTGAGCCAACAGGTAACTTGTACCAACTGGCAGGCAGCAATCGACATCCACATTCCTGCCTGGGGCAAGAGGCTCCAGTCCCCTGCTCTTCCAACTGCAGCCCTAAAGCAGATCCTCCTGAGAGCACAATCAGGGCTCCTTTCCAGAGGCCTACCAGGAGATGGAGGTTTGCAATCACCTCTTGGACAGCATCATTTCAAGCACCAGCATTTCACAAGCTCTGCCATGCAGCCAGGGAGAAGGAAAAGAGCATCACGAGAGAGGTGTAAATTCTGCACCTCACACACTGAATTAAACAAATGGATCGATAAATAGTCTTAAGTAAACAGGTCCAATTCAAACAGAAGGGCTGCTACAAACCAGTGGCTCCGTCTATTGCGATTCTCCCTTCTACCTCGAAGATTTGCTGCTTGTTAACTAACCTCTCTGGAAATAATCTTAGCAGTAGGCACATCGCAGACATCGGACAAGGCAATGAAGTCACCAAAAGAAGACATCCGATCAGCACCTGCAAAATCACATTTTCTAGTAACTAATCCAGCTACGGCATAACACAGAAGTCTTTGCTCCCACAACCCAGCCAATTTCCACAAGAGCTAGTAATTTAATTCCACCGCAAAAAAAAATAGGCCGTAAGAGCAACAAGAATGAAAAATCCTACCTCAATCCCATGCACCTTTAAAGATTTGCATAGCTCAGATATTCTTTCTTCCTTCACTGCGTTTGTAAAAGCTCTAACTCAGTAATTACAATCTCCATTACTGTTAGCAGCTCTGCTGCAGCCACGATGGCAAGAGGACAGGGAGAGGCAAGGTTCATACAGAAAGATTTTAGATGAGAGACAGCTGGAAAAAGAAGCAAGCTTTTAGATGCCCATGCTCCCATCAGGTTTTTCCCACAAGAAACCAGACCCGGCAATGCAGCTAAGAGCACTTTTTTTGTTCAGTATTCTCTGTATTTAATGAGGCAGCACTCAGCACCCATCATGGATGTTCTACTGTGCAGCAAGGTCGTTCTGCTGTCACTGCCATTCTCAAGGTTTGCTCTTCTACCAATCCCTCAATGGTTTTCTGTGGGCAACGATCAAAGGTGGTCCCTAGAGTAGTGAAAAATGAACCCATGCCATTGTGTCCTTTAACAGGCAGTTTGCTTTGTTTTCCAAAATCTGTCCAGTTTCTCCAGGAACGCCACGGACAATGACAGAATTAAAAAAGAAGGAATTTTTATTTGCTGATCGTTTTCTTTTTTGCAAACTCTGAGCTTCAAAAGCACTGAAAACCACCCACCAAGTACAGGGCAGAAACATTCCTGCCCAGTGAGGCGTTCCCAAGCACCCCACCTGCAGCAGAAGGCTGAGCGTGCTCCCAGCACAGCTACCTGGTTATCCAGATCCTTCAGCCAAAACCCCACAGTGATGTCTGTGTATGTACACCTGCATATGTATATGTTTTAATTAAAAAAATCTTTATAGGTCTTCCATTTAGATTAAAGAACAGAATCCAAAGTGCTTTTAGCCTCTTAGGAATAATTTACAAGTCCTGCTCACTTGCAGAGCCATTTTTGCTATGTGGGCAGCTCGTTTAGTCGGATCCTTATGGAGCAAAGCCTGAGGAGGAGGAGTGCACTACAAAGGGAAGAGCCTGCCGAGTGCAAAAGGGGCTGTTGAGGGCTGCGCGTTAAGCTGAGCTCTTTTTGGAGCAGTTAAGTTTGTCCCTGGGCCTCTCACCTCTGCTTCGCGCGTAGGCAGACGCGAGGGGCGTTAAGGTCTTGTGCAAGTCGTGCACCATGCAGACTTGGGCCTCCTCGTCGCTGAGAGGTATTCCAACAGCAGCACCTAGTGGGAAACACAAGCCAGGGCACTCGCACCACAGCCCTTCCCTGCTCCCTGCCCCTGGGACCTCCCCGAACTGCCAAAACGCGGAGTCTTGGCAGTTTTCAGGGAGAAAAGCGTGGTATAAGAAGGAGCCACCCTACCTGCGGGACTGACGTGTTTGAAGGAGGCTGCAGCAGGAATGCCCAACGCCTGCTTGAGCTCCTTCACCAGCTGCCAGGCGTTGAGAGCATCGCACAGGTTGATAAACCCCGGAGAGCCGTTCACCACTGCAACGCAGCACACAAACAGACACGTTAGAGCAGGCAGAACCCTCTCTCTAGAGTCTGCAGAGCAAGCGGAAGAGACTTTTCCCACAAAGAATGGAAATTACTGCAAGATCGTTCTTTTTAAATGACCCTAGCTCCTCAGCAGCTAGTTAAGCACCTTGAAAAGCTTCAGTGACTTTTGAGGAATGGGTATGCTGAGGACTCAGGAGATGCAAATTCAATTCTCTTCCTCACCCCAGGCAGCTGAAATCTAGTAAAGAAATTCCACCAACTGTCTCTGATGCAACAAAATATTCAGGCAGTAGCCAAACCTTAAGTACGTTGTGTCTCTAACTGTTGTCACAGGAGCCATTCACAGCCATGAAATTTAAGGCAAGCTTTTAACAAAATGCTTCATCTGGCATGATTTCTGATGAAAGAGCCGACAGTAAGAATTCTTTGAAAGTCTGCTCCCAAAACCTTTTGCCCTGGCACACATAAAACTGCACGGCCGGTGTTGACATAGCAGGACTGTGAGCATTTCAGGAGACAGGAGGAAAGGTTGGTTCAGCAACAGCACAAGGCCAGGACAGGTGAACACAACATTGGTCTGCTGCCAAGCCCGAGAGGCAGACCTGAAAGCAAATCAGCTTCCAGTGCAGGAGTAAAAAACTCTCCTAGGAACTACCAGAGCTGAAGTCCAAAGAAATACTGCCACACAAAGCGTCACTGCCTGCTCAGCGGGACAATGCCCTCACACAAGGCAGAGCTTGTTTTTGCCAACAATCTCAAGAACAAAGTTAGCCAGACTTTCTCTCCAGAGCAGTGATACCCCCAGTGGTATATTTGAGGTCTGAAGAGCCCTGGCAGACATACCCAGCCACCCTCTTTCCCCGGGGGCCAGCACAGCCAGGGCCTCACCTGTCAGGGGGAGCTTTGGCCTCATGGTGTAGAGCTGTGCAGGACTCTGGTGGGGATTCATGCCGTACCTCAGGGGCAGCTGGGACACCCCCTTGCTGTACTCCTTCCTGAAGTAGTCGGAGATGGCTGCGTCATACTGAGCAGTGTGGGTGAAAGCCTGGGGACAGAACAGGGGACGCTTGTCAACTGACAGGACATCAGCTTGCAAAGGAGTTGGTGTTTAGAGAAAGGGAGAAGAGAAACAAGTGTGGCCCAGCCCTTCGCTGTCAGCAAAGGCGACCGACCTTCAGCGCCAGGTGACGCCTGGTTTCCATGGAAGTGTCTCTGTCCTGTGATGCTGCCATCTCTTTAGCCACCGAGGAGTAGTCTGCAGGATCACACACAACGGTGACACGAGCGTGGTTCTTCGCAGCCGCCCGTAGCAGGGCAACTCCTCCTGCAAGACAGGCGGGGAGGCATGAGGTGCTTCTCTTCCAGACACAGCATAACCGAGAGCCACATCCGAGGCCAAGAAGGATCACAAACAATCAAACATTTGTGCCAGATCCACGTGCCCGCCTCCCCCAGTGCTGCAGGGAAAAGGGAATCTTGAAAAAGCACAGGGCAGTCAGCCCGTGCGATTCTGCCTGGTGCTGAAGGTGCAGACACCAGCAGCGCTGTGAAAACAGGTCGAGTGCTGTGCTAAACACCCGGGGCAAGAATGCTTCCAGCAGCACGGCCACTTGCTGAAGAGGACAGCTCTGCACACACGGCTAGAGCATCATCCTCTGCAACACCGGGCTGGGGAGGAGGCTCTAAGATTCGCTTCGACACTGCTGAGCAACTGAGCTTCTCAAATCTCTCTGCAAATATTAATGAATGCTGCGCGGGTCCTCCGTGTAAGATAAAATGCCATGCTTCCCCCTGAAATCTGACTCTGCACAGCGATTAAAACACTTTACATCAAGACAAGATACTAGGCTGCTGCAACAGAAAAGCAGAGGCTGGCACTGCTACATGCAGAGCGAGCGCTACTCCATAAAACATTTAATGGAAAGCTCTGCTGGGCATCGTTTGGACTAAACTACTGCAAGAAAATTCAATCCCAATCCAACCCCATGGCACAAAACTGCGCCTGCACTGTTCACGAGCTGCCAGGCAGAGCTGCTGCAGTGAAGTACAGGCAAGCCTTCTGGGGTTAATAACGAGCAAGAGCAGAATTGCTGAGGATACAGGCATCCACACTTCCAAACTCAGGCCCCAAGCACCCTCCCACGAACGAAGACCAACTTCTTCCCTTCCTCAATTAGTTTTCAGCAACACCTAGAGCACTTTCAGTGGTTCACCTCCAGAGCTCCTGGTTTTTATTTTTCTTACACTGCCAGAGGCTCTAAAAAAGGTTTAATTGGCTCTCTACATTTTAGTAGCAAGTGTGCCCTACCTGCCCTACCCTTGCACATCAGACTCCTCCCTTTGGGCAGTGCCTGACTTCCCCACCTATGCCTTGCCAGCCTGTTAAACAGCCACTTGCCATTTAAATTTTGGCTCTGCTTGAAAGCAATGAGGTTTACCCAGCCCTGCATTCATTCTCCTACTTCTAACCCTTGAGCTCTTCAGCAGACTTCAGTGGAGAAGGGGAAAACGCCACCAAGCTAAATAATTTCCTGCAAGTTCCTCGAAACTGGGAAGCAACACAGAAGACAGAAGCAGAATTTGTGTCCCCCCTCTTCCCTCCCTCCCTGAGGGGGACATTTGCAGTGAGAGCTGCAGATTTACTACAGCGTTAGCTGCTCACTCATGACTCTCCCATTTCAAGGTGAGATTATCTGTCAAAGGAATTAGTTTGCAAGTCGCCAGCAGGTCATTTCTGCACCCAATCATCTTCTACTGCCTGCCACAGATAAATTCTCAGTATCTTACTGCTTCTTCCTTCTTGAATGACGTGTTCCATGACACACTGCAGCCTGGCTTGGTTGTCGTGAATTTTTCATCTGGCAATTACCACAGACGTGGTGCTTTGAACACATGATGTTGATAACCCCGTGGCTGCCAAAATGCACGTTCAGAGATGACCTGGCAACCACTGCTAGGAGCAGGTAACCCACAGCAGGCAAGTGGACAGCTCACACAGACCACTGCCACCGCTGCTGAAACCTGAACATGCAAGGGAAACATTTTAGGGCATAGGACCAGGCTTCCCATCTCCTCCCTGCAGCCACAGCACTGCAGTAGCTCAGTTCCTGTGACCACAGCAAAAGCATCTTGTCTCAGCAAGGCAGAATCCTGAAGAATGGCAAACTGAGTCCCTTATTTCCACATCAAACAGATGTCTGATGATCCTTTATGGGCGTGTAAGACCTCCAAATCAACAAAAGACACCACTTAAAACACCAGAACCATCACATCTGCCTGGAGAATGGGTCTGTTCTGCCTTTAACTTACCGATGTCAATCTTTTCCACTGCCTCTGGTACAGTTACACCTGGAGAAGACACAGTCTTCACAAAGGGGTAGAGGTTACACACGACAACTCTAAGAATCAAAGGGAGAAACAAGGTTACTCAGCAAGAACTAGAAAGGCCAAGCGTGGCTTGGCACACAAGGTATTTATCAGTGTGTTTATGGTCTTGCCTCTCAGATCTGGGACCAGCATAAAATGCTCTAGCTAAGGCTTCTTTGTCTAAAAGACTCAGTGGTGTCCAGCATCAGCCCAAGTGATGTTACAGTGGTGAAACTACACACACAATTTAACTGGACTCTGCATTAAACAACGTTATGGTGGTCAATGCCACAATTTACAGAAGTTGGTTAAGAGTTTCTTTAAATGTGTTTAAAAGTTTAATTGTTTTGGTGCACAACAGGAGCCATTCCAAAGGACTTTGAGGTAGGCTCTCAGCACTACTGAAAACAGGCAGCAACCAATTTTTTTTTTTTATAAAAAAGCAAGCCCCCAGAGCAAGGTCCACTGCAAGCAATAACGAAAAAACACCCTACAAAACCTGAGAGGTATTCAGTGCACAGCCTGTATCCCATCTTACTTGATGTGATCAAGTAATTTTTTTTACCATTTTTACTCTAGAAGCAGCAGCAGCCTATTTTACAAATTGTGGAGGAATAACTTGCCTCGTCCCACCCTACCGCTGCCAGAGAAGTGTAGTCAAACAAGGGATCTGTTTTGATTTTTACATACGAGGTTTTTAACCCAGCAGAGTGAACACATGAAGGCGCCTTACACCAAGGCATGCCCAGTGTCAGCTGTGACTTGCTGTAAGGCAAACACATCCAACTCTAACGTTCCTTTGTTTCCAGCATGCAGTGAACTCAAGGGGAGGGGATGATCAGCCTCCAGCACGGTTTTCAAAACCCCCTCATGTCTTCAAATCTCCACCACATCTTTTATCCTCATTTCTATTTCCACTTCTATTTCTCTCCCTTATCCATTCCTGCTCCTGGCCTGTTGCAAACCATCAGCAACCTGTGGACTTCAGCACTGCTAATGGCATTCTCTGTGGAAGCCAGGATAATACCAAGGTCTCCTACCTTGACTTGGGTATGTAACGCTAATGCAACTATGCAAAGACCCTCCTGCTGAGGATCAGCTCCTTCTGTTTTACATAAAATAATCCAAATGATTGCTCCGGATGCAAATGCACTTTAAGGCACTGATGTAAAAACATTACTCCCCCTGCAATTCAGTCGAGCCTGCTTTAATACGCAGCGTACTATGAAGAGCCACTGCTGCTGAGCCATCTACAAGGACTCCTGTGGTTTTAAATTCCAGGTTTTCAAATTCAGCCTGGAAATCCACTCATCCTGGGCACATTGCTTTTTAAAAACAATTTTAAAAGCTAGGATGGATTCTGGTCCCATCACCATAGCCAGACTATGCCTCCTCTCTTGGTTATACCTGTAATTTATTATGTTCAATTCAACCATTCATTTCTAAATCAGCAACCAACCACTGACCAAACTGGTTGCTCACTAAATTAATTAGTTAAACATAGTCCCAAACTGCCCCGTGTAAGAATACTGAGTACATACATTCTAACAAAAATTAAAAAAAAAAAAACACCTTAGGTATGTGTTAGTGCATGAACAGTGTTACTTGCATCTCTGGCTGCAGCTCACTTCCTTCTCATGATGGCTCCCAAGCAAGTTTTTTTTTTTTTTTTTTAAATCTGTTTTGTCTGTACAAATGGTGCACGTTCTTGACCCGCTTTTCATGTCTACTCTTTATTTGCATGTTGAAATTCAGTAAACATTATGCAAATCTCAAAGGGTATGTTTACTAAGGAAGTATTTCAAAATCAGGAATTGCCATCTGATCAAACACCCAGAGCCACGTTGAAAGGAGCAGCACCAGCTCCAAAACCGCTGAATTCAACTCTGCAACAAAGTGTAACGTGGCCCAACAATGACTAAATGTAAAGTGTCAAAATTCACAGATAACCTGGAAAAATTAAAACCTTTGATCCCTGCAGAAGCCATGGCATAACTCTTTTGTTTTAGTTTTCTCTTATTTCAAGAGATAAAGATACATCTGTAGAAAATTTTGTTTTTAAAACCAGTATTTCCCAACAGGGACAAGGAAGGAGACTACAGTTTTTCTGGCGGGCAGATCCCTGCTGTTCCCATCCACCAGTGCTGACAGGTCTCCAATGTTTATTTTTGATTACTGATGACTTACAACACGTCCCCCAACATGTATTTACCTTACAAGGCTGAAATCCTGTTTGTTCATATCAGCATTATCTTCTGGAATATTGCGAGCCAAGATGCCTAGTTAAAAAACAGTACATCCTTATTAAAAAACAAACAAACAAAAAAAAAAGAACTAGACCACCACCAAATATTTTTTTTTAATTCAGCGCTTTTCTTCAGACTGTGCTTCTCCTCAAAGTCTTTTGACCATAATCGTTGCAATTCTAGTTCCACAGTGCCCATTCCTCTACCCTCTCCCATTTCCCTGACTCCCTTGCTGCTCAGATTCCTTACTAACAGATTTTTTTCTGCAGTGCAGAATCCTAGAGGATTTCAAGTGCTGAATGACAACCTCAAAGGCAGACTTTGCAGGCATTCGCTTGCTAACCTTGAAACACTAAAACTGACAAGAAGTTCATGGAGAGGAAAAAGGCACCTGTCACTCATCAGCCAGCAAGACACAAAGCTCATGAAACAACTGAAGCAAGAGAGGCTGTGGCTCTAGCTGAACAGAAGAGGTGGCTAAGCTGGGGTCTAGGAGCTCAGAAAGAAATGCGCAGGTGACAGGCTGGCATGGAGTAAGCAACAGCACAGCCTGGGGTTTGAAGTCCTCAGAGGAGACTGCCTCCAGCCTTCTCAGGTGTGTGATGGGCAGCAGGTTTAATTCAAGAAATCTCAAGGAGAGTTAAAGGGGGTAAAGCAGCAGATGAGACATCAGACTGACCAATCACCCTCACAGCTCTTCCTTGCTGAAGAGGAACAAAGAAAGGTTACAGCATGCAGAAATCACCCACAAAAGATTATGCTGTCATGCTCCGTATGCTGCGTGCCAGATTCACCCACAAGTTACAAATCAGCGGAGCTCTCTGCCTGCACAGGCCTGAAATTGGCTACGCAAAGAAGACACACACGCATTTACAGAAGAGCCCTGTAAATACTGGTAGCTCCAGGGAGGAAAAGCTCTAACTGCAGAGCAACAGAGGAAGTCCTTCAGCCATCACAAGCTTCTTCCCCACCCTGTGCATTTTACCTCTCCTTTTGCTGCTAGAGCAAGCCTGTTTTCATTACTCAGTTCTTCCACACAACCTATACACAGACAACCATCAATTCCTTCTTTCCACCCTCACTGCCCGTGGATTTCTTTTTCAGATTGAAAGCACGCTATCAAAAACATACCAGCATGGACTGCAGGATGAAGGGTTTTCACACGTCCTCCTAACATCTCAGGGAATCCCGTCAGGTCTGAAACATCTCTGCTCAATGAGAAAACAGCGGGTTAATTGAAGTGCCATAATGACTTTATCTATAGGTTGAACGTTTCATTCCCATCAGGGGCAATTTACATCTACTGGCAACGCTGGTAAGATGCATCATTAAAGATGCGACCTTTTAGGTGACAGCCAGAGCTGAATATCTCTGCTTTATTCAGGAAGGAAGCAGAAGGTTGCAAACACTATCCCCTGAAATGTCTCCACCATCAAAGATCAGACCAATTTGCTAGAGCCAGGTTGAATTTTAGAAGTCCTCCTGTCCCAAATAGATTTTGACAGTTACAATGAGCATCAGTGCCCCAAGAGATACAAAATAAAGGACAGAAGAGAATCCCAAGGCAGAGAAGGGACCAGAACAATAATGCAGTAACAAGCAGAACTTAAAAAAAAAAAAAAAAAAGCTAAGTAAGAACAAATTAAGACAGAGCAATTCTGGGTTTCTCTAATAGATCTAACAGCTTCATATAATCCTATCTGGGTAGACCCTAATTAAATGTCCCAAACAATCAAGTTACTTTAGAGCCTGTCTTTCATCCACTTTGAAAATATGTATCATCCCCACAGCTGACTACAAATTACAATAAACTGGAGAGGGAAGGGGAAATGTGACCATCTTTTGCTTCAGGCTTTGCCAATAGCACAGCCAAGTAAGGAACCCAGAGACAAAACCAAGTGCTGGATAACAGAGGAGAGGGAAATCTGGAGGTGGTGTATATTCATGCTTATGCATCCCAGGGGCTTATCACTGCATTCAGTGTAGGCAAAAAGGAGCCACAGTCACCTGTCCTGCCAAGTAAGTGACAGATTTTTTCATCACTATACTGTAAACGTTTCTATTTCTTTTTTTGGCTGGAGCTGGTTTTGAGTCACAGCACAGAAGAACCCAAAAAGCTTTCCCAAAAATCAAGAGCCAAAACAGCTAGTGCCTGTGCATGCTGCTTCCCAGACACAGGCTTTGTCTCAAAAAACAGGCCATCATCCCGGTAAAATTATTTGTGACAAATGATCTCCGCTGAGCTTCAATATATCCCTGACACATGTCATTCATCTTATCCCAGGGCCAGGCAAAGACCAGCTTCCAGCCAGCTGTAAAGAGCAGTACTAGGGCCTGATTACAAATTTCGAGAGCACTAATTACCTCACGGGAGACAACCTGGCTCAAAAGACAGGCAAAAAGGTACAACGCTCCTGACAGCTCCACTGGCCTCAGTGCTGAGCTGCACAGTACAACTCCCTGTCACCAGCCAGCCAAGGAGCCAAGAAGATTTTGAAGTTTGTTTCGGGGCTTTTGGTTTTGTTTGTTTCAGGGGAAACGTGTTTGCTTGCTTTGCTTTGCGGGGAAGACTTACTTACAGACTTTTTTTTTTTAATCCCGTGCCAGTTTCCAACCGTTCTGTGCTCACTAACCGAGGTAATTTAAGCAACCTCAGGGCACAAGGAGCATTTCTGGTGGTGACGCACAAGCGAGCGCCCGTACCTGACAGGCAAGCCAGCATCTCTGAGGGATTTGGCGGTTCCTCCTGAGGCGATCAAACCCAGGCCCAGAGCGTTCAGGCTCTTGGCAAACTCCACCAAGCCGATCTTCTCCGAGACGCTGAGCAGAGCTGGAAGGCGGGACGAGCGCGAGGATGGCGTTTGTAGAAGTGCGACACCGTATAGAGAAGAAAAAAAAAGAAAAAAAGAAAAATAAAAAAGGCACGATGAGGAAATCGCTCTGTAACTCACACGCACCCGGAGAAAGCTCCCCCCGCCCTCACCCTGACGCCATTTCGGGGCTCGGCGCCATGGCCGCCACCCCCCCCCACACACACACACTTTCCCCTCACGGTGGCTTAGGGTCGCCACCCTTTAACGGTCGTTTTTAACGGTCACCGCCGGTTAACGGTCGGTTTAACGATCTCCTTCTCCACAGCAAGCGGTCGGTCGGTCGGTCCCCCCCCTCCCCGTTCCCTCACGGGACCCCGCGTGGCCGCCGCCGCGTTACCGAGCTGCTGCCGGGCAGCCATGGCGCCGTCGGTGGGTGTGAGGAGGAGGAGGAGGAGGAGGAGGAGGAGGACGAGGAGGACGAGGAGGAGGAAGAAAAAGGAGCGAGCAGCGGCCGCCCGCCGGGATTTGGGCGCCCTCAGCACCACGTGGGGCGGCCCGGGGAGGGGAGGGAGCGGGGGCGGGGGCCGCCGCCATGTCAGGGATCGGCCGTGAGGGGCGGGGATGGCGGTGAGGGGACGGGGCGCTGCTGCTCGGGGCGGCCAGCAGGGCAAGGTGTGGGACCCGTGTGGGGTCTGTGCGGGATCCAGGAGGCACCATGGAGCCCCTGTGAGACCTGTGTGGGACCTGCATGGGATCTGGGTGGCACCTGGGTGGCACCTGGGTGTCTGTGTGGGACCCATATAGGATCCATGTGGTACCTGTGTGGGACCCGTGTGGGACAAATTTGGGATCTGTGTGGGACGTGAGGGTTTGTCAGGGGGCCCTTCACTAACAGGGAGCCCAGCCTACCCCAGTACAGCCGCTGATAGAGCAATAAAGGTGATTACTTTTTGTTTTCCCCTCAGAAAGTGCAATTTCAGCTGTGGAAAATCAACTCTTGAGAGTCTACCAAAGAGCAGGGAGAAAAGGCATAACATTTGCTTACCAAGTCTAAGGTAAAAAATTAAGTTTGCAAATAGCAGAATGATGTTTTTCTTCACTTTATTTATTTTTCTCAATAAAGAAGGGCTTTTGTCCCTTACAGGCCTCCAGATTTCCTGGAGCTCTATGCAAAGGAGTTTTGTTTGTTTTCAGCCTAGTTTGTGCCCAACACCACTGCCAGAACACCCCAGAAAAAGGTACAGCAGTTGGGATAGCAGCACCCCATGCTGTTTGAGGCAGGTAGAGAGCTCTTGAGGTTAATTCCCAGCCCAGCTCCTAGCCATCACCCTGCTAGTGTTCACAGGAGGCCTCCAGGCCTGTCCTGTCACTGCAGCAGTGCTCGCTCAGTGCTGCTAATCCCAACAAGCAGCATTGCCTGGCAAAACAGCAAATAATTTGGAGTCATTGGGTTCAGCAGGCTGAAAGCTCTTTGGTTTTATGTAGCATGTACGTCTCTGATTCGTGTCACCTCTAGTGCAAGGGGACTCAGGTATGTGCATTTGGGACAGGCCCCCAAGACATCCCCACGTGCTTTTTTTGTGGTTTTATCTCTCAGATAGGTGTTCACGGTACACTTGCAGCTTTTGAAGCAGGCAGGCTGCTCTAGGCTCTCTGCTTGCATTAGAAAAGTTCAAATAAGTGGTTCAACAAATAAGTTCCTAGATCTTACAGGCAGAAAGCTGGGAAGTGCAAAACAAGTGTCTCCGGAAGGCCCAGAAACCGGGCTGTTTTGATTTGTGAATCTCTGGGTTTGGGCGGTGTTGTCTATGTAAGAAAGAGTCAAGCAAGACATACTAAACACTAAATAAACTTGGTATATGTATTACTCTTAGTAGCAGCTAGTGACAAGCAGTAATAAATTACTGTTTAGAAGTGTGGCTGGGGCCAAATGAAAATATACTGCTAAGTGGTACATGAGCACCATCATTATGAAAATACATACCTTGGAGAGAATAGAAGTTGTACAAAGAGTACGGATCGGTACAGCCGAGGTGGGCTTTGGGGATGATTAATGTACGTGAAAATGAACGATTCGACGGAGCTCTGCATATTTATCCAGTGCTGGAGAGCAATTGCATATTCTGGTGCAGCACCTGAGATGTTAAGGAGCAGTGTGCATGCTGCTTGCAAAGCAGGGTGTTTTGGGATGCTGCTTGTGGGCGGCAGGCAGTGCCAGCCTGCGCACAAGAGCATAGAGCCAGGACTTTCAGACAAATAGAGGGACATTACCTGAGTAAATAGTAGCTTTTTTTTTCTTTTTTTGCTTGTCCAGCAGTTTGTTATTCCTTGGCTTGAGATGAGGCTTCTGTTTGCACAGTGGCTTGCGTGGCAGGAGGGCGGTTTGGGTTTAGCCAGTGCCCTCTGTGCTCTTGTGTATGGATTTGGCTGTGCCAGGTATGTCTTGCTTTTAGGATGGCCGTGCAGAGAAAACAAGTAGTCTGCCTCCCAAAAGGGTTAGCTTTGCTTTATAGAGCTTAACTAATTAGCTATTTTTTGTGATGTTTAGGGGATATTCAAATATCTTGTGCTCTGCTCATGCCCCATCATTTATTCAATAGGAGTGACGTCTCACTGAAGTTTTTCTGGCATTTTAAACCATTGTAGAAGTTCATCTTGAGCCAAGAAAGCAGTAACATCATACTGGAAATCATGGAAAGAGGTAAATACTAGAATTACAAGTACTGGATTAAGGTTGTTACTAAATTCTATCAGGGCTTGCATCCAGGAGAGAAAAATCAGGCTTAATTAGCAATGTACTCTGCAGTGTTAATAAAGAGGTGTAAAAAGAGGGTGAAGTTGTATAGAGACACACAAAAGGCATGGCATTCCTAGTTCTGCTGTTGTCAGGACAATACCCTGGATTCCCTTCTCTTGAGACTGCAGGGAGTAGCAGCAATGCTTTCTAGCCTGGCTGCGAGTCCATATTGTAAGCCTGATCTCTGTTATTTTCCACGTAGCACACTGAGAGGAGCGTAGAGAAAACAGGTTAATTGGGCTGTGTATTGATCTGCTAGGGTAGGAGGCCAGCCTAGGTTTCCTCAGCTGTCTCTGCGGCTGCCTGGGGGCTAGCAGAAGGGTGGGCTGGGCCTGGAGTGGGCAAAAGAAGACTTGAGTCCAAATATAGGAAGCTGAAGTGCGAATCCCTGCAACCCTGGTCAAGAAACGAAGTGACATGCATGGTGAGTGCTACGGCAGTGGTCTGGTGCAGAGCTGTACTACCCGCACGTCTCATTGCCAAGAGGCTGCTTTGGAGCAAACATGTCACTGTGGGCATCTCTGCCTGCAGAAAAAGAGTCTCCAGCTTTGTTATTTTTCATCACATCAAGTTTATTTTCCTTAACCAGGCCCTACTTTCATCCACATCCCTCCCTGTGCCCTATTTCCATTCGTACAACCCCTTGCCTCTTTTATCCATGGTGTGAGACAGTTGCATACATCTGTACCCACACTCCTGGTTTATTTACTGGCAGCTACTGAAATGGGAAGCAGGGAGGTAAAAGTGAGGAAGGTGTCACGGTCACAAGGGGCACTGCCACCATCTGCCTCGGTCTGGTGTCTGGTGCCTTCCTGCAGGACCATTTTTGCCAGACTCAGGACCTCAGGACCTGAGTTGAGTACTCAAGAAAGCAATTGCTCAAGCAGGCTTCAAATGCCCTATTTCAGATATAACCCAACAGTAGAGATGGGAGGGGAATATAACACAGGCTGTGCTGATTTATCTGCCTTTTTGCTTTAGGGGGCTGTGGGAACTACAGGGGGAAGTTGTTTTTTTGTGTACTCCAGGAGAAGAAGGGTTTCTAGGGATTGCAGTGTTGAACCTTGTTCCCGCTGCCCAGACCACTTGCCACCGGTTACCAAATCTCCGGGCTGACTTCAGCAGCTGTGCTGATAAAGGGCAAGCCAGGGGCACTCCCCAGTAACTGGGGAGACTCAAAGCTCTGAGTTCGAATATTCTTTCTCAACCCTTATCAGCTTGGAACAGCTTTTGTTTGACTGTGTTCCTTGAAGATCCCATTTAAACCACCTACCCGGGGCTGGCATACTGTTGGCTGGCTGTAAATCCATCATCAGTCTCTGCAGAGATGCTCGTTGGCCCACAGGCAGCTCAGCTTCGGAGACACCAACGAGCTCTGAGTGTACAGCTAGACCTGGGTTTTGAAGGTTATGTCCCCAGTTCAAGAACCAACATAAATGGTCAGGTTTTCCCAAAGCTTTCTGTTTTTCCTCCAAAAGAAACAGTTTCCTTGTAACAGAATAAATATTGCAGATTTCAGCCTGAGTTATTCTCATAATGCCCTGGATTATGAATGAGACCCAAAGGTGCATAAACCGAACAACAATTTATTTTCTGAATGTTCCCATTCCTTTCCTCACAAAGTTTGTTCCTACCCAAGCATAGAAAGAATAATAATAATAAAAAGGTAAGAAATAGTTTCTCCTGTTGGCAAATCGGTGCCTGCTCTATTGTCTGAAACTCCCATGCAGTGAGAATGAAGCCCAGCGCGTACGGCTCTGTCGGTGAGTGGGGAAGCAGCCTGTGATGTGTACGCGATCGAACAAAGCAGTGCCTCACAGAAAGGTCATGAGTTGTTTTGTTGGCTTTTTTTTTCCCCCCATAAAAAAAAAGACAACATTATTCTCAAATAATACCAGGCTGATTTACCTTTTCTCTAATTCAGGTATCGAAATCACTGCCCCTTCCCCAGGGAGCAGGTTTTATAGCCACCTCCCCGCGCCCCCAGCTCTGAGCGCCTGCCCTGGATAACTTCTTGGGTGAGGAGGGCTGTGCAGGGCTGTGCAAGGAGCACGCTCCCACTAGGGCGCGCTAGGACAGTTAAAATGGGGATGATTCTCTTCTGGGATCGCAGTGATGCCCACATCGGAGATGCCTAGTTAAGAAATGGCACCTTAGTGCCTAAATCAGAGCATGTGGCCAGTTTCCCCACCGTTTGGCTACAGATTTTGCCCTAAGAGAGGGAGAAGCGTGCTGCAAAGCCAGCAGCGATGAGCACTCACCGTAGCTGCTTGAGTGCAGCGGGGTTTGGGCTGAGTGAAGCGCTTCAGGAGACCTTGTGGGAGACCCCAGCCCACGCAGTGAGGGCAGGGAGGAGCTCTGTTGTTAAGCCTTTAATTTCAGTTTTATCTCCTTTGGCTTATTGCTCTGGATGACAGGGGAAGTGGAAATCTGTGGAGCCCCGTGCACTTTGACGTCTAGAAGTCCATCTCAGGGTCCTATTAGTGGCCTCCTGTTGTCCTTTGTGCATTTCCAAACTGCCCTAACATACTTTTCCAGCATCACACAAGATTTTTCTTTCTCAACCAGTGCTTGGACCCAGGTCTCCCTTGTCTGCTACCCTCGTTTGCTTCATGTTCCCTTAACCAGCCGGCTGGAAAGTGATTCCTTTCATGTCCCACAGTCTAATACATAAAGATGAAGGTGACATGAGCCTTGGCTTGGTATTCAATTTGCATGCTAGCTCCCTGTGGTTCCCCAGATACTTGGAATTTGCTCTGCCAGGCTCTGAGAGGTGGTGAAATGCTCCCTGGTTGGGGTGCTCTGGTGTCTCCTGGCCAGAGCCTGAAGGGACAGGTGACATACTTCTGCTGTCTGCTGTGGAGCGTGGGGGATTTGCAGCATGGAGCAAAGCAGATCATCGTGGAGGAGTTCTTCTCAGCACACAAGGCTGACTGTAAAGTGTCCATTGATCTGGAAATCAGCGAAACTTGGCGTGAGAGCCTGCAGCAGATTAAGAAGGAAGGGCTGCATTTTATATCGCAGTCCATCTTTGGTTGAAAGAGTCCCTGAGATGCTTGTCTAGGGCAGAGAGACACTCTGAAGGCAGTGAGGAAAAAGCTGAGCAGAAGATGAGCCCGTGATGGCTTTGAAGGGTTTAGGCACTGCTCAGCAAGCAGCACTGCTTGTCCCGTCAGAACTTCCTGCTCACCTCTCTGCCTGATATCCAGGAGTCGGCTTACAGGGAAAGGCCAATGCTGTGACCGTGTGTTCATTTACAGCTCGCCGGGGGACTCAGGAAACCTTGTCAGATTAATAACGGGGTCACGGGAGACCTGACAGCCAGCTCAGACAGCGCTGCGATTTTGCAGCATGCCCGAAAAAATGGCAGCTTGCCAACGACAACACGAGGAGGCTCTCCTGGAAAGCCAGCCGTAGGTGGCCGTGTATTTGTATCACACCGGAGCTGACTGTGATCCGGACCCCAGGGAGCCAGGATATGGAATAAAGGGCGTCCTGCCACAAGACCCCATGATCTGATAGAAAACACGAGGAGGAGGATGGAAAAGGGCACGGAGCTGGGCATGTGGCACGCCCGGCATCACGCAGCAGGCAGTGCCCCAGCCAGCGAAACCTTGGAGCAGTCTCTAACTGGCAGATGTTTTTATTCTAATAGATGTTCTTAGCTGCAGCAAATCGTCCGTTTTCAGATTGGGCTGATTTCACACATGGTCTAGTTTTAACAAAAAACAGGAAGAAGGAGAGAGAATGAAACAATTTTTTTTCATAAATCACCTTTTTTTTCATCCCAAGAAACCGGACCAGGTCAATGTATTTTGGCCTTAGAAACACGGATAACATCTTAATGAAGAATTTGAGAGAAAAAATGAAAATGAATGTGGTTTTGTGTGTGTGCATGTGCGCTCAAAACTCAGTGGCTTTGGATTCCCCAGGAATTTCTTGTGCTTTCTGAAATGCTGCTATCCTGTATGCCCTGCATTCATAATCAGCTTTGGCTCCTTCTTTCTCTTCTGACCTTCCTTACTCTGAGTCTCCAATCACAACAGGACAAATTCTGGCTTTTCAGAATCATCTCTCTGAAGTGTTATAGCTAGGAATGACTGAAAAAGGAAATTTCTTTCCACGGAAAACATCATTGAACCAACCCTTTTTTTCTTTTTCACCTAAATCAAACCAATTTTTTTCCAGTTTTTCTTTAAAAGCAAGCTTTAAAAAATGATCCAGGAGTTCTTAAAATGAACATTTCCAAATCTGAGAATAAACAATAGCATTTTCCAGAGAATATTTCTGAGGAAAAAAGGATTTAGTCATGCAACTACTATTCCTTTAACCAGGGTCTCCAGGAAAGCTTTTGAGCAAGCTTTGTACAGCCTGGGAAACTCAGGTTCTTCTTCCTGCACGATAATCCCCTGCACATTGAGTGCTGGGTGTTTGTGTTTCACCGCACGCACAGTGGGGACAACAACAACATCGGCACTCGCAGTGGGGCTGAAACCTGCTGAGAAAAAGCGCTGGGCAGGACTAGTTGTGGGCAGGACAAATCGTAGGCACAGACTCTGCCCGTGTTGATGTGGCAAATCCATTGGCAAGAGGCAGGGAGCTTTCAGGATGGGAATCACAAGTACCAACCCCTCATTAGGCAGAGCCAAGGCAGGTACTAATTACCCCGGAGCTGTGGAGCTGTGGTATTCGGGGTTCCTGCCAGTGGACAAGCTGTGTCATGTCTTGCCTGTTGATTCCTGCAGCTCAGCAGCTCGAAAGAAAGCTGGGTCTGACCCCTCCGGGGTGAGAGCAGGGTTAGCACAGGCTTTGCAGTGGTCCACCTCTCCTCCACGCTGTTTTTTGGCCATTTCCGTACAGTTTGGGGTTTTGGAGCTGTGATTGTACCCGTCTCTCATCTCTGCTCCGTGGCTGTTCTGGAGCCACTGGGGCTTTGACTGAGTCATGCTTTGATTGTGAGGAGAGTCAGCAGGGGAAGCATATCTTTTAAAGGTTATTTAGGCCGTGTTTTTCAATGTGGATTAATCTGTGCTCTTCCAGAACCTGATCTCCACAGGGATTTTAACCCTTTGTCTACCCCCAGGCTGTTACAGATCTAATTTTGTGGGCGCAGGCACTCGAAATTCCAGAGGCAGGCAGGAACAAGAAGCGGACAGCCAGGCTCTCGGGAAGCAGCCATGATCACGGAGTTGTATTTTGACGTGGATCAGCTCCGAGGAAGCGTCCATGTCAGCCCTCAGTCACGTTCAGAGAGCAGCAGCAGTCATTTGGCAGAGCTGGGCTCAGCCATCACTCGGCCCCCAGGCACTTGGCTCTGGGCGATGGGGAGGGCACCACTGGCTTTCTGCGTTGTCGGCTGGGAGCTGGACTCCCGCGAGATCCAGCGCCGCACCGTAGGAGCAGACAGGCAAATGATGCCAACCAGGCAGGGCTCCTTTCCTGGGCTAAATTACCAGATGCATGGGAATGAACATTTTGGCCCCGGATGAGTTCAGTGGTGAAAATAGGCTGGGACTCGGGCCAAGGCAGCAGGGCCAGAGGGAACAGTTAGAGTAATGTAATGGGGCTTCCTGCAAAACACAGCTACAGACTTTCAAGCCATGTTCTTCAATTTACCTAACTAATGTTTTCTCCAGCTCTGGTTTTTAATTAATGATAATATCATTAATCACGTAATTATAGCCTCATCCCGTTGTCTTATAAGACTTGGGTGACTAATAAGGACGGGGTAACACTTCGGTTTATTCTGTTGTGTTTTATTGACTAATTTAATGTAGTGGCAAAGAAGCAAGCATGCTGGGGATGGAATCCCCACAACATAAAGCTTTGCTGACAATATGCAACATTTAGCTATTTCTAGAGAGCTGGAGACTAGGATTTATTTTTTTTTTAATTTACTTTTTTTTTTTTTTGCATAAATACAAACCCTGTCAGAACTTGAAGAAAAACTTCCCTGGGCCTGGTCATGTCCATTTAACTCATTTTGTGGCCACGAGCACACACCAGCATTATGAGAAACACACTGGGGAAAAACAATTTCTGCAGGCCAGAGGCTGTTTAATCATGATAAACATCCTTTAAATAGAACGTGGCAAATTCTTCATTTAGGTATTAACTCCTGCAAGGGGCTCGAGTGTTGGTGTTGGGCAGCATCAAATCCCATTGCTGCCATAAAGCACAGCAAAGGAGTGCACTGAGACTAGATGTTAAGATTGCACGTGGTTGACCGAATCACGTGAAATGGTTTTTACTCCTGGATCCTTTTAAAGACCTGGGTCTACTGTTAGAGTTTGGGAAAAGGCTAGTTAATTGTTCACATTCTGCCTTTTTGTTCAGTTCTGACATTCCCCTGTCAAAGTCCCCCTTTACTGATCCACTGTTCCTAGTTTCATTGGATTATCAGCATCATCCCCTCCAGAAAGTCGACAGATCTTTTCTTCAGAGACACTTCAGGCTTAGAAGAATCTCTTCTAAGCATCTTGGCCATAAGGAAGACCCTGACTGGTGAATTTCATGGGGTTCCTCATATTCCCAAAGAAGTGAGGTTCCAGGACAGGGCTGCAGGAAATCCAGCCTTTGAAGTCTAAGTTCCAGCTCTGTTACAGATCTCCAGTGTGACAACTGGAGCAGGTTGTACCCTAGCACAACAGAACTAAAGCGGGACTGTAACAGAATAGATTTAGCATTTCCAGTTTCATCCATAGCAAAATTTCCACTGTTTTTAACAAAAGCACACAGCTGTCTATGCTCATCTGAACCAGCCATTACAAGATTATTTCCCTCCAGTCCTTGCCCATCTTTGGATTTCACCTTTTCACTGCCGTCAGTATTTATGGTCTCCTCTGCCCAAAGCCTCATTGTTATTTATTTTGCAGCTGGCTTTCGTCGATTGGATGATTTTGCTGCAGATATTGCAGTAATTACTGGTTTGGTTGTTTTTCTGAGGATACGATGAGACTCTTGGTGTTGTTCTCTCTTTTTTTTTTTACCCAGAAAATGAAGCTTTAGTTTATTTTTACTGAAGAAGATTGACAGTTGCAACTGAAAGTTGCCTGAAGGATGAAAACTAGAAGGCAAACATTCAGAATATACGGGGTGCTTTTATAAACCCATCAGTTTTCGAGCCAGTTTTGCAGTTTCCAAGTCTAACTTCAAAGTTTCAAGCACTTGATGTGGGCAGTGCTGCACAAACAATATCCATTTCAAACGCGTCTGTAACCTCTCATTGTTGGCCCTGTGAAAACACTGATACTTCTCCTACAAATAATATCATGTAATATTATCCAGACTGGTTTAATGGCCCAGTTTGAGCTGTGTCATGCAATGCACCAGTTTTATTTTCGTCTTGCCTTTTTTTTTTTTTTTTTAAACTTCCACCCTGTAGCTGAAATACTGCAGCCCTCTGAGCTTGCTTTTCTGTTTTCCCCTGATTTTCAGTTGTGCTCAGATTAGCATTTCCTCATTGTTGCCGCCCTTCTCTTGCCCTCTTGTTCTCTTCTCTATAACGCGATCAAATTTTGTTTGTGCAGGGTTTTTACGGACTTCTGTACTCCCTGACAATGGGCCAGCTTGTCTTTTGAAATTCCCCCCATCAATCGTCCACGCTGACACCTCCTGTAACCTGCATTCCTCAGCGTTTGTTTCGATCACTTCCCCCCGTATTCCAGGAAGAACTTCTGGTTAGGCAGTCGATGCTGGGCTGCCCATCATCTGATGCCTGTGAGATACTCCTCAGCCCGTGAGGCACACATCATCCTGAATCAACTCAACGAGCCATGGGTAAAGGAGGGAAAGAAAGACCCAATTTCCCTTGCCGACCCCTTGTGATCCTGCCCGATGCGACCAAAAGGAGGCAGAGCCGTTGTAGGTGCCACCTAACGCCGTGCAGCGTGGCTGATTAAAGACCTGCAAAACTTGGAGGGTTTCACAGAAGTCATGGCAGTCAGCTTTTGTTTGATTTCAGGTCTTATTCTCATTTATTTACAGTATCACCCATTATGGGTAGAGTGTTTGCTAAACACTGAAGAATAATGGTTCTGTCCCATGTAGCTGACAGCCAAAGGGCTGACAAAGGGAAGGAATGCAGTAAAAGTGGTAATTTATGTATGAGTCATGCTTCCCAGCCAGCTGTGCTGATAAAAAATGGCCAGTTTTATGGGGAGGCTGGAAAACAGCAACAATGAAATTACCTTTGTGAAAAAAAATACAAAATATTTGGACCAGCACTTTGATTAAAGATGACTTATTGCTGACAGCACAGGGAAGGGAGTCCTGGAGAGGCGTTTAGATGTGCACAGGCCTGTGTAGGGCAAGATGTTCCTGGCATAGACACCTGAATCTAGGAAGACAGACACCTGCATTTGAGCAGATATGGAGACAGTGGCAGAAGGTCTTACCTATGGCACTGAAAAAGCTGATGAGGAAGCAGGAAAATGGCAGATCCTAAGTGTGAGACGTGAGAATTGATGGAGTTATGAGGCAAGGGCAGTTGGTGGGGCAGGGGAGGAGGTGGTCAGAGGAAATTTTTCAACAAATGGCCAGACAGACTCATATCTACACGATGCAGAGGGTGCTGCAGGAAGGTTTGTGTTTTCATCCAGCCAGGGAGACTCGGGGACTGGCTCTGCTCCACTTAGAGGCAATGACAGACTCCTATTGATTTAGGGGGAGCCTCAGAAATCGCAGAAAACTTGCTGTGGCAACCAGCGAATTCAATAGAAGCATCGATTTCTCCGGCTGGACAATTAAAGAGCATAAATGCAATGTAGCTGATTCCTGTTTCTGAATTAATGTAACAAATGATCATTGATTCAAGTGAGAAGAAACCATACCCCAAAGAAAAGGACCTGCCATATTAAAACCTCCTCTGCCCTACGTGTGCTGGTCTCCAATGTGCCTCTGGTAGAGCAAGTTGCCATTCACTGGGAACACTTTGACTGCATCTCCCTAGCTGACCTGCCACGCCGTCGTAGAGCACCCTGGGGTCCTGCATTGACAGCGGGCAGGCAGCCTGGGATTGGTCTGAAGCTGCCTGGAAATTGAGAGTCACTCTTTTGGACTGTGATTCCAAGTACCTGCAGCTTAGAGCCATGCTTGTCGACGCCTGGCATAGCCGAGCCAGCTGTCTGTCTTCATCTTCTTGGTCTTCATGTTCAATCTTTAATTCTCCGGGAGCTGAAAACAAGTTTCCCTCAGCCACAACTCAGAGGCACCGCTTCTGAAAATGGGAGGAGGAAAAATCTCTGCATTTTCTTCGTCTTTCCTTCTTACAGAGCTCCTGGTTTCTCATGGACATGGGAATTGAATGCCATATCTGCATCCCCGCTGCACCTAGTAGGAGCAGGCACCCAGATGCGCTTGTCCCTGGACAGATCAGAAGGTCTCACCTCCACTCATTGCAGTGTGTCTGTGAGTTAGCAGCACCCAGGAGTTAGGTGAAAGGGTCTCCCTCATGTGGCAAAGCAGCCAGAGTAAAGGCTGCTGCTCCAGGAGAGGAAAGACCCCAGAAAGGGGCTGCTGAAGCCCATGGTGGCGGGGAGATGCTTTGGGCCCCACATCCAGGCCACAACAAAAGAACTTCTTGAAGCACAGGATCTGAGAACAGGTATTTTCTGGCCTGCTGGGCAGCTGCAAACGAGTTGGGTTATAGCTTCACGCTTTGCTGCACCGAGGAGTCAGTGTGCGGGTGGTGGCACCGTTTCACAGGCAGCTGGTTCCCACTGTCCGTCCGTAAGCCCCTTTCACTAAGCTGCCTGTTAGGGTCAGCTTTAATGATCTGGGGGCTTTTGGCTGCAGCTTGAGCTGACTGCACCCGGGGGCTCTGCCACACAAGTCCCAGCAGATCGCACTGGGGGGGCCCAGCTGTTGACAAGAGCAAGCCACCAGGTGCTGGTGACCGGTGACCAGCCTTGCAGGTAGTCACTAGCCCTGCAGCACGGAACGCATCCCAGTGCTCCCAGCTCCTAATTTGCAGGTTTGCTGGTGTTTATGGGCTGCCGGGGAGACAGGTGCTGTGGCTATGCTGTGGCACTGGCACAGAGGCACGGTTGCTTTTGCTGTTCTGTGCTAGAGGTGGTGACCCTCGTGCAGGGGCGGGACAGGCAGTGACATTTTAACAGCTGCGCTTGCTTGCGTCTGTACTCGAGAGCCAGGGCACTGACCTGGGGAATGTCTCCTTTTCACATCGATCCGGGGGCTCTGACGTAGAGCAAACCTGCCTGGATAACAGATGGGACATCCCAATGTGCTGACCTGCCAGAGGTGCCACCTGCTGTCATCACCTTGCAACAGAAGGCCACCGCTTTTATGCTTAACATTTTTTTTCTCTTTTTTTTTTTTTTTTTCTGGTAGGCCTCATCTGCAATAGAGATGTTCAGAGAGGCCCTGGAAGACACGACAGACACTCCTGCTCTTCGTCACAGGAACAGGACTTGACAAGAGGTGTGATAAGTGCTGGGGAAATGCACCGTCTTTGGACACCTGAGCTTTAACTGAGTAGGATTCTCAGTCCTAGAGGGGAGGAGGGATATTCTGATCACTCACAGGGATAAAGCTAAGCTGCTTTACAACATAGCCTGACAGAAAGCGGCTATTAAAAAAAAAAAAAGTCTATTAAAAGGTCAGGTGTGGACTTGCATTCTGAACTGACAGTTGCACAAGCTGGTAAATGATACATAACAAATACCTAATTAGGTTAATTTTGTCTCTCTGGGGTCGCTCTGAACAGCCCATTAGAAAATAAGAGTTTTCTCCAAGGATGCCAAACTGCTGGTTGTCTTTATTTCTGCAAGTAATACTGAATCTGTAACTTGTTTGAGAGCAGCTCATTGCAATACTTGGAGGTCAAAAGTAGAGCATTAACTGGATAGACAGCTGCTTGGTGTGCTTCTCTCCCCTGATCATGGGAGGGTAACTTCTAGAATCTGGTTTCTCATGTGCAAAGGGCAGAGGGACAACCACAAGCCCAGTTTCACTACCCCAAACCATTCAGAAATTGTGATATCTTGGCACTGTGTGTTCTTTCTGATGCTCATGTCTCTAGACTTTGCATTTTTATTTATTTGTGTATTTATTACAGTTGTTAGAGCTATAAACAGTTCTTTTGTGTTAAGGAAAGATGGTATTCCCACTTACACCCCAGATCCCAGAACCAGGGAGAAAATGAAATACCTGAGAGCACTAAGCCGCTTTCATAATGTTCTTTCCTAATAAAACAGGATTTGCTCCCAGTAAGATGTCAGTGCTCCTGCTGGAAGTGCAGAGTGCTTGCTGAAAAGCACCACGAGAAGTACCAACCGGGCTTGCTTAAAAATTCAGATAGGTATTTACGGACTTAGAACGGTTTCCCCAGTAGTAACACAGCTCCAGTTTGTAACTGCTGGTAGCTGTCGCAGAAGTTTTCTGTTTCATAGCTGTGTGTACCAGAGGCAACAGGGGTACGTTCAAGAGAGCTTTGATGCAGGATGTTCAAAAGCACCATTTCTATTCCCTCTCCACAGCCCGGCCTGCAGAAACCTTCTCTGACCTCTTCCAGGTAGGAAACAGTTCCGCATAGGCTTCAGTGCTCTTCTTCATAAGATTCTCCCATGTCCTCCCCGCATGCACCTTGCCAAACAGACAGCTGAAATGTTAGCTGCGAGGCTTTGTACTGTGGATGGATTTGGATTATTAATAAGGTGGTCAGGGAGAACGGGACTATTTCATGTCTTGTCAAAGCAGCGCAAGTAGGATGCTGCTTTTATGAGACTTGCCACTGCCCCTCTCTCCTCTCAATCATCTCTTTCATGTGCCTGAGCAGGACTGAGGTGATAGGCTGCTTCCTAAAGAGCTGTAACAGCGTGTGAGACAGCTTGGGATGCAGTTTACAAACAGCAGAGAGAAAGCTCAGAGATAGAATGGAAAAGAACAAAAAATAAGAGCTGATTGCAATGATTGAAGCCGAATGTTCCCTACCTTCCAAGTGGGCATTCCAGTATGAGTACGTTAAATTCACGTGTTACTCAACTGCCAGGGCTATTTAGCAATAAAGACCTCTGGCACTGAAAGGGACTCAAAACAAATCTTTGCAGCCAGCAATAAAACGCAAGGAGTGTCATGCTGAAGATCACTGGGTCGTATAGCTTGTTAAGGCAAGAGGCTGGAGGCTTCTTTGTGCAATTGCTGCAAGTGATGTTGTCCTATGACACACTCACTGTCATAGATAACTGCCTTGGAGATTAAAAAAAAATTAAATATAGTCGTACAAATGCAGTTCTGTAGCCACAGTAAATTAAATTGTGCACAAACACACACACAGAGAACATTAGGGCTTTTTGAAACTTGATCCAGGCTGCATTTGGAATTGGTTTTATAGCTGTTGATTGTTCTCTCTGGAAAAAAATAACTGCAAGCGACGCGTGTTGTGCGTCCTGGAAAATGAGAAAAAAAGGCTCAGAGCCAATGCGTGCAGCAGCATCTTGTCGGAGAGTCCCCAGCTTCCAGGCCAGGACAGAGGAGGAAGGGGTTTTGCATTCTCTCATGGAAAAAGAAGAGGCCTGACTCCACAGCTTTCTAGAGATTTGAATAATGAGACAGTTCTAGCTGATGATTACATTAAGGTTTGACTTCTGCGGTGCTTTGCATTGCATCCACGGCATGCAAAGTGCCTCCCTGCCAGCAAGGAGAGGCTTCTGGCTCCTGCAACCAGGTGCCCCAGTCCCGCAAGGATACCATCACAGGGTTTTCTGCCCATACGTGGGTAGCTCTTCCTCGCTGATGTTGTGTCTGTGGAGTTAAGCGTGTGGTTAACTGTTTGTAGAAGCTGGGCCTTGTGCTGTTTAAGGGCTATGAATTTTAAGAGGGTTCTTTCTTCTGAGGATTTTGCAGGCAGACATGAGTTTGCCCTCCCCATGCTCCAAGGAAGACCTCAATCACACAGACTCAGGGTACCCAAACTGGCTGCAGGCAAGAAAACAGTCTGTGAAGCCCTCTGCCGTGTGAGAGCACTATATTGTAGTTAGCTTAGTACCAACTGAAGGCAAAAGCCCCCGAATTCCCTACTGTTCAGCAGACTGAGCATGCTTAGCTTTCAGCAGCCCCAGCTACGTGTGCCTCTAGAAGCCGAGGGAATTACAGGAACACTTCAATATTCAAGGAGAGGTGCTGCTGAAACTGCTCAGTGCCCTCACCAGAGTGTGAGCAGGAATTAATCCACTTTCTCACATGCATGAGATTTATTTTTTTCTTGGTCAAAATCCATCTCCCTTCCTAAAAGCATTATGTAGCCAGTGTTTGATAAGGACTTTTTAATTAATATTTTCAACAGCTTTTTCCATGAAATTTAAGGTACTTTACTATCAAAAACATCCATCTGGACTACTTCCAAGATGCTGAAAGCATCCTGGCCGTTTGGCCCACTTCTAATGCTCAAAGTGGCATTAGTACATAGGGCTGAGTGAGTCTCTGTAAATACCAGTGGGGTAGGAACACAGTGTTTTACATTAATGGAGGCCCAAGGCTCTTGTCTGGCTCAAAATGATGAGTTCTTGGCAACCTTAGTGCCCGAAGCAATGTGAAAATAGTAAAGCAGCACAGAATTGCTTACAATATTTTATTCCACTGCTAGCCTTTTTCCTAAGTCTCTTCATGTAAATGCAGGCGGCAAAGTGTTGGTCCTAGCTGCAGGAAAGACACAGCAGCTGGAGTTGTCATGCAAACCAGTGTCTAGAAGTCACAGACTCCTCAATATTCCTGTTCCTGTGCTGGGAGGAGAAACATTTCCTATGGGAGATGGTTGAGCTGCTGGTTGTTGGCTTCTGCTATTAAATGTTAGATTATTTGCGCGCTCTAGGTTTCTTCACACATGTTAAACAGCCTGTGCTGGTGAGAAGGTTAATGCCTTGCTATGTTGTCCGACTGCCACTGGATGTTATCTCCACATTTGTGCTCTAGTTTAACTTCTAGGAAGAAATTATATCCCAGATAAATATCACAGTCACATTTTCCCTCGGAAGTCCTTACTGCCATCCTTGAGCTGTCAGAATGGCACAAAGTGAGGCTCGCTCAGCCATTTCTGGTGAGACGTATGTGTGTGGTAGTCTGTCTTGAAACTAGTTTTGGAAAAGAAGGCATCAGAGAGCTCCTTTACAGGGCTTACTCAGAGTAGTGTCTGCAGAGAGCGTGCTCTTTCGTGGTATTTTTCCTCAAGCAGACATCTGGTCCTACTTCTGTCTTCTTGGAGGCAATGAATGTTGTTTCCAGTGCATCATCAAATGTCTCGTTATTAAATAATTAGAGAATGGTTTTTCTAAGCATTTGGACTGTGAAGAGCTCTGATTATTATTAATGCTACTACCTTCTGGCAACGGAGAGGACGACAGCGATCCTCCCTTGATGTTTGTTGAAACAAGCTGAAGAAAAAGGGCAGACCTTTGGACTCTAGATAATAATACTATCCATAAATAATAAGGCTCTTCAGGGCCCTTTTTAGGCAGACTGTAACTTCCTGCCAAAAGGTATTCATCGTTATGCACAGGCACGGTGTCTGCCCTGTGCTGCTCTCTCACCACTGGTCCTGCTGCATTTCAAGGCCGTGCATTTCCTGCAGAACATTCTTCTGATTGTGGTAATTACAGTGGCAGCCAAAAAGACATACGCCTGCTGGGGTTTCCTTCATCAGTTCAAAGTTTTTACAGTCAGAAATTTTGTCTGGGCAGGAAATAAAAAAAAGCAAGAAGCAACAAACGAGGTCATCTGTGTGGGATTTCCAGGTGTGCGTGGCCCAGTTCTGCAACTTGGTAGCTGCAAAACCCAGCACATCGCGTGGACATTGGATTTGGACAGAGGAGCCCCAAAGACAGTGACCAGACGGCCTTGCTAGCAGCCAGGGGGCTCTGCTGGGTGTACAGAGATGCTGAGCTGATGGCTGTAGCCAGCTTGCTTTCCAGCCTTGCAGCGTGCACACAGTAGGACCAGTACAGCCAGGACCTGTCTGACCTGCTGACCGGGTCCAGCTTGGTAAATCACCCCATTCCCACCACACACAGCCTGTTTTGGAGGTGCTGGGCTAACTGTGGCTATCCAGAAGATGCTGGGCTTGCTGAGCCCTTAGTGCAAGATTGTCCAACCACACTGGAGTTTAACACCTCCTCTTTTTCTATTCCATGCATAAGGAAGCTTCCCTGTGATGGCAGAATCACGACACCTACACTTCCCTTTGTCTTTCTGCCATTTTTTTTTTCCAAAAAATAAAACTGTATCCTGTGGTTAGAGAAGTCCAGCAGTGGCCAGTGTCTGAGGCATAAGTTATCAGGGAGTCTTGCCCATTTGGGCAGCCAGGCGTGGGTCTATTAGAGCTGAAGAGCTGCACATGTAACGAGAGCAACTCCCAACATAAGGGAACATCACACAACCCCCGGAGAGGGCGTGCTGGTGGCAGGCTGCTGGCTAATTGCAAATTCGAGGTCTCCAGCTGAGGCCCCGCATCTTACGGCACCTCCCAAGGATCCAGTGTGTTCCCCAGCACGTGTGCCACGCCTGCTCCCCTGGCTGCGTGCCTGGTAGTGCTCAGGCATACGTAGATTTTGAAATGAGGGTCATAAATTCAGAGCATGCCTTATCATAAGCCCTTTTGTGCACTATGCTCGGTGAATCAGACCACAGGCCTTCATGAAGGGCCACACTTTCTCAGAAAAGATGCTGGGCTGCTAGTCTTTAGGGAAAGGAAGGGGTGAGCACTCTGTTCTGGGCTGATTACGAAGCCTTGGGATGAGCCACGCTCCTTCAGCCATTCTGTGCAGATTGCCCGATTCCATCACGTGAGTCAGGATCAAGCCCACTTTGACAGAGCATCTCGCAGTGACCTGAAGAGGGAAAAGGGTCTTTTAACCTTTGCTTTGCTAGGGCTTAAGGAGCTGTCAAGCCCACAGTCGGAAGGGGAGCGAGCCCTTCACTGCCTCTCTCTGCGCTCCTCCATCACTGCAGTGCTCGTGTGAGATTATTTCAACACATATTTTTCTTCTCCAGCAAGCAAGTTCCCAGCTACAGGAGGCTGACAGCCCTTGTGTAACTCGTCGTTACTCATCAGCACTCCCCGTACTCGTTTGGATCTCAGGGTGTGGTCTTAATTAGCTATTTTGTAATAACACCCGGGTGACTTGGTGAGGGATTGACACCCTAGAAACCTATTCAGTAGGAGCACGGTGACTCCTTGTCCTTGGAATACTCTTCCAGATTGTTGTTTGCTTCTAGAAATTGAGTCTAGGGGGTAGTTTGTCCAGCCATCCCCATAACTTCTATAATTGTTGGTTGAATTCAGCCAGGTTATGCTGATCAATAAATCCTACAGAAATGATTCCATAGAGATGTGCAACCAGGTAGAAGAGTAAGAATAGCTTAAATGCCTTCACTGGTAACCCTGTGCTTGCTTATGAAACAAAAAATCCACGTGGAAAGAAGGACGTGTGAGTACCCAAGTTCTAGGGGAAAAAATAGTACTTGCAACTCGGATACTAACTCTGAGCAAACTGAACTGTGGGTAGGTGTTTTGTTACCCCATGAGAAACACAGTGTGTGTTTTTCTGCTGCTACTTTTAAGGCTTCTTATCTCAGCCTCTTAGTGATGTCTCCCAGTTTGCTGGTCTTCTGTGGCCTTCATCGTGTGGCAGCCAAGTCTCAGGGTTTTGCCGAAGCTGCCTGGGGCTTTGAAGCGGTCTGCCAGGAAGGTGTGTGCTCGGCCAAGGCCTTGGTAGTGTTTTATATCAGGTGCAGGCAGACTTGTATAACCAAATGCTGTATTGTTTGGAGCTAAACAAAGCTTTGCCTTGGTTGTCTTTGTAATATGGAGCAGGTTTTTACTCTTGTTGGTTGACTTTTGAATAGTTCAATAAATCAAGTGCTAACCTCTGTACAAATTCAACTTCTGCTTTATTTCTGTTTTGGTGGGAATTCATCACAGTTATTTTTCAGGGGTGTCCTTGGATCGGAGATAATAAGCTCTTCGCTAACCTTATGCAGCCTAAGCCATCAAATACTTTGTTAAGAACACCTCACCTTGTGCTCAGCGAGTTAGGGAGCTCTTTGGTCAGCTGCATTCATCTACACTTGACCCAGATGCATATTCAGGTCCTTCAGCCCACTGTTCCAGGCTCTGGAAGGCTCTCTGTCTCTTTGTAAGCATACTTGCTAGTTGCTCCCACTTAAGTGTTAGAGAAGCAGGAAAAAAACCTTTAAGTACTAGTAATCACTGCTCTATTGATACCGGCACCACTGTCTGGGTTGCATTATCTGTCAGGAAATACACTCAGGGTGCCTTTTCTTTCCACTGTTTTAAGTCTGTGAAGCCAGTCCTGCATTTATTATGGAACAAAGAGAAAACCTTTTCTTAGTACATGATTGAGGGTTCATCTTCCCATCGTGTGCAGATGACTGCAGTTAATTTTTAACTTCATACAATTTGCATCTCTCAGGAACTGTCTGTTTCATACAGAACAGCACACCAGTGGTACGGCTGTTGTCTTAAACACATCTTGTCCCTGCTGTTTCCTTATCCTTTCAGTCTGTCTTTAGGCCTTTTAATTTGGAAGCTGCTACTTTTTTTGCATCTGTGCTGATGCTTTCATTTAGGAAGCATGGCTGTCCCCAGCCTTAGAAATACCCCCTTTTCTATGCCAAGTCAAATCCATTTTTCACAGCGGCCTTGCTTTGGCCTTGTTACCCGCCTTACCATGAATAGTGTGTTCTCTAATCAGTCCATCTGTCAGCTGTCCAGGTCCATGTGACAGGACACGAGCGTTGCCACACAAATTGGAGCAAGCTGAATGCACGAGAAATGAGAGAAGTCAGAGGATTTGGATGCTGGTAGCTGTCTCATGCCTTGTTGCAAGCCTTGGCGTTGGGTCTGGTCTTAACATTGTTCATAAGCCGGAGGAAGGGTTAAAGGGCATGGTACTCGCAGTGATATCATCTGCTTGCTTTTACAGCCAATGTCACAGGAGTTTGTAACTGGTGGGAAAGGGGCAGCGTGAGCAGCCTGGTGAGATAGATGCGTGTGGGAGCCTCGCAAGCGAAGGCCTCAGCTGCCTGGGTGTGGTGAGACGTGATTCATGGGCCTGCAGCCGTGCTAGGACCAGATGAAGGTGTCCTTGGGAGCCAATGTGCAGGGAAAAGGACTGGCTGCTAACACTGCCTTCCCTGCTGAACGGAGGCGTTAAGGCCAGAAGTTGCATTTCCCTACCCTTCCATAGCCTTCTTCCCACTAAGGCTGTTGTCATAAGAGGGGAAAAAAAAAACACAAAAAACACCTTATTCTTCTGAAAATGCTATCCCCAAACATTTGTACTGTGGGATGCTTCTAATTCACTTGCAGAAAACTCAGACGTGTTGATTTTGGTGCTTAACTGCTCTGATTTTGGAGTATCCCAAAACTCACACTCGATATGAGGGCTTACTCCTGGGAACAGAGCTGCTCTGTAGGAAGTTAATACCTAAGGAATCAAAAATCAGCAGGGCAGTTCTCCTTGAGCTATGTGGAATGGGCTCTGTGTGTCATCCTTGTACTTCCAGGCTCGTTGATGACTGGATCACTGGAGAAAAAACTGCTTCCAGGAGGAGCTTTTTTCCAAACACATTAAAAATGAGAAAAAAAAAAAATTGCTGTGAAATTGTGGAAATGTCTGTGGTGGTGGCGAAGTCGTAGCGTGGTGCTGCCATGTCCCCTGCAGCTCCCGTAGTGGCCAAAATTATTGCTGCCCTACACTGCCAGGCTCCTGCCGTGCCTTAGGAAGGGATTTGGAGTGGCCCAGGAGTATTAGCTTACCCAAACCACGAGGAAAGCCCGGCTGCTGCAGTTTGGTAACTAAAGGCACTTCAGACTCTGCAAGAGGAAAGTAGGAGAGTCCTTCCTCTGCAGTGAGTCACGGCGTTGCCCCACTGCTCCCCTTGCAGATCTCCTTCAGTTCCTTGTGCTTTGCCTGTGTTTTTTGGGCACGGCAGTGGATCTGGTTATGCTGCTTCACTCCCTGCTGGTGAGCTCTCCCCTCCTCCAGGTCCCTGAGGGCACCTAACCGCTGTTCACCTGGGTGCCTCTGGAAGGCTGTGCTGCGGTTGAGTTGTAGCATGCACAATCACTGCAGGATTAGTGTTTTGCTTTTTATTTTCCCCTCATAGCCAACAGGTTTTTTTATTTCTTCATTGGCACTGACTTCAAGGGGGTAAATGTCCTGTCCTGTCAGTTTAGCTCCAGATACCGGTGTTTAATAGCCTTACAGATCATCAGTCAGTGACTCCATCCTTTTCTCTTCCCAGTTGTCTTACATCACTTCCCTAAGCTTTCATTTCTCACAGAGGTGACTGACGTGCCTGGGAAGCATGAGTGCATTCATTTTCACTGGAAGAACTCTGCTTGAAAGAGCATCTCAAGGAGTGAACTCAGTTTGTGAGTTCCTGGGGTGAGGTAAGAAACTTTTTGCCCTGGATTCAGGGTACTGGTGGTGGTCCAAAGCCACCGCTGAAGTCGAGGTGACGAGCCATGTTCCTGAAGTCTTGCCTTGGCTGAAATCACAGCTTGGAGCTCCCCTGAGGGTTTTCTCAGCTTCACATTCAGAGGAGCAGGTTCTGCTCTCAACCAACAACTTGCTTCTCTGCCCAGAAGAAAAGAAATACAGTTCTTCAGCAAGAGAAACAGTGTGGTTGGAAGTTCACTGCTGAAAGAAAGAATTTAGCCTTTCCCTCCTCTTCCTCTCTGCCTGTATGCACTGTTAGATGCTGGGACGTCTGTCTGCTCTGGTCACTTGGTTGAGGAGTGGCCGTGTAGTTGCACAGCCTCCTGTGCCATCTGCAGGAATTATTAAGTAAAGGAATTAGAAAGCAAAAAGGTGTAAGGCGTTAATAAAGTTCTCATCTTGTGTTTCGGAGCTGGAGCAGTGTGGTGCTCTGAGAGCCAATTGACATTGAGTTATTCTGGTTTTACAGTGGTGAACTCGAACAAATTGCCCTTTGGGTACCTCCCAAGGGGAATGTTTGTTGACTCAGTTCACAAAGGAGCTAAGGATGTGCATTTGCTTGGGAAAATTATTATCCAAATCACAGTGTTCTTTTGAAACAGTTGTTTGACTGAATACCAAAAAGAAGCAATCAAACGCTTGCCTCAAAAGACCTTGGCAGAGCAGCAAATGGTGAAATCATAAATTTCTTCTCTCCTACCCCCTAGAGCAAAGTTATCTATTTTGGGATTTTATTTTTTTTCCAGTCCCTGGAGAGGAAGTGAATCAAGTTTGCAAGTGGCGTTGTCTGGATCCAACAAAATGAAATCTGCTGTGCCTTCTGTCTGTAGCTAACCTGGAGCAGTGTCCTGAGGAGCAGTGCTTGTTTTTCACCCACAGACCTCTCTCATAAGGATGGTTGGTAGAAGAAACACCAGTGTAGAGCTGGGAGGTTAGGTGTTTGAGTTCCTTCACATCACTATCTAAATTTTACAAGGGAAGGCTTAAGCTTATTTTAGCTCCAGCTCCACTCCCATCACTGGAATGTCCAATCTATTAGGCTCAAGGTATGTGGGGCAGGAACTGCTCCATCTCTGTTGCTATTCCCATCTTTGAAGTATTTCCTAACCAATCCAGAGAGGTTGTTTCTCTTCACTGAGAACCACTTCTCTCTCTTCCTCTCTCTCTCGCCCTCATTCAGCGCTTTTAGCCACCCTTAGATCAAAGCTGCTCTGCTCCAAGGTCATTCTGGCTGCTATGGTTGCCTCCTCCACTTGTGTTCCTAGGTGAAGTTTGGCAAGGATTCATTCAAGATGCTCCTCATTTTTGAGGCACCGTGTTGACTTGTGGTTGGAAGAAATGCCACGTAGAAGCTTCTCTGATCTCCTGTGAAAGACGCTGAGAGTAGCAAAGTCTTGCACAGGTTGCCTAGGTACTGAAGGACATGGTGGTGTGCTGCTTGGCTGGGGTTTTGTTACCCATTAGGGGTTGATTTCATGACCTTGGCTGGATGTTGGGTGCTGAAGGTAACCCTTATCTTCCAGGGTTTTTGTAGTATAGCCATGTTTGCTCAACTTTCATTTCTTCTACCTTTATTTTAGCTAGTCAGGGAGGTTCAGGTCTGATTGTGTCATATCTGAAGTAGCTGGGGCCAGGACAGCATGTGGTGGGCATCCACTGGCAGGGTCCCGTGTTCTGCCCCAGGTGGCACAGTGAGCTGAACAGGGTAAAAATAAAGGGGACAGAAAACCGGGCAGCCCTTCGTCAGCCCGTGGGATGCTGCCAAGAATGGGAACAAAAGCCATGACAAGTGCTCGGGGGTAATTAGAGCTCGTGTAATCGCAGCCTGCTGAGTTGCTTTGCCCAGCTTACCCACTCATGAGCTTTCATCAGTGGGCAGAGAGCCCTTGGGCACTGGGGAGCAGAAGTTTCTCCATCCAGCGTCGAAGAGAGTCAATAGTTTAAGGAGGTTTCTAACGTAAAGCTGGTCACTGGGAAACGCAGCAAAGCTCCTGGCGTCTGTTCAAAAGGAGCAGCGATTCTTGTGTGGTTTTCCCCCTCTCATGTTGGATCTCCCATTCCAAAAACTCTACTTTTTTTCCCAGCTGGGAGGCCGGTATTCCTGTAGCCCTGGGGGGAAACTGAGGCATGGGATGCACGTTTAGGCTCACTGAAAGTTTGATTCAATTTTGGAGAGAGATAAATATTTGTCAATTATTTGGGGAAGCTCATGTCTGTTCATGAACACATTTGATAAACCGTATTTCTAGCAAGAGATTTCATTCTTCTTGTTTCATTCCCCTCAACATCTGACCTGTACCTGAAGTACGTTGGCTTTGAGGGCAACCTCAGTGTTAGCAGGTGGGGTCCTTGCGTGTCCGTGGTCCTCTCCGGGAGGGATCAGAAGCTCTGCTGGATGACCAGAGCTCATTAGGCAAGTCCATATCTGGTTTCAACACTCACACTTGGTACAATCCCCTCTGCTGCTAGTGCTGCCCTCTGTACCTGCAGCTCACTCTCTCCTTTCATCTCCAGCTGGTTTTTAAATGTCTCACCAGTAGCTAGGAAAAAAAATAATCAATAATCAAGTGAGTAATAACAGCACTCGAGCCACACTAGTGCTCTGAAATCTTTGTGGGCTCCCGTTCTGCAATCCCATTCCCACTGGATGCGATGTGTTATATTGAATTCAATCAGTTAGAGCACCAGGGCTGATCTCCCTGGAAGGAGAGGGAAGATGCAGGAAGCTGAGCAATTAGATTTTCATTTATGTGTTTTTCTTGTTTTAGTCTGTGTTTTGTGTTTTTTTTTTTTTTTTTAACTTTTATTTAATTTCCCTGGATGGGTAGGTTTGAGATACTCAAAAGTAGTAAAGAAAAAAAAAACCACAAAAAACGAATTCCAGTTCAGCAGAGCCAGGAAGATGCAAGCTGTGGGTACTTTGTTCTTCCCGGCCCTTGCCTCTGAACTTGGGGAAGTCAGAGCGGCCTGGCAAGCAGCCTGACTCTCTGCTGTTGATGACACCTCCAGCGGGAGCGGTGTGTGGGTAGGCAGGTAGTTTCATCACAGGGAGGAGGAGGAGGAGGAGGAGGAGGCATGCATCACCTTTTGTTTAAGCAGAAGCATCTTTTTGGAATGCCATCCATTTTATCAGTTAGGGCTTGAACAAAGAGCAGCCAGGAGAGGCTGGATATTGTAATTAGCACAAGTGGAGGCAGGCTGCTGCGTCTGCCTGCCTGCCTGGAGAAGAATAACCTGTTGAATTTGCTAGGAGCTATTGCTGCGAGGACAAGAGCTGCAGTTACGGGGAGCACAGCAGCCACAAGCGGATGAGGTAGCTGCTTCAGAGCTATGCTGTGGGGAAGAGGCTCAGACACTGGCCACTGGACGCCCGTTTGGGTTAGAGCCTCTGCTTTTGCCTCCTAAGCCCGGGGAGGAAGAACACGCAGCCGGCTCCCGTTGGGTTGGGACGGCCGAGGATGGCTGCGCTCTCCCAGCACCTGAGGATCCTGCTGTGGAAGAACTGGCTGAGTGTCAAGAGGCAGCCGGTGAGTGTGAAAGCAAAGCCGTAGAGGAGGGGGAGCTGGAAACCACAGGAGCTGAGGAGCAAGAAGGGCACGGCAGGAGAGGAAAGCCACGGTGTTAAACTAGAAATGCTTGGAAGGAAAGAGACAGAGAGGGAAGGAGGGGAATGGCACGGAAAGAAGAAAGGTCATTGTAAGCCAAAGTGGCTGCATCTCGTGTTGGAGGTCATGGTGAGGGCTCAGGAGTCCAGACTGAGTAGCAGGGATGCTGCTGATGGTCCCTGCAGACAAAACCCTCCACAAACTCACGGACAGACCTGAATTAAGGCTGCTCCAGTGTGAGCAGTCCCCAGAGTCTGTGTGCAGCCTCTGAGGAGTCCCTGCAGTCTGGGGACAATGAGGGTGTCATTACATAGAGCCATTTTTAATGGATGGACAAAGAAAAAAGTGGCTCTGAGAGGTGCAGGTGGGACAGATTTCCAGCACAGTTCAGTGTGTTGCAAAGCAACCACACCAGATGTTTTTATCCCAAAATCAAGCATTGCTAAGGATGTCCAGAAGGGAATCTGAACTGCGGTGTCACGGAGGCAGTGCTCCTTCAGGTGGCATTGCGTGTCCGGGCAAAGCCTGGCCGGTAGGTTTGTATCAGGAGTTTTGCTTTCCATACAGCTGCTCTGGCCTTTCAGCAGAAGCACGCTGCAGTTCCCAGACTTGGGCTGCAACCCGTCCTCTTGCTGGGAATCCCAGTGGGATGGTTTGTAAACTCTGGTTGCACGGGAAGCCTTGGCAGGTGCAGAAAGGGCAGAGAAGAGGAGATGTCGGAGAAGAGCCACGTGGGCAGTGCGATGTGGCGATGGAGTGCAAGACCTCCCAGCACTGCGCACATCTGCAGGGTCGGCTGTGTGCCTGCTCTGCCCTGCCTCTTGGGTTTGCAGCTTCAAAGAGGGGCTGAGTTCATCTCCCCAGCAGCTGCAGTTGGGCTGTGCTCCTCAGAGTTAAGTCTGTAGCTGCTGTGAGAGATACAGGAGGATATATTTTTCTGAGATATAGCGAAATACCAACAGATTATCTCTAGTTACATGACCAATTTCAACAGCCTTGTTAAAACCAGAAGGCTTGGGTCTCTTTCAGCTCCTGTGTGCCCGCAGTAAATGCTTACATAAGCCCTGGCCATACAGCCTCACTTGCTGTAATTCTTCTTTCAGTTTCCTGTAGGGATGAAACATCAATTCTGTAGGATGGGAACATCAGTTAAAACAAAGTCTGGACACCACTTATTGTTTTAGGGCAGGCGTTCTCTCCAGCCCTCCTTCCGTTCCCTCTCTTGCTCCAAATTAAGGAGCTTGCTGGGAATGCAGCAGCTGAGAGGAGGTAAACCCAGAGCGCTGCTCCTGAACGCATCCTGATTTCTCTATCCTTCCCATTTCCAGCTTTGTTTTTTTTAACCTGTGTGATGTAACCGCACTGGTGGACCAGGCTTTCAGGCAGCTTGTTTTGGTGTGTGCTTGCTTGGCAGGGGAAGCTCTCTGTTGTCCTTCTTTGCTTCCGATAACCCCAGAAAGTGGCTGCTGCTGCTGCAGTGGTGCTCGTTGCCCTCACCAGGTGTCACAGCAGTCTGACACAGGCCAGCCCCTCTCCTTCCACAGCCTGAAGTGCTTTCCCATTGCTCCTGCTCTGTTTATCAGTCTATCCAGGGCCGGCGGACGCATTTGATTCTGCCTTCTGCTTTACACTTTATTTCCTCTGCACACTCTCTGCAGAGCCCCTGGAGAGATTGTATGGGGGGAGCTGCAGCTTGCTTGGCCATCAATTTGCTGAAATCAGCTGAAGCTCTGCATCCATAACCAGGGAGAGCCTCGGCACAGGTTGCTCCTGCTGAGCAAGGACTGGCCGTGAGTGGAGGTGGCAGCCTTCTGGGGAGCAAGGTTCGGCCTGCCTACCAAGGGGAATTGGAGAAATGGGGTCCTCTTGCACTTTTATTGCTTTCCATCTCTCACTTCTATGTGGCTTGGTTATTTAAACAGACACAGGAGGGAGCGAAAACGTGCCTGCATCCAGACGTACCAAGGTCTGAGCAATTAAGTCTGCTTTTAGCAGTGAAATAATCCAGCAACCAAGGGATTATGCAACCTGTGGCACAGTGCTCGGAGTCCCACGAGCCAAACTGGCATTGATTATGGCTCCGCTCAAGTCAACGTGTTCTACCTGCAGTCGGTTTGGCCAGGCTGCTTGGCTTGTTGTTGTTAACTAGAAGTGCCTGGGACAGTGAGATCGCTCTGTTGTAACTGCTGTACCCAGCTACTATTAAATCCAATTAACTCCCAGCACGGAGATACAAAGGGAAGAGCTGCTTGGGAGTGGAAGCACCATTTTAGCTCCAAATGGGGAGGCACAAAGACTTCCCAGAGCCGAGACGACCCGTATTCATTTCCTCCACCAAGAATATGAAAGATGTCTTGCCCTTCCTTTAGGCAGCCTCTGACTAATATCAGTTTCTGTGCTGTTACCCCATAATTTTCCTGTAGCCTACGTGGTGCTAACCTAGGAGGATACCTTAATAATGCTGCGTGCTTGGGAACTAAGCCAAGTTAAATACTGTATTTGGGGACTGATTACAGGGAAAGCATGTGATATATGGAAAAAAATATAAAAAATGTTGGTTTCAGAGATGAATCTTGTTATTTAGCATATATATAAAAGGAAGAGGGGGGTCTGTAAAAGCTGAAATGCTGCTGAACGTTGAAACTATAGGAATACCCTCTCTGAAAGGATGTGTTAGGAGTGCCTTGTGTTTGACAGCTTCCCTATTTTGTTCCCTATTTTGGGGCACGAGTCGTGCTCCCACTGCCGTGGCTGTGTGTCATCTCCTTGGGGATGATAGGGAGGGAGTTGCTGTGAAACAAACCTCTTGAAGTTCAGTTGCTCTCTGGGATTTGTTTGTCTGTTTGTTTGTTTTTATGTTCCAGGAAGCATTACGGGAAATGAAAACACTGTTATGGGCTTGGAATTACCTTTGGAAAAATGGGTTTGGGTAATATGTGCTGATCTGAAAAAAATAGCGATGCAACAATGAAAAATGGGATGATTTTGAAGAAAGACATCTCTGCAGTTTCAAAAACTGGCATGAAGATAGCACGGCAATTTTGCAGCACAGGGTACTTTGAGCTTTACTGATGGATGGAAAATTCTAATCTAGTAGGCACAGTAGCGAGCTAGCCAGCTAGTACAAAAGCAGTTAATTATTTGAGAAATTGCATTTTCTTAGCTTACAAAACTCCCATGCTTGCAGTTTTAATACTGACTTTGGGCCTCCTACCTAGATTGGTTTGCTGCACTGGATGATTAGCAGACTATTTTCTTCATCCTCATCCATTGAAATGGTCAGCTTTCATGTCAAAGCCCAGAGGTCTGTAAATCTTCGTATTTTTTCTGACATATTATGCCAATTTTACATCATTTCTCTTCCATCGCAGCTCACTTACGTAGGCTGCTCCAGTTTGGAAGGGGAAGGGTACCAGGGAGTTAGGTTGCCGCGGTCAGGAGCTCACGTGAGGAGTTCTGGTGGTTGGTGATTGAATGGGACTTCTCCAGCTGGTTACACAACTCCGTAAATCCCTTCCTTCACCATGCTTGCTTCCACGCCTTGAAAACAAATACCAGGAAAATCCTCTTTCTTTTGGTTGTATTGTAAGGCTGAACCATTTGTGAAGAACAGTGAAAGTTTTTGGGGAAAAAAAGTGCCGTAGCCTTGTCATTTCAATGTCAAACACTTCCATTTTGAGCTATAGTTAATCATATCAAGGTCACCTTTGCCAGTCATTTGAGCAGTGCCATACACAGAAAGTGAAACTCTTCCCATTTTGACTCTTAAGTCATACAATTGATGCATCCAAAAGTCTCGTGCTTGTCAGGGTGCTTTTCCTCTTCCATAGCAGTGTCTCAAATCTGTGCAAAACTGTGTAAACAGCCAAGCTGAAACACAGGAAGGCTTGCGTTACTTTCAGGCTCATTATTTGCTCTTACGATCATATGTGGTTTTTCTTCCTGCATAGATAATACTTGGGTTTTAATAATATGTGCACCGAGACAGGCATTATTTACAATGCATCTTATAACTCATTTAGAGTGGTACTTGTACATTCCAGACAAGCTCTGGGACACATCAGCGCGACAAACGTAACCGATATATTTTCATTGCTATTTTATAGGTATGGTCGTTCATTTTAATTTCCTGGCCTGTGGTTGTTTTCATAATCTTGGCCATCATCCGTCTCAAATTCCCTCCAGAACCACAGCCAAACTGTAAGTAACCGGTTTGCTTTTATGTCTTTGGGGTTTAGTTCTCATTTCAGTGACTGATGTGTTAATTTGATGTGTTTTGTTACTTTTACAAATTTGGTTCTTTGTAGTTTCCAGTGGAGACTTCCTGGGATGCAGCATGCTGTAAATAAAATGTCTGTGTTCCTCTGAGGTTGCTTCTATTTATGTTTCTTTTAAATTAGTTTCGTAATTAGAAAACAACTTTGCAGAACAGTCTCATCAAGATGCACTCAGGTACTGCTGTTGTAGGCAGCAGTATAAACCTACATGATAAATTGAGGGACAAGAGAGCAGCTGGGAGAGATCTTATTCAGCAACACGACCAAGGGCATAGGCTTCAAGTGAGGTTATGAAGGTAAAAACCACGAGGTTGGGCATCGTGAATGATTTCACCTTGTTTGCTACAGGCAAAAAGCTCCTCTTCAGCTGAGCCTTAGCAGTGTGTGCCTGGACAGTGGGAGCTTGGCTCCTGGCACACCATGGTGCCTGTGAGCCCTTACTGGCAAGTCCCGGAGCTGCTGGTGGGTGGGTGAGCAGTTGGTGGTGGCTAAACGGGTGAAGAGTTTTGCACAAGCTGGCTTTCGCTTGTAGGCTGTGCCTCCTGGGTCGGGAGAACACGTGTCTGCACCCAGAGCGTGGGTCTGCTTGAATCTGCTCTAAAAACTCACGCTGAGTTTAGTAAATACACGTCACCAGCAGAAGACATAGGCCTGTCATGCTCTCAAACCAGGCAGCGTCAGTTTATGAAATTACATGGTAAAGCAGAGCAAGGAGTTTATCCAGACAGAAGCCTTCTGCCTTGCCCCAGTGTTAACTCTGAGGTGGATCCAATCCCTGCTTCTGCCCTCTGTAGCCTCCCAAGGCAGTCCCAAGGGAAGGGAGAGGACTGGTAGGAAGGGCTGGCCCCTCTTTTCAGCAACAGCCTGCCTTTGTGTTGGGAGAAATCAGTCACGGAGCTGTACCCTTTTTGTTACCCCCTCGTTAGAGACCCTCAGCCTTATTGCAGAGCCCCTGAAAGTGCCTGCCAGCCTCTTGCTTCATGTTGCACATCTCGGTTGCTGAATCACATCCACGTGCTGCAGCACGGAGCTGTTACTGACAGCCACAGCTTCCCAGCACGGGGTAGGAACAGGCCCTCCAAAATTGCCCTTACCAAAAGATTTGCAACACCTGACTCACAGGGGAGGCGCCCCCTGGCTGACCAGCCTCAGGCTGGTGTTGACTTGACGAGAACAAAGCTGTGGCGTGGGCAGTGCTGGGTTTTTCTCTTTGGGGGAAGGAGGCTGAGGCAGGGGGAAGAGGAGACAGGCTGACAGCAGCAAGGACGAGCAGTTGGCTTCCAGTCTGTAGCTATCAGGTGTGTAAAATGTGGTCATGAGAGATTTGTACTCGATGGCGGGTGCGCACTGGAAACGTTCCAACCTAGTTAATGCGCGATTCTCTGATTAAAAGTGTTTCAGTGTTTCTGAATGATGTATGAGAGAGGGCCACGCTGTGACAAACACCAGACAGGCAATTAGGATAGCCCTCGTCAGGGTAGGCTGCGAGCTCTCTGGGACTAGAGGTTTGTGTATCTAATTTGTAGGCTGTGATGGAGAGCCGGAGTGAAGGACTTCTCTGGAAGCATCTCAAGGTCTTTAATGGAGAAGGGCATTCTTGCTGTGTTAGGGTGGTCTTTTAAACCCAAACCCATCTGCTGCCAGTGAAACTCCTCTTTAGGCCTGTGAGATATCTGAAGTTCTGCCCAAATTCCCTTGAACCAGTTGGAGCAGGCAAGACTGGGCACGCTGTATTTAGTGAAATCTCCAGTTTTTGCCAATGGCAATCCTCCCCCATGGCTCCGTTGGTTGCACTCGCTGTCCGTGAGAGCTCAGATAAGGTGACTGTCAAGAGCACCAGCTGGATGGTAAAATATTTATTTTACTGTACGTGGCTATTAATTTGAATGTGTATTTTTTTGAAGCGTGTTTGCTCTGGGTGATTGCATCTGTGAATTACCGGATCAGGAGGAATGTTCCGAGCAGCAGCAAGTAGCTTCATCAGTTGGACTTTGCAGGAAGGGGAAAGATTGGACAGCATTTTGGGGCTTGTTCCCTCTTCTTGCATAGCTGAATTTGGGGGCAAGCCTCAGGACCTGAGCGAGTGTCTTTCTATCATAAAGTGGGTGATAGGAACTCTAGTGCAAGGTTTTGTACTGGAAAAGATGTTAATGGTTGTGGTGTACTCGTGATCCAGGCGTTTAGAGGCCATCTAAGAACCCAAAGGGGATGGAGAAGAATGTTGATGGAAACATTGAACAGGCAGTTCCTGCTGCTTTTCTAGTTAAATAAGAATACCTCTTGAATGTTGGCCTCTTTTTTGACAACTAGACAAAACGTATCACCTTTTTGCTTGAAAACAAAAAGGGAAATCATTCGGGAGCTTTCTTGGGGAAAAAAAAGATGCACGAAAAAGCTGGGTGGACAACTGTAGAGTAATGATTACAGGAGGGGGTTTTGTTCGCTTTCAGTGGGAATTAAATCCACGTTATGCTGAGTTCCAGTGCCTCCCTTAAAGGACACAATCATTAAATAGTGACAAGAAGCTGTTGCCAGTTCTGCTGCTGTCAAGAGCTTATTGCAGGCAGACAGAAGTCAGGAAGCATGGAATCAAGGGCACAGAGATAGAATATGCTCCTCAGATGCTGAGTTTTGAAGCCTTAGAGACAACCCCACAGAAAACGTCTGGAAGCTTATCTCGTGTATTCAGGGCCGCAGCAAGATCATGAAATCTACAATTTGCTCAATTAAAACAGCTCAAGTTCAAGACAGTGCTTCTTAAAGATGCCTAAAAGACCTTCAATGAATTGAGGATTATTTAGAGAAATTACCTAGCAAGAGCTTCTTGTGAGAGCAAGTCACTTGCTTCCCTTCGTGTTTGTGTAGCACCTAATGCAACGGGATCTGGTGCTGGGCTGAACTCCAAAGAGAAATGACATGCTAAATAAATATCACCAGTCAAGAGGATGCTTGTAGGAGAAGAACTGAGGTAAAAGAAGGAGCTAAAATCCATCTGATATGTAATTTGCTTCATGATTGAAGCCTCTAGTATCTAAGAGAGGAAAAAAAAGAGGAAAAGAAAACTCTTCCACGCAGGCATCTGTTCGATGATGTGTTTCCAGGTCAGCAGAGATAATGGGCAGGAGAAATAAAGATTTGTTTCTCTGCATAGGCAGTTGTGATGATCTGAGTGTCTCCCCAAACCAATTTCCCATCCAGCTCACTGGGCACATCCCAGTCATGGCTTTTGATCTTTCATTACAGCCCTCGCATGTGCTGGAAGGTGCTGGGATGTGCTGCGTGGCACGTGTGGAGCAGGAAGCCAATGAACTGCCTTGGAAGTGTCTTCCAGTCTTTTGTGCCTGTATCACAGGTTTTCTAGAGTGAGTAGGGACAAAAATCTTCCATCACGACAAGTTTCTGCAATTTGGGAATTGTGTGAGCGATACAATCTGTCCCTCGGGGCCCAACCCACTCAGTCTACAGGGAAGCCCAATTAGGCTCTTTGCTTTAACTAGCGCTGTCACACCCCGTCACACCCTACCCGCCTGCTTTCTTCCTTTTCTGTTCTCCTTCTTTCCCCTCCTGTCAGTTTGACCTCATCATTATTCTCCATAGAAGCTCTCTGGGGTGTGGTGAGTTGCCCACTCATTTTGAAACCCTGCTCTTTATGGAGAAAATGTGGCAGGGACTTGCTCTCCTTTTAGACCCAAGGTCTGCTCCCCCTGGCCTTACCAGGGATGGAGCTAGATGTGGGTTGTGAAAGCCATGCCTCATTCACAGACGTTGTTCCATCTTCATGGCAGGGAGCTGTGCTCTTGGCTCTGGTCTGAAAATCCACCAGACTCCTCCTGCCTGAACTCTTCTCTGGGGAGCACATCTTGCCCTTCACCTCTGCCCCGAATTTTCACCCAAATTTCATCACCTCCATGGAGATGCTTGCCTGGTGGATTTCAGTCACTCTGAGATGTTTGTCATGGGCTCATTAGCAAAGTGCTTCACCAGGCTGCTCTTTGGAGCCTTTACTGGGGGATAATGGGATAGCACCAGACTGTGTTCTGGTACCAGCCCAGCTGTTTAGGTCTAGTTTAGAGCCAGAGCTGCGTGGCACAGGAGCAGACATTCAAATTCCACTCTCATTCTTGGCTCCAGGACTTGTAGAAGAAGGTCTCCGAGCTGTGCTGCATTCAGTGGCACTGGTAGCTAGGACTGGAGCAGCTCCAGGACTTGTTGGGAAGATCAGGATGAATCCCAGAGCGCAGATCGGGCAGTGTAGAGGAGAAGGATAAACACGGGTAGCATCCCGTGCCTCTAGCCCTCCATCCCCACTCCCACACATCTCTCTGCCCTCTGGCTGCTGCAGCAGTGAGCTGGTAAGTGAGCAGGGAGCCCCTGCCATAACTGCAGACCTCAAACCACGGCTAGCTCTGACAGTTCCCAGCCTCAGTCCTAGCTCAGAAGCAGAAACCCTTACACTAACCTCGTCCCATAGTTAACAGAGGAGCTTGAGCTGGCTGAGTTCTCCCTGTGAGAGGTGGCTGTGGCTGCCAGGAAGACGTGTGAGAGCAGCTAGCGCCGTGTCCCACCTTGCTCCATGCCTTCCTTCCTCCGAGGTACCATCCTGGAGGTGAAAAAGCTCCCAGAAGATGCTAAACACTTTTAAAGGAATTCACTTCAGAGTCGGAAGGACCTGAGCTCATCTCTTTGCCAGTAGTGTGGAAAAATTACTAGGTTCCCATGGTAATTACAGGTAGTTGGGATGGTGGCTTAGCTACCCAGGCTGCTCCATTCATTTGGTTAAGTCATGGGTGCTTATGCAAGCTGGAATCCACCCCAAAGGTTCAACCTACTCTGTTTACAGACAGGCACACGTCAGGCTCCCAGCTCTGCCCCAGCATTTGCCAGTGCTGGAGCAGCCTCATTCCTCTGTTCCCTTTTCCTTGCAGTCTCTGGTTACCTTCCCCTCTTCGCTGTCAGTTTTCTCCCCTTTTCTAGACAACACCAGATTTGGTCTGTGCTCGGCTGCAGCGTGATTAGCACAATAGGCTCTTCAGGTCCCTCCTCCAGTGTCCTTTGCTTTAGTATGAAATTTATTTTGTGCTGATGCCGTGCCAGGCAGGCTGCCATATAACACTGTTTCATTGCAACAGTGCTGAAGGGGGATATGAATCTTCCCCCACGCCTGCTGGAAGAGACACAGGGAGGTGGTGCTCGGTCCTACAGTTCCCTGTGACTTGCCCAAGCTCCCCCTGAACTCAGACACCTCTAGCCTAGCAGTCCTCCTCTTTCAGTTTGAAACCATTGCCCCCTTGTCCTGTCACGACAGGCCCTGGTAGGAAGTCTTTCTCATATATATTTTATCCATTGTCAGGCTGCAATAAGGTCTCTCTGGAGCCTTCTCTAGGCTGAACAACCCCAAATCTCTCAACCCTTCTTTTATAATAACACCCATTTCATAAATCTGTGCCTTCATTTCTTCCTACAGACTTCCTCCTCGTGAGGTGTGACTGGAGGATGTTGAGTTGGAGGTGGGAACTCCTGAGTTGCCAGGATTTTTTCTTCCCACTGCATTACAACAGGGCCTTGGGGCAGCCACTTAATTCCAGTTGACTTCCTGAAGCACCTGCAGCCGGGTGCCGGGACCTAGAAGCACAGAAGCATTTTTCCAAAGGTGCTGAGCAGTTTGGCTTGCACTGAAGTTAGCAGCTGTAAACGAGGTCACTTTGTTTAAGGAGTCTAGGCATGGGCTCTGGAAACTACCTGGCAGCACTCACCATTGAGAGACAGAAGTTTAGTAAACGCAGCTTTTGTGCATTTTTTTTTCCCCAAAGTCTAGATCTGGATTTAGGATTTTTTTGGTTCCAGCTTCTGGGTGAGAGATGTTCTGCCTGTTCTTTTAGGTCCTGCTTGTGCAGCGTCCTGCTTCAAAGCAAGGTAGCTGTATTATACAAGACCAAGTTAGCCTTGTTTGTGTTAAGTATTGCTTTTCAAAGGGTTGGTCTACAGCTCCCACTCTGTGTGGGGAGCTTCAGTCAGAGGAGCATCTCTGCACAGGGCAGGGAACCTCTGGTGCCATGCCTCTGTCAGCTCTGCCCTGTGGAGCAGACATCAGCTCTGGCATTTTCCCATCCAGACCTCTTAGGAGGTTTCCATCTCCTTTCCTTTCTCCTTTGTGTTGGGTTTGGAGGTTTTCTCCTCCCTCTACACCTGCTTTTTCTCCCACTCAGCTTCCATTTTTATGCTCGCTCTCTGCTCTTTATTATCTCCCCGATCAGTACGCGAACCCAATGCATTCGTATCCAGGTGCTGATTTTTAATTTATTAAATAAGGGGGTGGAAGAGGTGAAGGTCTTTGGGCGAGCAAAACAAGCTTGCCTAGTCTTAATAAGCATGGAAGCAGTTACTGCCTGCTCTGGGCTGGTCTTATTATTTGCAGAGCCTGAAATGCTGGAGGGAAGAGTTGGGCAATGAAATGCTTCCTCCAGCGAAGCCACCGACACAGGGAGGAGCCTCGCAGCGAGCTGTCTGCTGCTTCCATCTCGCCGTCGTAGGCAGACAACCGAGGACATCGTACTGTTGGCACGGTCAGGGAAACGAGTGATGTTGCTGTGAAGATTAAAAAAAAAAAAATAATCAAGTGTTTGAATCTCACCTGGCCACACCGGGCTTCTTCCAGGTTGAATGGAAGCTGGCATGTCAAAAACCAGGAGCTGGGTGATGGGTACACGACTTGGAAATCAGGGCAGGCTGGGCACTATCAGAGGTGGAGCAGTGTGTGTGTAATAGCTGCTCACAGCATCTTCTCCTTCATCATGATCTGCAAGGGGGAAATTAAAAACCAGCACCACTTGGAGCTGAGGGAAGGGTGGCTGAGGATGGCGCTGCTTCAAGGCCAACAGCAATGCAGGAGGCCCACAGGGAGCAGAAATGCCCCCGATATGATGGATACTGAGGGTGTTTGGTGTCCTGCGACTTCGGGGTGAGCTCAAGGGGATCTCTTCTTCCAGTGCCGTCTCTTCAGCGGGGGAAATTGCAGGGAATAGGGTGAAAGAAATCAGAAAGAAATCACCTGTTAGCTCTGCAGTGCTGTAAAAATCAGCTTTGTCATGCAAAAGGCAGCAGTCTAGGGACAGTGGGAGTGTGATACCAAACCATTAGCTCTGACCCAGCACAGCTCTTAAGTATGCCTTTAACCTGAAGCCGGAGTAATCCCATTAAAAGCAGCAGGGCTAATCACTCCTGTGCCATGGGCTTTGGACACACGGAACGAGATTTGGGCTGTACTGACAGAACTGTAGCACTTACTGTCTTCAACAGCTGTGCAACTTCTGTGGGCGTTGATCTTGCAGGTGTGAAAAAGGTGGAGGAAAGCCTCAGGACCTGCTTGACCAGGAGGCGACCTGCTCCCATCAGAGACCTCAGTCCGAGGTCACTAGGAACATGAGGGCCCCTTTCTCCAGCTTCACGGTCAGACACGAATTTCAGAGCATGTGAACCTCTCTCACAACGTCACATCAATATGAGTAATGCAGCAATTAAATAGTCTCTTTCCATAGATGAAGGGATAGGCCACTTGGTTATCTGGGTCATTCTTCAGACGTGTTAAAAAACAAAACCAACAAACGCTTCAAAATTAATGTTATCCCATAGATTTGGTGGTCACAGTTCGTTTTTGGAGAGCTATCAAAGCTCCTGGCATCGTCACAAAGCTTTCCACAAGCGATAGGCAATGTGAGTTGGTCAGAAATAGACGTGAACAAAGCTGGAAAGGTGCAGTTGTGTGTGGTTGAAGAGGAACAACATCAGTCAGCGTGGCATGAAAGAGGTGTGCTCTTTGTCTTTTTGACTCTGGGTGTGTAACAAGGTGAAGGAATAAAGTTTAAAGCAATGCTGTGCAACTATGAGAAAGATGAGAAGGGAAGTAAGAAGGTTGGATGTGGCCAGCTTCGTTAGACATTTTGCCTGGAAAGCTGGGAGGAGGTCACCACAGCAGTAAATATTCTCCTTGTGTGCTGTGTGAGTGCCTAGATAAATATAAATCACAGCTGATAAACAGTCAGGATCGCTGCTCTGGGTTAGACCCTCTGCTGCTGCTCAGGGTGATTGAGGGCGTGGAGGAACAAGGAGCAGAGTGATTCTTCCACTAGAAAAATCTTCAAAGGTTTAAGGTTTCTTCACCCAGAAGCTGAAGAGGTTGAGTCCAAGTATTCCTGCGTCAGCAGCTACTGACAATCTGTTTTTGGGGGCTTGTCTAATTTGTTGTAGAATGAATGGCTGCTGTTCAGCACGTATCACAATATTTTGATAGGCCTTCAAAAGGGGCTTTCTCTCCTTTTTGCCTGCTGCCTCATGGTCTCATTGTGTTTCTTTGTCCTGTGCTGCAAGAAATGTTCAATTACCCTTTTCGTTATGGATCATGATATTATTTCTCTATCGCACCACTTTTTGGACATTTTTTTCTTTGCTGCAGAGAGCTGGTTATTAAGCCTCTTTGTATGATACAGCAGTGATTGAGTGCATTTTCAATTAAACACAATACATCCTAATGAAGTCATTAGCTCATTATTTTCTTTAATTCACCAGTTGGGGAGTTGAGATTTGTATGGATTTTTTAATGAACAAAGACTTACTGCTTAAGGTATGTGCGGTATCGGCGTGTGAAATCTCAAGCCAAGAGAATTTTTTCATGCCCAAGTCGTGATAGGATGCTAAACTACAGGTGGGCAGAAAACAGGAAAAATCAGCATGTTTTTTTTTAATTATTAATAAAAGAGGAAAATAAGTTAATGTGCCTAAATTCATGTAGGGAGTAGCCACTCATAATGGAAATCCCATACCTTTGATGTGAGGACAATGGGATATGGATTTTGTCAAGTTTTGCAGGATGGGTGGCAGAAGTAGGTAGGAAGTCCTAAAAGCAGAAATATCATGTGGGCAGAAAAGGGAGAAGGAATGCATGGGTGATGTTTTGGAAGGAAAAAAGAGGTGATGGTGCTGTGCCAGCACCCCGCTAGCTGCCCCAGTCCTTGAACCAAACAGCTCCACGCAGCCGCTGCAAACGCATGAAACCCCAGCATGATGAAAGCAACATCATCACTGCAGCAAGCTAAAACATGGTTCATTTAGGTTTGGACATTTCAGTCAATTTCAATTAATCTTGTAGGTCGTAGCGAAATAGTAATTTTCATCTGTCTTGTATGACATTTATTATTACCCTGGCATTTTTCAGCATTATTCTACGCAGCTCCTTTACCTGGAGAAAACAAAATGTTTTGCTTGTGTTGAAGTGTGTCGGGATCTCACCCGTTTCAGCAAGTAAAAAGAAATCAACTTGCTTCATTTTACTCCAAATGAAAGCAAATGTGGAAATGCCAGGATTCCCAAAGGAATGAAAGCCTCTTTTCTTCTCAGCTCCTGGAGATACGGCCGGGCTGGGTAGGTGCTAATGAGCAGGGAGAACCAGGCAGCCCATGCTGTGCTGAGCCCTTGGCTTCTTCTGCCCTTCGGGATGCCTGTCTGGTTTTCTTCAGATTTGGTGCCTTTCTTTCAACAGTGGCCGAAAATTAAAGCACTCCACAGTGATATGGGATAGCAAAAAAAACATCTACCCTTGGGCTTCCGTTGCCAGCCAGCCCAAAAGTCAGTCTTTGCTAATAGGATGCAGCTCTGGGCCCAGGTTTTGGTTGCAGACACAGCAATTTGTGAGAAATCTGTTGGGGTGACCTCTGTTCGGGGCTGAGAAGGGGCAGCAGTGGGTGCAGCGATCTCCACATCTTGGTTTATCAGCAGCAGAGTGAGATCTTCCAAGGACAATCGCAGTTTAAAGTGTTTAAAGGTAGTGAACATGATAAAAACTGATGTCGTGTTGAGGATCTGTCGTATCTCAGGATCATGAAGGTGGGGACTACAGGGCAAGAGAAATCTATTTTTCTTGGAAGTGGCATTGCCAAAGACTTCCGTGGGAGAAGGAGATGCATTAATCTCTTGGCTCAGCTTCTCACCAGCTTTTTTTCTGAGTTCCTTCCTCTGCAGGACGAGAGGGAGTTGCAGGGAAGAGCTCTGAGGCTGCACCGTGTTTGTCTGGGCTCGGGCTCCCAAGCCAGCCGTGCTCCCTGCAGGGTGCCTCACGCTCTGGCTCTGCTTCAGCCCAGACATTTCAGATATTTCGGTGCCTTCTTGAAAAGCTTCCTTCACTCTCAAACCTGGCAACATCTTCACAGGCATCGTGCTACCACCAGCACTTCCAGCAGCACTTGCAAACTCCGGGTCATAAATTTCTGCCTCTGTAGTTTTTAGCTTGCTGTTTAAAAAGAAAGGAGAAGAAGACGCTGATATCATCGCCGCGTTCGTATGCCATACACCTTGCTTGTGATACAGCGACTGATTGTATAATTGTCCTCGTAGTTCAAAGCAGACTCGGAGGCTTCGAGTCTAATTTTAAAATATATCATCACTGCTTATATCTCAAGGAAATTACTTCTGCTTTGGATGCGGCAGGAACTCTTGTATAATTGTCTCTGTAAACTTCGTGCCTCTCTAGTGAGGAACACTGCTCCCCAGGCTGCTGGCCACGTGCGTGTGTTCCCCACCCCGCTGTCCCGCTGAGGGATTACACATTTTTAGCTGCTCCAGGTCTCCTGAGAGACGTGACCTTGCTTGCTGGCCCTGGTTAAGGTTGGTAGCTGTGGATGGTGGTAGAGGGCATAGCCCTTGCCCTCCTAGCTCCTGTCCGTCTCACTTCACTCCTCTTCTGCTCGCCATCCCGAGCCTCGCGGCTCTCCAGCTCTTTGAACCAGCGTTTTGTAGACGTGCTGACAAAGCGAGGGCTGTGGTGTGCGTTCTTGGACTGGGGCGTGAGTCGATTGCCTGCAAGGGGAAGGAGGGTGCAGGAGATCAGAAGGAAGATGAGAAAAACACCAGGGTGTACAAGAGCTGTAATTGGTCCTCCCAAAGGGCCAACATCCCAGACAGGGCAGGGGATATTCACAGAAGGATGCTGCGAGATTAAAGTGCCCTACTCTCCAGTTTCCCTCATGGGCAGCAGACTTAATTACCCTTCGAAACTTTTAGAGCAGAATGTATTTGGGGCTTTGGCCTCGAACCCAGAAGGACTGCCTGTAGGGAGAAGGGAGCTCTTGCGCTCTCCTTGGTGCTCTGTGATCACGGGGAGCTGACTCAGCCTGCCCCATAACTCCCGGTGGCCTGGGGGACGTGGGGAACAGGTGAAGCTCTACCTGGTGGGACATCTCCTTCAGCTTTCTGGGGCACTTCTCTGCTGAGGGACAGGAGAATCACACTGCCACCCAAAACAGGTGCCTTTGTCCCTGCAGGAGTACCTGGTGCTATCTGGCATGAAGCAGTGGGAAGTCTCCTTTGAGGACACTGGCAGCCGTATGCTCCACCTAACACTGCCATTCCCCTCGGGAATATCTGGGTTTTGACCAGTGCTCTAACTGATAAATGCCCTACAAACGTGGCGTGGTGTCTGTGTTGGAGGGGTTAGAGATAAAGCTGGTCCTGGGCAAGAGTCACAGGTCATCTGTGGAGTCTGAGCAGCAAGGTAATCAATTACCACAAGCCTGCCTGCGGGCCCTTTGTAAAGCTGGCTCCTTTCCATCGGAGAAATAATAGCCATGTCCTTTGCCAGGTAATTTTCCAAATGATTATTTTAAATAATACGTTGCCGTGATCCAGCAAAAGAGTTGTGAGATTTATTAGAGCATTTGTCACCGCGAGGAGACGCATTTGGTGAACTCTGTGGGCTGGCAGTAAGCAGCGGGGGGCAAGTGGCACATGAAACACTGAAGTCTCTAATTGCTCGGGTCCTCGCCGTGTTTGCAGAAATGGGAGACAGGGACACGCATCTCACCCCGCAGCGCTGGCTGCCAGCATCGCAGGTCACCGAGCAGATGGCACTGGAGCTGCTCTGAGATGGCAGGAGGCATGGAAGGAGTGGTGATAGATTGCTCCTCTGCCTTCCCTGGGCAGCTCTGCACAAGGAGGTTGTCTGGTCCTGGATGTGTCGCCCCTTCCTGTGGCAAAATCTGAGACACGGCCCTGTTGTAATAGCTTGGCTTGAAGCTGAAGCTTGGGTCTTTGCACAGGAACCGATCCAACCAAGTCTAGGAGAACGTGTTCCTAAGGATGCTTCAGGTTCCTATGGCCATGTCTTCTTTTATTTAAAAGAAAATAATCTTGCAGTTGCTTTGGGACTGACATGTATCTACTTATAAACAGATAGCTTGACTCTTTTTCCTATTAACTAGCCTTTTGTGGTTCTGTTGGTATTGAGGGGGGTTTTTAGAGGCATTTTACAAAATGGTGTTGCAAAGGCGGAGTGAAAGCCTCAGTGAAACTGAGAATCAAGCCCCTGGTTTGTGCGGAGAAAGTAGCACGTACTGATAGAATCACATAACAAAAAATGTATATCTGCATCGTAATAACATCATTTTCTGTCTCCCCCTTCCTCCAGGTTATCTCGCACCCCGAAACCTTCCTAGTGCAGGCTTCTTCCCATTCCTGCAAACTGTGCTGTGCGATACAGATGCCAGATGCAAAGGCACGCCATACACACCAGACGATCTGCTGCCAAGGCTTAATGACATCTCATCTCTCAAACTGTAAGGGGATCCGGCTGTAGCTGGGTGTCACAAGCTGCAGAGCAAAACTTGCTTTGAGGTGGAGGGAGCAGCCGTGCATGTGTGTATGTGCAAGTGTGTCCACAACAGCTGGCTCTCTGGTGTCTGGTATAACAAACAGATCCAGTTTTAGATAGCTGAGCACTTAGAAATGAGAATATGGGCTGCAATGTGGGATGCTTTAAAAACGGTCATATTAGGGACAGCTATCGGTATTGTGTCAATTGCTTCAGGCTTGACTGTAGAAGAGAAATTTACTTCCTGAGGAAAGTGCCTCTGATGACCCAAATTTCAGAAATCAGAGCAAAGAAATTTTATTTGCATGATTGTGGGCTGGGTTTTGCAGGGCATCAGCTGCTAAGAGCAAGCCCAGTGGGCTGGTCTGCCTTCTGTGGTCATCAGCTCAGGTCACTTAGGGTAGAAGTGGCAAATTCCTCAACAGCCCTAGTTTCGGAGGCACATTTGTTCTGGAGTGATTGCTCTTTCAGTAGAGCCTCCAGGCTCCAGCCAGAATGGGTGTTCTCTCTGCAAACCATTAAACATATAGGCAAACAGATGAAAAAATGAAAGGATTTTTGCCCACAAAAGCATGTAGATTTGCAGAGCGGAGCTGGCCGGGCATGTCCCGTTGGAATACTGGTTTCTGAAATTGAAATGTGCAGCGTGGGGATTTCAATCTCACTGATGTTCCAGTGGAAGCCAAGTAGCATTTGCTTTGAGATGTGCCAGCCAGGGTTGTTTCTACATTTTGGCTGCCGGCTTCTGGCATGCCCCTGGGGATCATGCAGCCCTGAGGCCTGGTTTGTGGAGTTGAAAATCTGTGCATCCCACATCCAAGGTCCCCAGGTGCTCGTCCTTCTTTTCAGGCGAGAGGTTGCTCCGGAGTGGCCATGTCAGAACCTCAAAATCCCTCTCGGCCAGAGCTTGAGTTTGAAAAGCTCAAGTGGGCCCCAAGACTTCCACCAGAGAGCCCCTCGGGCAGGATCCTGGGTGTGGTGGCTCCTCAAGGGTTCTTGTTCAGCGCAAAGAGAGCAGAATTTCTAGGGGAATGTCAATGGTCAGGATCTCTCCGAAGGTTAAAGAGAGTCTGCATGACTAAACATGTGGGTGGCTGAATTTACACAAGGTGAATCCTAATCAACTTCAAGGTCACGCAGCAGACAAGGGCAGAGCCATGGAGAGACTGGATGCCTGGATTCACAGCCCTTCATTTCCTCAGTGTCATTATTTTCCTGGGCACATTAAACAACATTTAATTTGGAGCATTGAAATAAAGAAACGGGGACTGTTAGTGCCAAAGCTGGAGGTCTTCCATGGGTTTTAATAGCTACAAATGCTCCTTCCTTTCTGTTTTTGGTTTCTGTAGAGTAGTTTAGGAAATAACTGTTCTTTCCTGCCAACTGAAAATCAAAGGGTAGGGCCAAACTACAGCTCGAGTCACATGTCTCATTAATAAGCATCTTGACCACGACTGATGCTAGAAATTAGCCTTGTGAAATATCACACAGCTATGTGAGTATACCTGCCCTTGTCTGGTCACTGTTGGCCTTAGAAATACATAATATTTTACAAGAAAAAAAGACACTTTAACTAGCCACAGCAAACCTAGCAGGATACAGCAGAGTATAAAACCTCACCAGAAGGTTGACTGGGGAGGAGAAAGTTCCTGCAGCCAACATGAGTGGACTCAGCTCTGCCTCCCTCAGGAGCAGAATCGCTGTGGATGAACTTGTCATGAAGGGAAAATAGTTGGGCTGTGACCCTGCACTGTCTGGATGTATCGTTGTGTAATATTCTAGAGTTTGTAGGATTCAGCTAACACAGACTGCTTTTTTCCTCCCATTGTGCAACTGACTGAAGCTGTTATTAAACTGTTTTCTGACTCGCCCTTAAACTGTGTCTTACCAGTGGCCAGCAGAGAAAATAGGCAAGGTTCTCATCCTTAATTCTGTTCCCTTTTTGCCAAGGTGTGCAAAATATGGTCATTGGAGATTTCCTTGAGCAGGAGGGAGCTAGCTACAAACACTGAGCTCAACAGCAACATCTTCCTTTTTTTTTTTTTTTTTTTTTTTTTTTCCCTTGAAGTGAAATGTTTGGGAAGGGTAAAGTAAGGTTCTGGTGTCTTGAATGATTTCTTGGTAGGGGCACACAACATGCTGTAATAATTTAGCGTTATTGCAGCTTGCATCAAAGCCTCTATGGTCAGTCAGAGCATCATTAGCAGTGCCATGAAGTTCTCCACTGCTTCTTCCATTGAGCATGTGTTGGGGGAGGACAGAGCAGGACCTGATACGATGAGCCCTCTTTTCAAAGAAGTGGCAATTTGTTTAAAGTTACACCAAATACATACTCAAGCCTTGCCTGTCCTTGGTGTCCCCGCACATCATGCACAAATGCAATCCCCTCCATCTATCAGTGTCTGAGGGTGCTGCAGTGCGCTCCTGTAACATCCATACCAGGCCTCTAGAAGGAACTCAGCATTTACACAGCCCAGATTTCAACACGTTTGCCATAAAATCCAGCTATAGACCCATCCTGAGTCACACAGTAGCTAAACAGAAGCTTAATCCTAACAAACCGAGTTTTTACAGGTGTCTTCATTTTCTCCTTCTTTCCCTCAGGAAGCGGAGGAGCTTGTCCAGCACGGCCAAGGACAACCATCCATCACCATGGAGCGCTGAGGTTCCCAGCAGCAGGAATGCTTCACTGGGTAGGTTATTCACTGCTCCATGCACAGGCCTGATCTTTAAAGGCTGATCTTTTGAAGCGCTCTCAACAGAGACGCCGTTCTTAGAGCACTGCTAAAATGATTTATACGTTCTATACAGGCAAGTAACTGTGGCCATGACATCAGTGTAAATTCTTGGGAATAATTACAAGTAACTGTCTGCAGAAAAGATTTCTGGAAGTTGACCAAGAAAACAGGATTAAATTGTTGTGCTTCACAGGAGCAATGCGAGATCGCAGACTGTTTGGATGTTAATTAAAGATGTGGCTATTTATGGAATACTGCCCTTTTACTGCCCACAAATTGTCCATAAACAGCTTATGATTTTTTTTCAAATGCATTTCTTATTCACATTTATCCAGCAAACAAGTCTTCTTCTGTGCCATAGTGGATATTTATTGCTGATGCTGTTCTCCTCTGATGTGTTTCTCTTTCCTGAAGGAACCTTCAGACTTAAATTTTCTTTAAATCATTACAGTTATTATTTATCGGTGGTAATGGCTAGTACTATCTGCAAGTCGTCGTGATGGATAGCCATTTCTCCAGGGAGCTCACGATCAAATGAATGATTACAGATTTGCATTCCATGACTGTTCTGCCCCAGCCATTCACGGTTCCAATTAGCATTCCTGCCAACACACTCGCTCCTTGGTGCATGGGCAGAAAAAGGCAGCACACAAAAGGGACTGGGGAAAAAAATCAATGAATTGTTAGGGGAACCATCAACTCATGTTGATGGCCGTGCATGGTCAAGAAAGAGCTCCATTCTACCTCGTATTTAAGAAATAAAAATAAGAGGTTGTAGCCTCAGCTGGTGTAAACTGGCATAGCCCCTTTGGTTTCAGAGAGCTGTGTGGTTTTGTGAGTGCAGCTCAGTGCAAGGGTTGGCTTTGGTGTGCATCAGCTGGGGACCTGGCAGCGTGCCACCATGTGTAGCAGGCAGCAGCACTCCAGATCTGTGCTGGAGCTGAATAACAAGTGCCACCCCACTGTGCCAAGGGCACCTGGGGAGCTCTCCCTTACAGGGCTATCAAATCGAGCTGATGTGGGCTCCCCTGTAAGGATGCCCCTGTCTCTCCTGTGTGGAGGAGCCGCAGGACTTGAGGAAAGAGGTGGAAGTTCATGTTGAGCTGCAAGCAAATAGTTAAATGCATTTAATTTTAAAAAAGTTACAAAAGGAAGTAGTGTAATCCAGGCTTTAATTACTTCAGAAGAAAACCTTAAGTAAGTAATTACAGGGTGCCATTGGTTGTACCTTTGGAGACAGAGTAATGATGGCATGCCCAAAGCTGTAGTCAGTTAGCTATCCTCTGTCCTGGTTTGATGGAGCAAAGAGGTTAAAAGACATTAAGTAAAATACAGTGTTTCAAACTGTTATTGCAGCATTCAGGGATTTGGTGTATCATGGAGAAAACACCCTTTGGAATATTTCATCACCATCCAACTTGACTTCCAGCATCAACATGTTCAACAAAATCCTCAGTTTTGGGAAGGTAAGTCTGTATTTGCGCAATAGCTGTGTCTGATCACTTACGTAGTTATATTTAACGAATTAGAAGCTCCAAGTACCAACATATGGCTTTTATTGCTTTAGGATCTCCCCTATCATGTGAATTTGCTTTATTCTGGGAAAAGGAAGACAGTTGTTGTGGGTGAGCTTTTAAGCTCTGTTGTAAATGTATTATTCTCTAAGCAAAAAACGGATAAACCATGTACCTGGGACATAATACTGTGCATGACCAAATATTGGCACACAATACCATGAGGCATTTTGCTCAACACTTGTGTTATTAAAGGTGTTTAGAGTGCATTTTCTTTCATGTGCAATTAAAGCTGGCTTTGCCAATTAATTCATTATTTGCCCACAATACTTAGGTAGTGACATCAGAGGCACTGTGTATTTATTATGTAGGTAATTGAATAGATACAGGAAGAAAACCTTTGTAACTGAAGCTTGGTACCATTTAATGGACATCAGTGTGCTGGGGATGCTCTCTGCTATTAATGGTAGACGAAAAAATATTTGTAGTATGCTTATGTTTTATATTAAGGGCTACAAACACGCATTTTTGTTTATCCACATGAGGAGATTTAGGGATTTCGGTGACAATGTTCACCTGTTAAAATTCTGTATGTGTGTAAGTACTTATGAGGACAGTGCTTTGCAGATGTTACTATTAACCTATTAAAGTCTCATTTGATTTAAAACCATCACAAACAGAGTATTGCTTTAAAGCTACCTTTAACATTACATCTTCTAGAACAAGACACAGTTTTCAACTGGAGCAAATCTCAAAGTCATTCTGTGCGAGGTCTTGTCACGGTACACAGCACATCCTGGTCTCACTGAAGAGAAGATGGCAGCCAACATCCACAGGACTTTCTGCTTTACTGACTCATCGCTTTTACAGTCGTTTACCCAAGAGTTCAGAAGTCAGCTGGCTCAGGTGAGTGCCTGGGACTTCTGATGTCTGCAGGTAGCAGCTGCGTTAGTTCACACACTTCAGCGTGGTGTTTTGGAGGTAGAATGTGGCCCCACCTGGCTCAGAGTAGCTCCCCTCTATACTGAAGTGCATATAGCGCATGATGAGACTGAGCTAATTCTTGCACAAACACCTTAGAGCTGAGCACACAGCTTTTGGGGAAAGGCAAGAAGAGCCAGCTACCAGCTAGTGGCCATTAAGAGTTCCTCACTATGCCTAGGTTTTGTTTCTCCTCTTTATTTGCCTTCCTGCAGTTACAAGTAGATAGAACAATGTGAGAATAGGGCATAAATAAGAATATTTAAAGCTAGGGGAGGCCATAAATTTCACCCTGTATTACATCAGCCATATAACTTCATCCAATAATTCCTGCATCTAATCCAACAACTCATGACTGAAGCAGTACCTGTCTTTTGGAAAGCTGTATAATTAAAGCAAATGGATCCTTTAAAGGTAATGCCCCCTCCTCTTCCTCCTCCCCCCCCCCCCCTTTTTTTCACCAGGGTGAGGATTCATATTCATTTTTCTTGTATTCCTAGTCATTGGACTATTGGGGAGATTCTGAATCTTAAGGCTTGTCTAAACAGAAAATTTATTGAGCAGTCTGGGGTGTGAAGGTAAAGCACAGTCACTCTCTCCGTTACTGCCTGTCACTAGAGTCTCTGAATGTATTGTTTGTAGAGTTGTGTACAAGTGCAGTGCAGCCTGAAAAACATAAAAAGACCCACCGGCAACAAGGCTTCTTCTGCTTAAATAATTTCTTGCATTGTTATTTCTTAAGGTGCAGCACAACCCACGGTACCAGGCAGCGTTTGTCAAGGAAATGGTCTCGTTTCTAACACTCATCTCCCAGGTGCAGAATGACACCTCCCTGTGGCATTTCCTTTTGCTGGCCCCAGATCTGTTTCAGGGCAGCGTGCAACTGCAAGACATACTTGATTTTCTTCAGAATGCAAGCAGGTAAAAAGACAGAAGATGCCAGGAAGGGCACTGAAAGCTGGTGGGTTTGTGCTGAACAGTAAAGACAAGTCACTTTTCATCTTGAGGGGTGTTAGCTTAAAAGCGTGCTTTATTTGGGAGATAGTACGGCACCAATAATGCATCTCTGAATGTCTCTACAGACAGTGAGCAATGCCTTGATTTTCAATCACTCTTGTTCCTTTTTTAATTGGGAGCTTGATATGAACTAATAGTTGTGTTCCAGGCTTCTTAAAGGCATGCCCATGTCAGATAGAAAGGGTGCTGAGCAACACCCCCTGCCTTTGGTTGAAGAAAAGCCCTCCTTGCTGTTCTGCTGAAACAGCAGCTAGCCACTTCCTTCCCCAAAACTGTAGAGACAAAGTTGAGTGTCTTTGAACACCTCAGGTATTTGTAGGGGAGCCAGAAATCCACTTTAAAGAAAATGGTTCCCTGATTTACAGCTGGTTTATCCTTCAAAATGAGTCCCAAGGAAGCAGAGGAGAGAGGGAGCCTGGTTCTTCACATATGGGGCTTTGAACGTGTTTGATTTTAAGAAAGTACCAGTACTGTTCTTGCTTAATGGCTATATGAAAAATCAGAAAAAAATACATGAAAAAATCTGAAAAATGGCATAACTGCATTAATTAACCACAATTAATTGTTCGGTGTTGTCCATAGCTAGGACAATAACATCTCTTCTCAAATGGGTTTATCCCTTTCCTGGTCCTTAGTTGAGCTAAACTCTCACTTTTCTCTACAAGACTTGAGTTACCCAAGAGAGCGGGAGCATCTTCCAAATCATCTACTGGCTGTTTGATCAAAACTGCTAGAAATTATTCGGAATAGTCCACTTGTTACAGCACATGGAGGAAAGCAAGCAACTGAATGTCTTCAGCCTTTCTTGTTTTTTTCTCAGATATATGAGCAGTTGGGCAAAGATGCCAAACGAGGTTGTAGAACCTTTGCCATTCTGATTACACCCAGGCTTAGAGGGACTCCCTTTTCATCGCTGGCATGTTGCCAAGGCATTTAAAATCCTGTACGTTTAGTATCCAGGTAATTTGCTGTGCTGCATTGTGCGAACTATTTGTAAGTCGGAATGCCCTTATCCTTAAAGGAGTCGGTAGCAGTGTGGTGAGAATTTTAATTTCATTCAGCGATGTTTTGCCCATGCTGCTTTTTCAGTCACAGCATTACTGCATTTGTTTGCATTTACTGGCTTGCAGATTCAAGCTTGAGAATCAGCACTGTTTGAGTGCCCAGGAAGAATTAATATTTACTGTGCTGCTCTGCTTTGCTCCATGACTGCAGAGCTGGGCAAAGTTATCATAGACACAACAAAGAGGCGCAGAGAATTTCACCAGAACTGCAGTGCTTTTATGCCTGGCATGGGGCAGTGTAAATGCATGAGCAAAAAGTTACTGCAAATAGATTGCACAAATAGGACTTTAATGATGCTTACAAAAGCACGTCTTAGCCAGCCTGGCCATGTCTTTTACTCAGGCAGTTCTGACCTCCTAAAGAAATACTATGCAGGAAATTTTCTACGGCAGAAAAATGAAGATACGGAAGAAAAGAACTTTTGCTCAACTAAATACGTGCCATTTTACAATGGCAGCTTCTTCCCCCTCTGAGACAGGTGCTAACAAGCACCTCTGCAGAACGGAAATGGTGACCACCAAGTCCACAAAACCTGCACAGAAGCATTACGTTAAATGAGAAGAAACGAGTTCCCTGATGCTCCGTCCTCATTTGCGCTCTGTTCCCACAAATCACCATGTTTATATTCATGCCACTGAAATCAGCTCAGCCAGGTGCTGTGTGCATCACCCACAGAACTTCAGGCAGCCAAGAGACTGTGCATTTCACGGTGACCCTATACCGACAGTGAAGGGCTGTTCTTTGTATAGGAGAAGCAAAAAGGACTAAGAATCACTGTGAAGTTTTCTGTAAGCTGTACACATTGAACAGGCAGCCCTTTAAATGGCTTACCCTGGGATACAATATGCCTGATTATCAGCTTGTTCTTCCAAAGACTGAAAAAACATCCCTTGCTTCCCCAAAGTCTGGTTATTACAATATAAAAGAGGAAAGAAGGAAAACTAGAAATGATAACAGTTATTTGTGATCACTTCTTCCATCCACAGGTGTCTCCTAGGGATCTCTGCTCTCCCTGGAGCCTTGTCTGCTCTGCTTCTTGGTTTCATTTAGGAGGAGATTCACCTGCAGCAGTGAATCACAGTTGTGGCATGTCACCTGTTTACTAAGCCCTATTGTGAGGATTTAAGTCTATAGATTTTGCATAAGTCTTTGAATAAGTGCATCCAATGAGTGCAACATACACATTTCTGCTAATATACCACCATGGCTTTCCCTTCAAAGCCCTTTATTGTTTGTATTTTGTGCATGATCAAGCAAATAATTAAAAGTAGGGGCAATGTCTTAAAATGTCTGTCAGGCATTTTGAGAATGATAGGCTGTACTACATCTGTGTCTTATTTGAACACTTGCTTTATTTCTACTCATAAACCTGCAACCACAATTTATTTTCCTTGTGTGTTTATTTTTTTTATTTTTTTTTCCCTTTAGTGTTGTGCTGGCAGCTCAGAATGTCTCTGCATCGCTTGTGACTGATGATAGATTCAAAACTGCTCAAAATGGGGTTACAGATCCCCCATATTCCCTGACCTGCTTGGAGCAAGGTAAGACTCCTCCACATAGTCATATCTCTGCTGAAAACCTGTGGTGCTGAGCAGAAGCGAACTGCAGGCTAATAAGTAACTATACCAACTGCACAATGTTCAGGGCTCAGTATAATGAATTCTTTCTTAGCTTTTTACAAACATGAATAAAATACCTCATTTTGAATGGAAAAGTAAAAAATAAACTTGGTTTTGTCAGTAGACAATGAATTAACATGAGTTGCAGTCTTAATGGAAAAGGGGGAGCAGGAATTTTTACCTTGATTTTTTGGGGGGGCAAAATCTGCCTCTAGCTGTGGGCTCTATCAAACTCACGTGGCTGTATCAAGGTGTACGGATTGAGAATGGGCTTGTATATGTCAAGGCTGGCCATTCTTCTACTCCGTTTCCTGTCAGTTTACATTAATCAGTAAAAGCCCAGGTGCAGGTAGTAAAAAAAACCTTCCTATACAAAGAAACCCAATAATAAATATTAGGCTAACTTGGGCTGTGTTACTGATTGCTCTCTTAAAGCAGGAGGAGAGCTCCGTTTGTACCCAGACCTCAGATCCATTGAGCTTTTCCTGAGATGGGAAATCATTTTTACAGTGGCAGGTAGCATCTTGACTTCCTTTGGAAGCACAGGAAGAGTTGCACCCCAAAAGGGCAGTCAAATGTCAGAACAGGATCTTGTGCCTCGTGATAGGAGCCTAATTACATGCATGCTTGTTTTCCTTGACATATTTGCCATAAAGCTCTTTTCATTTTCCAGCCTAATATGAATATCATCTCTATTTCTTTGTTGTAGATAAAGAAAAAAGTTTGGTGACCAAATATGTTTGTAATCACTTTAACTGGAAAGACAAGAAGACTTTGGTATTGGAGTTGGAAGAAGTTCTGAGGTAAGACATTGGCTAAAGGGATATTACTAACGGTATAATTCAAATCTATATTTTCTCTAAATCACTTTACATTTCCACTTGCATTGATTTCATATTCACTAAAATGCCTTTTTTTCCCCTCCAGAAAAATAAAGTCGCCAGAGATTGGTGGAAAAGACTCCAAGAGGTCCATTAATTCATATGATTTAGAAGCCATACAAAAGTCTCTACATCGTTTAAAAGGCTTTGAGAAAAAAATGAATAGAAGTGAATTAAAAAGCTTAAATCTATTCAGAAATTTGAAGAATGAAACATTACAGAAATTGTATGCAATTCTTGAACTGGGAATGAATCCACATCATGATTATAAATTAAAGGAAGCTTATAATAAGGAAATAATTGATGAAATCTATAACTTAACATCACTGCAATTACAGAGCGCCTTTAACGGGACTTCCATTTTCAATATAATGACCCAGTGGAAAGAAATTCAGAGTGCTTTAAAATTAGCCACACTGATTTGGAATCCAGATTTGTTAAATAATTCTTATTTTAGTACAGCACAAACTGAGGATGATCTCAAAATGTTACTCACCACTAGCATGCAGTCATTTCTGGAAGACTTAAAAGACCATTTAGATGGAATGGAAGAAATACCATCTTTGTTTTTTGATCATCTACTTAAACCTGTGTCCTACAGAAACTTCCCAGACCAACTCCTAGCTCTCCAGAAGATATTTTTCATACTGACACACACAAACATAGGTTACAAGTACCTACTGTTGCCTGTGTTTGAACTGATGCAGAAAGTAGAGAGCTCCATGGGAGAATTCTGGTGGCATGAGCTGAATACCTATTGGCGCATTGGTGAACAACTGAGATCAACCAAATGGAATAATACAGGCATTGTAGCCTACGGGCAGTTTTTAGAGATATTAAGCAGCCATTTAAAAAAGCAGAATAATAATTCAAATAGTCTTTTCAGTGAACAATTGGCTCCACTGTCGGAATTCATAACAGCTGTGTTTAAAGAGTTTGGGGAAGATTCTGAAGTAGCCAATATCTCAATAGTCACTCAAGCCATAGAAAAGACCTTGTACATATTAAAAGACTTACAGCTGAATTATAATATCAGTAAATTAAAATATATAGACCTTTTCTTTAATTTTGACAATAAAACCTTTGAGAGCTTGACTGAACTTCTGAGGGCAGGAATGAAAATCCTTCATTATAGAAATGCCAGTGAAGCTTCCACTGAAGTAATAATTAACCGTGTCTATAACTTCACACATCTTCTACTGGAGGAATTCAGTGAGTCTTCCTTACAGCACAATGCATCGTTGAAGGAAAAAGTGGTGGATCTCACGTCCTTAGCTTTGAGTCCTTTCCTTGAGAATAATGACATCAAATCCAGGACAATCCTGAACTGCTCCGCTCAGGATGTGCTCCACATAGCAGTTCAGATGCTTTTTGAAAATGCCACCCTAAGCGAGTCCTTAGCCAGGAGCCCCTGCAAAGCGCTCTTTGCTTTCATGGACGTGGAGAGAGGAACTCTGCACAAGGAAAGCTTTAGCAAACTGTTCCAGCTTGCCATATCAAACCTGAAACTGTCTCCAGAGTTTGCTAGCGTCTACAAGAACAGCAGCGAACGCTTCTCCAGGGAGCTGTCCTGCACCATCCAGTCTCTGCAGTTTGCTCTGCACCTCCTTTCCAAATTTAAGCTCATCTCTGAGCTGGAAAACTCTTGGGTACAGGAGAAGATGACAACTCTGAGTGCTGTCATGGAGGGACTGCTGCAGAGCAATGCCTCGTGCCCCATCCCAATCAAAGAAGTGGGTGGCATGCTCCCATCTCAGCTTTTGAAGATGCTCCTTCCTTTTATGCTGAACGACACACTACTACATTCCTCGAATTTATCCGACCGCTCAGCAGACTGGCATAGGCTGCCTGTGTTTTCCCATCTGTTACTGACTGTTCCCACTTGGAACAGCAGTGTATATGAACTGCTGAAGGCTGGGGGAAATGCTTCCGACAGCTCCGAGTGGGGACATGCTTCACGGCTCTGGCATGCCACTGGCAAGGTGTTGACCACCAAGTGGAACCTGACAGAAGTGGATGAGTATGTGAAACTCTTGGAAATCATGAAAAAAGCTCTAATTCTTGTGGATTTGGGGGTAGCTCATGGAAAAACATTAGTGCATAAGATTTTTCATAATTCCACCAGAGGAATGAAATCCTCAGATCTGAATGATTTATTTAGTTTATTAAAACTCCTTTTCAATTCAACTTCTGCCACAAACAGCACTCTAGAGTTGGAAAGAATATTTCAAGAAGTAGTCCCACTGTATGAGATTGATGGTAAAGGACTGTTTTACACTAATCCCCAAGGGAAAGAAAATCAAGATATTCTAACCACGGCTGCAGTGATTTGGAATCAGATCATCTTAAACAGGACTCATTTTAATACAGAGAAAGCTTGGGAGGTTATCAAAATGATTGCACTTCATGCAATCTCGCTTGAAGACATAGAAAATTATCCCAGCACAAATGAAGAAGTGTCATCATTATTTTCTGACTTCTTGTTGACCCCTATAACTTCTGAAAATTTTGCAGAGCGGCTCTCATCCCTTGAGCAGCTTCTTGCAGCCGTGGCAAAGGTGAATACCAGTGATCATTATCTGCTGGTCTCTTCTTTGTCTAAGCTAATGCAGAAACTCCAGAGTTCCCCTCATGGAAGGCTGGGAAATGAACTTCAAACTTTCTTGCAGGTTGCTGAAATTGTCCAGTCCGTGAACTGGGACAGCACAGACAGTCTTACTTTCCGCTCACTTCTAGAATTGCTGCAAAATCTGTTCAGTGCCATGAAAAGTGACTCCAGTCTTCCTTTCAGTAAGGAACTTAAGCAGCTCATACGCATTTTGTCCTCTGTATTTGAGCTGTATGATGAAGTCAGCCCCGGGGGAGCCAACATCTCCGTATACTTGCAAGCCATACAAAGGAGTATCCTTATTTTAAAAGATTTGCAGAAAAGTTATAATATCAGTGAGCTTGAAACTGTTATCCGATATTTTGATTTTTACAGTAACTATGTCCAGAGACTGTTTGAAATATGGAGAGCAGGAATGAAAGTCCTTCATGATCCCAACTTAAACAGAACATTGGAAGAAAAAATAGGCATTGTTGTTCAAGTCTCACAGATGCTGCTGGAGGGGGAATTCAGCGAGTCTTCCTTACAGCACAGTGCTTCGCTGAAGGCCAAAGTGGCAGATCTCATGTACTTAGCCTTGAGCCCTTTCCTTGAGAATAGCGACATCAAATCCAGGGCAATCCTGAACTGCTCTGCTCAGGATGTGCTCCACATAGCAGTTCAGATGCTTTTTGAAAATACCACCCTAAGCGAGTCCTTAGCCAGGAGCCCCTGCAAAGCGCTCTTTGCTTTCATGGACGTGGAGAGAGGAACTCTGCACAAGGAAAGCTTTAGCAAACTGTTCCAGCTTGCCATATCGAACCTGAAACTGTCTCCAGAGTTTGCTAGCGTCTACAAGAACAGCAGCGAACGCTTCTCCAGGGAGCTGTCCTGCACCATCCAGTCTCTGCAGTTTGCTCTGCACCTCCTTTCCAAATTTAAGCTCATCTCTGAGCTGGAAAACTCATGGGTGCAGGAAAAGATGACAACTCTGAGTGCTGTCATGGAGGGACTGCTGCAGAGCAATGCCTCGTGCCCCATCCCAATCAAAGAAGTGGGTGGCATGCTCCCATCTCAGCTTTTGAAGATGCTCCTTCCTTTTGTGCTGAACGAAACACTACTACATTCCTCTGACAGCTTAGCAGGCTGGAATAACCTGTCCAAGCTCTTCAGTATGGTACGGGATGAGCTTCACATGAACGACATCCTGCAGAGAGTCCAAGGTTCCTACAACCTCACCAAATGGAGTCATTTCTCAAGCGCCTGGCATGCAGTTGACAGTTTGCTGAACACCAAAATGGATCTAGCTGAAGTGGCTGCCTTTGCAAAGTTATTGGAAGCAGTGGCAAACAACCTTTCCAACAATGTGTCAGCTCTAGACATCATAGAAGCTGTTGACTATGTTCTCAGGGGGCTGAACATCTCTGATCTGCTAAATGAATTCAGCACAAGTTCCAGCTCAGCTTCTTTCTCCGACAAAACTAGTTTGGATCGTGTGATTGACGTTGTTGCTCATCACTTCGTTGTCCTGGCAGAAACCCTGTACAACAAGACCCTGCCTTGGACTCCAGGTGACCAAATGCTGTCACCAACCAACTTGATCACACGGTGAGTTTGGTTTGGGGGTATTGTAATTTCTTTTATGGCAAGCAATGACCTGTTACTTCCAGCGTGAGAAGTAATTAAGTTTCTTCCAGTGGATCAACTTTTGTCTGAAATCACCATAATTTCACTATAATTTAGGACACTGGATGTAACATGGGTTAAAACAAAGGCCAGGAATTTTCTGTTTGAACTGAACATACAGCTGAAAGTAGACTTTCAAAAAATTTCTGGATTGCTATGTCTCAGTTCGCAGCAGAAGCAGAATCCTGTAGAAGACTTGCCACCAGTGGTAAACTCTTTGGAAACCTCTTCTTTGTGGTATGACTCTTTAGTTTTTCTTTTTATCTTCCCTAAGCATGCCTTTTCAACTATAAATTGCATCCACAGTGAACCTTTCAAGTGTGTTTTCTTTTACATATGGTTTGAGAGTGGATGACAGATTTGGGAGATAATGGCAAAAATAATTGATGAAATAAAATTGGGTGGGTACCCACTTAGGAAATGTCATTGGAGATGCATGGCTTCATCTGGAATTCTTATTTACAGCTGCCAAGGAACAGCATCTGCACAGCTGACGGGTTGCTCACGAATATACCTTGCTTCTGAAGGAGAAGCTGATTTAAACTCCTGTCTTATTTTTCAGATTTCTGTTTTTAGAATTTGAAAAAACCATCTTACAAGTGACAGTGAATAACAGCTATAACCCTTACCTGATGTGTTTAATAAATGCCACTGAAGCTGAAGACAGCAAATTGACAGGTAATCATGATTTCATTAATGTTGTGGGACCTCAGCTGCAGTATGTTTGTGCCTGTCTTTTCAAAGTGTTTTGTCTAATGGTGGAAAGGAATGGTGCTACTTGTTTTCATCTGCTGGCAATTAACTGCAGCTGTGAGACCTCAGGAAGCCAGAATCCTCTTTGTCTGAGTTATGTCACGTTGTGGGTATAAGTTTTCCATCCAATGATATCCAAAAGGCACGTGTACCATTCTCTACGTGATGACAGGTTGCTGACACTCAGATAACAAATCCTTACAAATACAAACCTATATTCCCTTCACAGCTTTATGTACCCTTAAGATGACAGCAGTTATTTTGAGAGTTAACATGATATTTCAAGTAGATATTCATGGTATGTGCTTATTGTAAGACCTGAGAGGTTTATCTGCTGACAGAAGAGAGATACCAAGTGGGCTCTGAAGCTCACTGCCAGAAGTCCTGTTTGTAGTGTGGGGATGGATTTCTTTAGGAGCTGAGTACCTACCAAGACTGGATCAGCAAGTTACAATCCATGTCTTGGGTAGTGATTTCAGAGGTCCTGAGCCATACAAATTTGATGGAAAATAGCAATGCTCGGCAGGCCTTGGAGTAAAAGTGGCAGTATTCCCATCTGCAAAGTTTCTGCAAGTCTGGTGTTTTTGTTTTGAGTAACTTTTGTTTTCGTATTCTCACAGAAAACATCACACTGCTCTTGAAGCAAATTCATCTGAAAAAGAACTATTTAATGCAAAATAATACCCCTGAGAAACATTCATCCATACCAGAGCTCCTGAAGCTAAAAGTGAGTCTGTTTAAAATGCTGACTTGAAGGACATCCCACAGTGATACATGAATGTGCAATGGAGATTTTGGAAAACAACATATGGGAAAAAAAGTGTCTTAAGAGAATCTGATAAAAGCTAGGACTGAAACACTGTTGTCTGCCTGTATTTAAAGGTCAACACTGACCTGGGCTGATCAACTTGTTCCCTTACCAGTCTCTACCCGGTGTATACTCAGTTTTCTGAGAAGGTAGAGGTGTCCTGCCTCACAACACAGTAGAGCTTTCTGAGACTAAGACCCTAAGCAATTTTGATTCATGGATTTCCCTCACCACCTTTGAATTTAGCAATGTCTCATTTGCTGCATTACACCATATATACACACCTGCCACCGTAGCACGTATGCACTTCATACTATTTCTCTCATGCAGAGAAGTAGAATCAAAAAAAATAAAATTAAAAAGTTTGTCATGCTGTTGCTACTTATTAAATCTGTAAATATAATTTAATGAGCCTCCGAGTAGTAGGTATAGACACAAAACAGACAGCAGTTCTTGCCATGACTGATAATGTAAAGAGTGATGTCAGACGAGGGAAACCCATGATGGAACAGTAGGCAAAGGTTTGTAATTTCACACAGCAGGCTGGCAAAAGCAGAAGTCATTACTTCTAGCCGACTCCTTTTCATCTGTTGCTGTAGGGATGACCAACTGGTGTCCAAATAGCTTAACCTATTGCAAAATGTACATTTCTTTGGTCTCTGGGAAGATTAATTGCTCAACAGGTGAGCCTAAATGGGATATTGCTGCATGTGTGTTGGGCAAGGGAAATGATATGCTGAGGCTTGCAAGGTTTATTAGATCCTGTGCAATGTTATAAAGCCAGGTCTGATACCAATTCATGCAGGATTGTTGGTTGTGAGCTTTTCTGTTTGAGACCTACTGAAGGAGCTAAAAATAGATATTAAAAAAATAATAATAATCCTAAAGAAAAATGTGAAGGGACAGCTAGACTCTTTAAAACTTACCTTTTATAATTCTGTCATCTAACTGGTGTTTGTGCATTTGTCTTCCTTTTCAAACTTTCCTTTGAAGATAACTCGCCTCCGGGATCTGACAACACTTCTTTGTGACTATGAGAGCTTTAAGTCAATACAGCATATTTGCCATCTCCCTAATGTTAGCTTTGGAGAACTGTGTGAACAGAGTCAATCTCATGAGCAGCTCCTCCGTGCTATTGAACTGAGCAGTCAAGTTGTGACCAACGTACTGAATGGCAGAAGGATCTCCCAGGAGCTTCAAAATGTACTGGTTGGGGATGCCGCGAATGTCCAGGCACAAATAAAGTGGTGAGGCTCTTCTTCTGAATTAGGTTGCTATAGTATTCTCTTTATGAAGTGATAAAATGTCTTCCTGCCTTCTTCTCATATTCCCAAATTTGTGGTTGTTTTGTTTTTCCAATTTAGGTTTCAAGAAAACATACCAGAAATTGCTTTCTTTCAAGAGATTCCTCAGTATATTAAAACTTTGAATTCCATGTTGAACATCACTGAGAATTTAACAGATGCCAGCAAGCAAGGTAGTTTCCTGTATTTTCTCTACAATGTTGGTTTGTGAATATCATCCCTGGTATCATAACTTCTGCTGGAAATCCCAAGACTTGTTTAGCTGCCAGGAAGAAGTGGTATTACTGAAATAACCGTACACCATGTCCACTGTTCTTGGGATCCTTTGTCTAGGGTAATTCTAGAGCCAGTGCTAGACCAGCATTTTTTTCTGCACTGCCTGAAAATCTGACGTGCTGAAAGCCCAAAGTCTTTGTATTTGGGCAAACTTTGCTATCCCTAAACCTGTCAACTTTACCTCATAGTGGAACTCAGACTGTGGAACCTAGAAACTATGACTCTTCTGCAAAGTTTTGGGATTTTAATCAGCAGTGATATACGGCACTCCCAACCTTTACCAAAAATAAAGTTCCCTGTGTGTTTGAGATTACTGTCTATCTGGAGAAAGCTGTTACATCAACTTCTTTTGATTTCCTTTACAGAAAAGTTAAGAGATGTCTTTAAAAATGTGGACCAGCTCAAAGAGGATCTCAAAAACATGTCAGGAATGTCCGCAGCCAGTATTGATGCTCTTCTGGAAACATCTCTCCCAGAAAACAGCAGTCACGTAAGCTTGCTGTCATTGTAGTGAGAGATCCTGTTGACAGCACAGAGAGAAGTAGACAATCCCACAGGGATAGACAAGGGACATAGATCAAAACAACCACCAGAAATGCAGGAGGATGTCACTGACATCAGTTTAGCCATTTGAGACCAAGAGCCATATGGTCTCTTTGGCTGTCACCAGTAGCTGGTAACAGCCACGTGCTGCCTGGTGACTGATTGCCCTTATCTGTAGCGAGGGCACAATTAGCTGTAACAGCCTAATGAGGACAAATGAGGTCCTTGGTGGGGTTCTCAGTGCTGAGGAGCTGTTGTAGTCCAGATGGAAAAGCACAATTCTAACCAGGATTCATGAGAGCAGTCAGGGGTCCAAAAATAGCCTCCCATAAGGAGAGATGAGCTTGCCTTCTTCAACCTCCTGTGCAAGCAGAGCTCCAGATGCTTTTCCCCTTCCCAACCATCTTGTCTGGAGTGAACCCCAAAGAGCGCAGTCTTTTTGAGTCTTCACATGCATCAGTCAATGGGAAATTGAAGCCACAAAAGCTTTTACTGCTCTGCAAGCTGGGCAGTAAAACACAATCTTTAGGATTTGTCCCTTGGAGTGGGAGTAGTAGGTAGGCATATTCTAGTTCTCAGGGCTGAAATATGACATTGTGGAAAGAACAGCAGCGAGGCAAGATTAAACCACGCATACTGGAGTGAGCAGTCTACTCCTTGACAAATCTTTTCTTCCTTTCTGCAAACACAGCTCATTTCTCAGATCCTCCAGCTGGAGTCCTGTAGCACCCGTCCTTCTGACCCACAGCTGCAAACCGTAGCAGAGGAGTTCTGCAATCTCTCTGTGTCAGAGAGGACTCGTGAGATGTACATCCTGGGGGTCACCCTGTTACAACACTTAGACGTTTATAATTTCTTATACAAGGTTAGTGCTGGATTTGTAGAGTGCTTTCTATAGTCTTTGCTGCATGTAGTGGCTGAAAGGTCATAAAATATCATTGCAGTGGCCAGGAGCAATGCTGATTTACACAAGCCAAAGATCAGGCTTTTCTCATGCAGTCATTTTTATTGTGTATCCATGCTGTGACAGTGTGGATATAAATGAAGATCCCAGCTGGTGTAAACCAGCAAACCTCATTTAGAGGCACCAGGCCTGCTCCGAATGCCTCCCTATCTGCTAGTATTGTTTATGTGCTGTCACAACCTCTTGAACATTCCCAGCTGAGTTCAGGATTCCCAAAAACAAGACACCAGGCTAAATTTTTTTTTTTGAAAATGGAAGCCCTGAAAAACATCCTGTAAAATATATTTTCCCTATCTAGTTGTCACTGCCAAGTTATTAAATGATTCAAATATCCCCCACATACATGTATATATAAATAACAAGTCAAAATACTGTTCACTGAGAAGTGTGGATTGAATACACGTTTTAAAACACTACAGAAATGATCCTGGGTGGAACAAAAGTTACTAAATGAGAATGCCAATTAATTTGTTTCAGGTCAGAATTCACCTATAGTGTTTGACATCTCTATTGTGTGAAATGCCACCTCTCAGAGACTCAAATTATATCCCAGCCAACATCTAGCATGTTTCGCAACTGTAGGTATTTGGAAACATGCACCTTTTAGAATATGTAGGAGTCATGAGAGGGAGTTGCAAAACCATTTGTGTGTTTAGGAATGCTAATCTCATTCAGTTCCCATGGGACATCTGCTCCCTAAGCCTCCTAACGGTATTGAACATCCCACAGTCTCCATTTTGGGATTAAGAGAAGATCACGGGTGCGTGCATGGATGTGCACACAGATTCCCGCTAATCATAATTGGTTTCCTTCCTACCTCTTGCAGATGTTATTCCCTAAGGAACTTCAGAAACCAGTGGACAAGATGTTAGGCCTTCTGACAAAAATGAAGTATTACAGACACCAGGTTGAGTCTGACGTTGATCCACTGTTGCAAGCTATTCACTCACTGAAAAAGCTCCGCCAGTCTAGAAGGATGTCACTGAGTAAGGTATGTGTAGTTTGCATGTGCTTGGGAGGTAAAACACCATTGCACCAGTTTTCATAGGAATTTCTTATTGTAGAAGCTGAAGGTGCATTCAGTTGTGGCTTACTGTTTCTCTTTTAAAAGAGTGATGCCATAAAACTAATCTCTATCAAACTGACATGTTGCCTGAATGGGAGTGCTTCGATTTGGAGCATTGAGACAGCCTGGTGTCCAGTGTGGCTGGAGGGGGGGGCAACACTAGGAACAGAAATGCAAGGGATGAACAGCCCTCTTGAAGGGGAATAAGACTTCCAACAAAATACACTGGAAGTGGTCAGTGTGTGAAAACAGCTGGAGAACTGCCTGCTGAAGGCGATTCAAAACCATTTAAGTGAGCAGCAAAAATTCACTCCAGCTTTGGTGTGCGTTAGATCATAGTTTAACTGCATTAACTTTGGGTTGCACTAACAGCATCCACCACTGGATCCCGTCCCTTTCTGTTCCATAGTCTTGTATATATGGCACCAGGCACCCTTGTTGCACGTGTTGTAGGCGATTCTCACATTGTGTCTCATGCCTTGAAATGACATTAGCCATAAAATCAAGATTTCCAGTGAAAGCCCCTCATTTTATAGAGATAAACTTATTTTAAGAAATCAGTATAAGAATGTTTAATCCTTTCCTTCTATTGTCTCTTTTTCCTCTCCAGAATAGGATGTTTTTAGCAGGCAGGATTTATTTGTTTGGCTGTTGTTTTTTTTTTTTCCTCTTCTGCAGGCATTATTTAAACCAAATGACTTTAAGATAACACGTGGCACATTTAAATCCATGTCAAAAGTTCTCTGCAACCAGGATATCACACCCCTGTTTTTTGAGTCTTTGCTTCCTGATTTTGGAGACCCTGTAAGAAACAGCTCTTCTGTAGAGGATGCCCATGTCCAACAGATGATGAGGAAATACGGGATTCCTCACAATTCCAGTAAGTCTGGCTTTTCCGTAAGTCAAATACATTTCAAAGCCAAACTCTAATGTTTAGAGAGATCCATCACTGAGCTTGATGTCTCCAGAGGGCTCATGATTTATGTTAGTTGAAGATCTGCTCCACCCAAATTATTGGTGGCTTATTTTCATAAATGTTAAAAGACAAACAGCCTGCATAGCCCAGCAGTGCTTGATACTGTGCTGTTTCCCAGTTGTTGATGGGATGGTTCTAGGACTTGACAGGTCACTGCTTTTTCTTGATGTGTAGTTTTTCTGACTGCGCTGACATTATTAGCTCCTCTGAGTTCACAAAACTGCATTTAACCTTCAGGCACAGAATCCTGGCTCAAACGAGGAGACTCTTGATGCCTTGAGTTCAGCAACAGGAGATTTTGGGGGTGGATTGCTTTTGTCAAACCCATTATTATCAGTCAGCAAAGAGAGCCCTGAAGTCATTTGCTGGACACAGCAACAAATCGGACCAAGCTTTCTCATGTCTGGTCTACTTGTGCTCTGTGCAGCTCATTTGTTTTTCTGCCCTTACAGCACCATTTTGTTTGTCCTTTTACCTGGATCTGGTCAAGACCCCAACTGGAGCTTTAATTTGGTCTTTTCTAAAACCAATGGTGTTTGGGAAGATCCTTTATACTCCAGATACCCCAGAAACTCGAGCAATCATGGGAAAGGTATGTCTTTGTTTACAGTACATCAGGATATGCCCACTCAAAAGGATTTTAATTTGTGTCTAGTACGGACTGGATTATTTGGGAAGCAGAAGTCTGTTTTCTGTCTGTTTGCAATATTAGTCAGATTTTTTTCATAGCTCTATTGCTGGTCATATGAGTCATCTTCCATCTTCAAATGAATGCTACCTCCAAAAAAATCATGTTGTTCCACTTTTAATAGTACAATTATTTTAAGGCTTTCAATTTATGAAGTTTCACCTCTGTATTTTCAGCAAGTAACAGAGATGTCTTCCACGACAAACGCTCACCACTACGTGTGGCAAGCAGGCCAGTGATAGAAGGAAAGCTGACACCCCAGGCATGCTCTAAATGTCAGCTAATAGGCCATATTTTTAAGTACTTACTTAAAGGGGCATTTTGCCAGACAGTGACAAGGTGCTAAGGAAAACCCTAAAGAAACCTAATTTAGTCTTAGCTGTTTTCTTTACTTACTTTTTATAAGCTTTCAGGTAATTAATAAGTGGATCCTTAATATGCTGTTGTGTGCTTTTTTTTATAGTCTAATGCCACCTTGAAGCAGATGGCTGATCTAGCCCTGAAGTCTCAGGAATGGCTGGACAAGTCTCCTGCCATCATGAATTCACTGACTAAGTTAAACGAGACAGTTCCGATGATCAAGGTACGAGATCTTACCCTGCCCTGTCTCTCGCACAGGAGGGAGGATGGGTTTCTTCACTGAAATAAATTGGGGTTGGAGCGACCTTGGGGACACCTGAGCTCAGGCTTCTGCCCTTGGTTTCACAGCTTCCGTGCCTGACTGCCTGTTCCCCTAACAGAAATACTGCTGGCACACCTCTCCATGCAAATGCTCTTTCTGAAATATGTCTGTAGTATGCTCCCTGACACTGGCCGTGCTGAGGGCTGCTGGAGGGCTAAGATGAGCAGGGAGCACTCTTCAGTTTGTAAATTAACTTTCTGCTTGATGGAGTGATCCAGCCAGCCAAGACCAGGCAAGAAATGACTTTTTCAGAAAATGAAACAGTATCTATAATAAACATGTAGCTTTGGTACACACATAAGAGCTAGGAGATGTCTTTGTACCTCAGTGAATGTAAATAAAATTTCTTTTTCCTCTCCTAAGGAGCCTAGCCTTGGTTGGCTGCAGAAAGCAGTAGGTTGCAATGCTTCGCATACTTGCTTCACATTTGCTACAGTAGAAATTGTCTCCTTTTCTTAAAAACTATGAAAATGAGATCTCTGGAACCCTAAAGCATTCAAAGATAATTTCAGTGGCTGAAAATCATTGTCATATTTATGGCACGGAGAGAAAATCCAGAGTGGATTATGCAGAAGTGAAATGAAATATTCTCTGCTGACTGCACTTGGTGGTGGAATAATGAACTATTCAGCCAAGTAAAAATCTGACAGCCAATCTCCAAGCTAAATTTTGGACCCTACCCATTGTGTGCTGGCTGTGTTCGCAGGACTTGAACAGACAGAAGTGAAATTTACTGCACTTTCAAGCCTCAGGTTAAACAAAGAGTATCCAAGATTTTTCCGTGGGAGTCTAGTGCCTGGTGGAGAGTCAAAAAGCATCTTCTGTTGACTCCAAGTAACATTAGATTTCTTCTTTTAATTGCTGACATTTCCCCATCCTGAAACAGAGAATGAAGAATGGAAGGTCAGGAAAGGAGTAGGAGAGGGTTGAACAAACATAAGTGAAGACAGCTGGGCTGTTGTATTTTAGCAATATGCTAAATAAGCTCATGGGGCTTGTGGTCAAACTAATGCTTTTTCTCTTTGCTTGTTGACAGAACGCCCTGCAGAATCCTTTTGTGCAGGTTTTTATCAAGCTGATGGTAGATTTGGATGCAGTTGAACTGCTGAGTCAAATAAATGAGCTGGGTAAGTTGTTCTGTATGTGCTGACCTCGTACTTGTACTTCAGGTCCAGAAGCTCCAGAGTCACCAAACTGTAGTCATTCTCCAGTTCTGCTCTTCTGTGGCCAGCATCACATGCTTTAGTGTGAGGCAATCTCAGCCATGATTCAAAACTCTTGAGGTCTGTCTATGGGAAAACACTCTTAGAAAGCAAAGGGCTTGTACGAAGAGATGTTTCTCATGAGTGCTGAAGGAATAGTAGGATGGGAATCTCCGCAGCTGATTGTGGCCACTGGAGGACACTATTTAGCCGTAATTATCACTTCAAACGAGCTACCTGGGATTCAGATGGGAAATGTGGAGAGCTCACTTACATTGCATTAGGGTTCAGTGTGAAAGTTTTCCAAAGCAGAAAAGGAAAGGATCCAGTAAAGGAGCACAGGCTGGTGAAGCCAGAGGCGTTATTACTAAAGATGCCCTGATGGCATTTGCTGTTCCCTGATGGTCTCGCATAGTTCTTCAAGGTGAGAGGTGCTGATCTGCACAGTGGGAATCATCAGCTAACAGCACTGGTGGATGTATCCTCTCTTAGTGTGCAGTATGGTGATCGTAGCCCCCTCCAAGTTGGTCTTATTGCCCCTATGTACTTTTTCAGTGCGTGCATACATCTCAACGTAAATCTGGTTTATGCCAGCAAAACTTGGTGTAAGCCAAGAGTGGTTTTAGTCTGTTAAAGTCTGAATGGTATGAACATGCTGTTTGTGATGACCCCTGTGTTATTTCATGAGTAGCATCTCCTGTCTGAAATCCCCATAAAATCATCATGCCTGCAGCAGCTGTTCCATATTAGTTACACCACATTATGCAGTCACCTTTTAAAACAGCCAGGCAACAGCAGCATCGTTATTAAACTTCATTATCAGGTTTAGTACACACATCAGCACAACAGACATAACTTTTCTTGATGTGCTTGGATAGAGCCTATTCTCCCCTGAGACAGAGCAGCTCAGCAGACGTGTTGATTACATCAAAAACCATGAGATGTGGAATGAATGGTGAGCATCACATGCACGTCTAGAAACCCAGCAGGTTAGTGGCAACTTCTGATTTGGGATGGCTGTCACATCACAGCGCTGGCATCCTCCCAAAGGCAAGCTCATGAACATATTACAAATGATTAACATAAAAATTGGGTCAACAACATGCCTTCGTTGCACTGTGAAGTGCAGAAATGTGTTTTACACTTCATGTTTAGTATGTCTTTTCTTCCTTTCCGGTGTATTGTTGGTATAAAGAGCAGAATGGTGTGATGGATTTATTTATTTATTTTTGCTGTACGTACTGACGCTACTGTTTTTGTTTTGGTTTGTTTGTTTCCAGATGACATTCGGCTGGAGTTACAGAACAACTCTGACATTGTCAATCAGTTGAACACATTAGCTACCCTTGCTGTAAATGTGTCCTCCTGCGTTTCATTTAATCGCATTCGGGCAGTCAAAAGCTTAGAAGAATTGGAAACGATGGCTAAAGAGCTCTTTCTAAAGAACGAACTTTTTGCAAGTATGTAACAGTCTCAAGTACTGCTGTCAGTTGAAGTTAGCCTGGTACAGGATGGGAGTCCAGCCTACAGGGGTTGGCTTTCCACCAGTGATTGTTGTGGTCACAGTTTCCACAGCACAGCCATTGACTTTCACCTAGAACTATGGGTTCTGCACACTCGGACCTCCTTATGGCAATGTTTTACACCGTCCTGTTTATATGTTCTCTTTTCTTGTACCTCTGTTGTCTTTAAAAAGAAAGCCTTTGGTCATCTGGTGTTTTCTCTTGGTTAATTGAAATAAGTTTCGCTGCCCTTAGGAGATCTTCATGCCAGAGCTTCCTTCTCTCAGGCCTCCAGAGGGAAAAGATGCTTTGATTGAAAAAGATATGATAAAGTTCAATTTATTAGAAGATGATAAAGATCTTGAGATATTCTGGTCCAGCACTTCATTATTATAATGGGTCTTCTTAGTCACACCTTTTGCATTTGTGGGATTGGATTGCAGCTTCAGATCAGACTGCAAGGAGGAGAGCAGGGAATAAAAACTTACCCATTTGAATGAAACAAACATGTCTTAATTCTTCAAGAATGCACAATATCTCCTTAACTAGGATTAACTTATAAGTTCCGTGACCTGTTTGGTCCTGTTCTTCATAATCATAATAATAATGTAGATAGAAACTTTTTCTATTCTTCATATTTCAGGCCCTGATAATACTTGTCTAATCCCATAAAAGGAGTTTTCCTGTATGTTTGCCCTCCTTTCCATTACATGTTTCATTTACAGAATAATCAGGCAAAATATTCTGGAAAGACAAAATGTTGTGGTAGCAGCATATATGTCAAATAGACATTTTAAAGGGGTGAAAAACAGTCCTGTCTGTCAAGCTGTTTCTGGCATTCCATTTCCTAACAGAAACTTGCAAAGCTTTTGTATTCTCAGATATTTTCAGCTTTGCAGGAGTTTCTGTGTGCACAAAAATATGTCCATGGACCATTTTCAATGCCACACTCCTGAGGTTTGTGTTACAGCATCACTGTGAGCTCTTGTGATGGAGTACATTTGGGCATGCTCATGAGAGATGCACGTGCTAAGAGACATACCCACTAGGTCTGTGACAGTCTGTGTTAACAGCAAGATTTTTCCAAACACAGCTGGTTATTCTAAGAGCCTTTAATTTTTAAATACTCAGTGGGAGAAGACTTGAAGCCTTTGGGGTGTATTTAGCACCTGGAATCATCGGTCACATTTGGAAGTCAGGAGGAGCTGCAGTGATGTTTTCCACTTTCCACTTCCAAAGTCTTGATAGTGACCATAAGCAGCCTGCCCATCTGAGCATTATTTGTGCAATAAATAAATGAAATGATGGACTGTAATGTAGAAAAGGCTTATAAAAATAAGGAGTTCCTATATATGTGTGTATTGCTCCCATGCTGTCAACCCTGACTGAAGGAAAACCCTTCCTTTTCTGTTCCAAGGTATCATTTTCAAGCTGCCTTCAAGCTGGAGCAGCCCCGTCGGTGGGGCATTGGCCCTCCCTCCCGTGCTCAACTACACCATCAGGATGAGCAGCAGGATCACACAAACCACCAACAGGATAAGGGAGCGCATCTGGACTGTGGGACCACACAACTCCACCTCGCAGAGCCAGATCTACAGCCGGGCGTTTATCTATATCCAGGACAGCATTGAAAGAGCCATCATTCAGTTACAGACTGGCAAAAAGCTGGAGGAAATAGCTGTTCAAGTCCAGGCCATGCCTTACCCCTGCTACAATAAGGATATGTAAGTTTGTGGGACTTTTATCTTCCTGGTTTGCATAAACTCTTCTTGTCTGACTGGTGGAGTCAGCTTCACCAGCTGTGCTGGTCTTCTTAACACCTGTTCACATGGGGTAAAAATGAGTCTGTGCTGTGATTTTTCAAGGGTCTGAAAAAAAGGGGGGGGGGTTTCGGACCCTAGTATAAATGGTCTCTGTTTAGTTTGCCCAATCTTTTGCTTTCGGTGCTCTGTATGTACCTGAATTGTCACAGTAACTAGTTTTACAGCAGATAAAATTTGCTGTCCTTGTTTTACTTCCAAAAGTGGAGCTGAGGCTTGGGTTGGCAGGACTTGGGTTAAATAGGAGTGTTGGCTTGTTCTGCAGGTGTTTACGTGCAGACAGTGCAGCAGAACTTAGAAAACGTATTTATTGGGCAAAAAGAGCCCCTAGGTTTATGAGCTTTGTTCCTACAGATTGCTATCCAGCTGTGCTATTTGTTATTCATTCCACTGATTCCGGCTAACGTTCAGCGTAGAGTGAATAGTTCTCAATCCAGGTGCCTCTCTCACAGATGCTTTAAGAAGGATAAGAGGGAAGATGAAATTGTACCATTCATCGCCGCAGTAATGAGGGAGGAGAGAAAAGCTTTTGATGCGCCGAGTTGTCAGGGTTAACAGCCAGTTATACAGAGCAGTGCAGCATGAACCGTGTGCGGACCAGAATAAGTTCTGAATGGTAAAGTAGATCAAAAAGTTTTGGATCACCTTCCTTTCCACTCGTCTTGAGCCAGATCTGCAGCAAATATAAACCATCTCTCTGCCAAGTGCAACAGAGAGAAGCCAATCTCTCACAGCTGAGGACCTGCCCCTCTGGCAAGGCAATTTTGGTTGGCGCTAAGAAGCTGGCAACATGGTACATCCTCAGAATTACTCCCCTGTCCACAGCTGGTGGCCAAGCTGAGTGGAAAACACACGAGGAAGGGATTTTGTGTCCCTCACAAAGCACTGAAGGATGTTCAGCAGGTAATATTGGTAGGTTGGGCAGGCAATCCATACAGACATGAAGGTCTCCTGTGGACCAAGAGTACAGACTGAACTTTGGAGCTCTGCATCTTGACTGCATGAGCTAAAAGATGACCTGGGAGCTACAGCAGAGCCCTTAACCTCCTGTGTCAGCCTGTCTTGTCAGAGCTGGGAACTTACCATCCCTCCTTAAGTAAATGCATGCGAAGTGCCTGCCAGTATGCAGGCAGGGAACATTCAAACCAAGCATCAACTTGCAGTAAACGTGGATTATTGCTGTGAGATAGTTTTGCACAATGATTAACTGGCTGCTGGGGGCACTTACTACAGTGTTATCTGTTCCTTTGCTTGTTCTTGGGCTGCTGAGAAAACAGCTTGCCTTTGGGTTTCCCTCTCCACCCTGGATTCAGAGGGCCATGAGTTTGCTCAATTATTAAACTACCTAAAGGCTTTGGATTTGCATCCAGTAGAAGTCATCATAAAATGGCTGTTTATCGATTTTTAGCACATAGTTACTGTCCTGGAGAGAAATGGGAGGAACTCATATACTACTACTACAATGAAAGTATGGGAAATACTGATTTTTTCATACCCTAGAGATAACGCGCAAGGTGGTGATTAAAAAAAAAAAAAAAAAAGTGGCAAAAAATTGGTAAAGCTACCAAAATGCATTTTCATCGTTCATTATAAATATGACTTCATTCACATGGAAACATTTCCTAAAAGCGCTGGTTTGGGGAAGTTTGGGGCATTACAATTCAAAATGTAATTTTTAAAAAAAGTAAATTAAAAAGAATTGCTATTGTGGATTGAGCTTTTCCCAGGAATAAAACTGATTTTTATTTTTTTTAAAGCCAGGTTTAAAAATAAGGGAGGAAAACATAAGCCCTTTAGATACAATGAGTTGAATCTCCCACTGTAAAAACTTACTTTCCATCACAAAAGGGGAATTTTACTTTGGGCCATTGTTGTGTCTTTTCTCAGTGCACATTTGGCATGGGAGGAAGGTTGTAAGGAGGAAGAACCAAGAATTATGAAGCCCACGTTGCAGACCTGGATCTGTAATACCCATCCTGTGGGGCAGTAGGACAGACACTCTGAGGGCAAGCACTGACACCCAACCTCAATCACCAGGAAATACGGCCGGATGACAAAATCTGGCCATTATATTTATTGACAGAAGGGCTGGTTTCTGAGTTGTTCCAGGTTGGATGCACCCCACCAGAGAGCCAGGAAATGCCCCTGCCAATGGTGGTTTCTGCTCATGCCAGTGGTGCTGCTGAGCAAAACTGCTTCCAGAACCTGGCTGGAAATCCCTATGTGATTTAATAAACATTTGTTTTTATTTATTTTTTTTTTATTTTTTGAACAGCCAGGAGTTTCATGAATAGAAAATTCAATGCAATGGCAAAATAGCCTTTTTTTGGGTAATTATTAATTATACTTCACATTTTGAAATATAAGCATGTCTTTTCCTGTGCCAAAGTATTATTCTGAGAAATATATTCTGTAGAAAGCTTTAATCCCCTGAACATTTTGTATTCAGCTAAAGCCTGCATTTGCCTTTTACAGGTTCTTAACCAGCGTGACCTACTCTCTTCCATTTGCTCTGATGGCTGCCTGGGTGCTGTTTATAGCTGATTTTGTTAAAACACTTGTTCAAGAGAAAGATCTGAGGCTTTATGAGGTACACTGAAACTTTCTGGGGCGTGTAAAATTATAAACAGATTTTCCTTATTAGTGAGTTGTAGGTCCCATGTGCAACATTAAATGGAGCAAAACAAGCATTAAGGAAAATAATATTCCATATACCTATTGTCTGGCCTGCAGTGTTTGAATTCTGACATTGTAACCAAGCACAAAACTGTAGAAGTGCAGGGCATTTGCCCTTGAAGTGGGGAGAATATTGCTTTGCCATGCTGAACACTGGAAACATGGGGACCTCGCAAAATTACAAGTTTTCTAAAGATTTAAAGCTCCCTGAAAATTGACTTTTGAGTCGTACCTACTGGGAACAAAGACACAAAGAGACTTTCTTCCTATCCTTGAAGTTATTATACTTAATAATTCAGAAGGTGCTACATTTTACATCAGCTCCTCTGAAATGAAGTCCTTCCTTCAGGTTGCCTATAGGAAAAGAAATGACATTGAGACATAGGGAACTTACTGCAGTAACTTGGGTTTTCAGTATGAGCACAGGCAACAGAGATACTTTTTGTAAAGAACTTTTTGTAAAGCTCATCTTCAGATGATTTGTTTTTTATCTGGTACCATGGAAATATATTAATTCACCAAAAAGCCTTTCTAAGAAAGGGCACCCTATGAACTCTAATGAGACTGACAATGAGTGAACCCCAATAGCTAGTTGACGGCCCCATTAGTTCCCAGTATAGTTTTGGGAACCCACTTGCGTTGTCTCTAAGACCAAGGGTGTCAGTCTTCTGTTTAGTTGTGTTATCTACAACAAGACAACAGCATTGGTCATTTCTTTTGGGTTCAGCAATGCAAATTTACAGTTCTATAGGTCTTGTGGCCTTGATCATCAGCTAATATAAATTAACATCACTTCTATATAACCATGCTAATTTATCTCTCATGTATTACCTTGGGGATGTGTGTGAAATGGCTTGGTTTCAAAGAGACCTAAGAGTTTTTACACTCAAGCCACTGAGTGAAATAGCATTATTAAAAAAAAAAAAAAAAAAGTTATTTAAAAAAATAGAAAGGTTACAAACGTAATGCCAGCAGCTGCTTTGCAACTTGTGGGTTGCGGCACATGATGCTTGCAGCTCCTGCCCCTGCTGTTCGTTTGCAATGAACTGCTGTGCAAACCCAGAGCATTCCAGAAATGCAGGAGCGTGGTTTCTCCCTGGTTATCAACAGAGCAGTATGCCAAAGTAGGAAAGAGCATACTTTGTTTGTATGCCCTATGATCACTGAAAAACAAACAAACAAACAAAACTCTTAATAAACATTTGCCATTTGTAATTCTTTCTTTTTTTTTCTTTTTTTTTTAACCTTTCTCTCTGTAGTACATGAAAATGATGGGTGTTAATGCAAGCAGCCATTTTATCGCCTGGTTCATAGAATGTGCCGTCTTCCTTCTAATCACCGTCACCTTCCTCATCGTTATCCTAAAAGTGGGTGACATCCTTCCCAAAACAAACACGTCGCTCCTTTTCCTGTACCTCATGGACTACAGCCTGTCCATCATAGCCATGAGCTACTTCATCAGCGTTTTCTTCAACAACACCAACATAGCAGCGTTGGTGGGCAGTCTCGTGTACATCCTCACCTTCTTCCCCTTCATTGTGTTGCTTGTCATTGAAAATCACTTGAGCTTCTCAGTGAAGAGCCTACTGGTAAGTTCTGCTTTTCAGTAACAGGGATTATATGTGTGGAAGCAGGCATTCACCTTCAGTACACTTCAGTTGTTATTAAGGCTTGTGTCACGATTATACATGAATTCTAAACCCTAAATTCCTTTCTAAATCATTCACCCATCTGTGGGTGTTGACAGGAACGACAGCACGTAGCAGGAGAGCTGGCCATGGCCTGGTGCAAGGAGGCCTTTAATTAGTGGTGTGCTAGGACTGAACACAATACCTGTGCCATTTTAGGGAGTTACCACCTGCCCGCTGAATCAGAGTAGTGTGAACCCTCACAAATTGAAAGGCAAAAATGGGTTACTTTCAGCCACCACGAGCAGCAAGGCTGGTCAGTAAGGAATTTAGGTTGCAGAACTGTGAAGGAGGCTTGGGTCTGCTTGTCCTTTAGTTGTATGTATCTCAAATTCATAGTCACGGAAGGAGACATAAAGCCATGTCTCTTACCAAGGGTAGAAATAAGTAGGTGTTAGGTTCCAGAAGCTGTACTTGTTTTCTTTGAGTCCACCAGATTTGAGAAAGGACACCTGTTAATTCAAGTGGTAAAATTATTAGCCACCTCAGGGAATTTTCAATCACAACTTTATTTCAAAAGCCCTGAAGGAGGGTGGAAGTTGGGTACTGGGAGTGGAAGCAAAAGGAGGGAACGTTCTAAGGAGTTGCTAAAACCCATAAGCCTCATCCACTGCTCTTTGTGACTGTTGGAAAAAATCTAACTCATTTTTCTAGCTATTTTACCAAGCCAGTGAGGTACCTGATTGGTTGTCTGACAATTTCTCTTTGAGACTAATTGAAAAATTGATTGTTTTCAATTGTGTTTATTCCTCAGAGCCTGTTGTCTCCAACTGCCTTCAGCTATGCAAGTCAATACATTGCTCGCTACGAGGCACAGGGCATAGGTATGTTCATTATACACAAAACTAGGATTTGAGTTCCCATGGACGTGGTGTTTCATTAACTAATATGGATTCTGTTGTATTTCTAAATTCCTTTTTGCAGGTCTGCAGTGGGACAACATGTATAAATCCCCAATGATTGGAGACAACACCTCCTTTGGCTGGATGTGCTGGCTCATTCTGATAGACTCCTTCATTTACTTCATCCTGGGGTGGTATATAAGGAATGTGTTCCCAGGTAAGGATATGTTGCATTGAGGTTGTTGCATTTCCTTTGGAAAACAATGAATACAATGCTGGCTGATTCCAGTCTGCCCACACAGGATATTTCTGTTCCTAGACCAAAAGGCTTGGTGGATGTCTGAGTGTTAATGAAACTGGGACAAGGCAGAGCAAGGGAAAAATAGGGTTCTTCTGCTTATCATGTGGGTAGATGGAACCCATAAACAAGCTGAAGCCAAAGACACAGAAGGGTATGTTTGCTGTCTGGTTGGTGAAAATGAGAACAGAGCGTGTTAGCCAGCATTTGTCAGCTGAGTGATTTTGGGTTGCGTTACTTATATCATTCGATTTCAAAAAGTAATTCCTGCCTTGGGCAAGAGCCAGTACATTTGTCTTTTGCTTTTCTTCCCCACCTAATGAAGCAGTCCACTGGCACACAGAAATCTACCCAGTGGAAAATGTAAAGTACTCCAACCCTCTGGCTATGAAGTTACTCAGAATAACAAATTAGCAAATGCTTCCTATTGTGCCAATTAAGGGAAAATCCTCTACCAAGTATCAGTAGTACATGAAGCACATCAAGAGAGGAGAGATCTCTACGGAGTTCATTTTTTGTTATTTTGAGTGCAATCTAATAGTGGTGCTTTCTGCAGATACCTGGATGAGCTTCCTTATCTTCTTGCAGGACGATATGGCATGGCTGCTCCCTGGTATTTCCCGTTCCTTCCATCGTACTGGCTCGAATACAACAGTTACCTCCCCTTCTGGAGTGAGAAACAAAGGGGCCTCTTCTTCAGCAAGCTGATGCTAAGGAAAGAAGCCCCCCTCAACAATAAGATATGTATGTGAATTCTACATGGGCTAACAATGCCAACTTACACTTCAAGTAAACAAAGTGGAATTTGCAAAGGGGCACCACTCTCAGAAAGCGCATTTCTGTGTTAATCCTTATTTTGTAGCATAGAAAAAATTGGAAACTGTTGCTTACCTGAATGGAGATTTGGCTTTTAAATTTTCCTTTTTCTTTCTATTTGATATGGAAATCCACTACTGATACTCACCTGCATACTTGTGTATGCTGTAGTTTGGCAGATACCTTAGATGCATATACTTCACTCTACAATGCTCTGCATAGAAAAACACATTTTTGTTTGTGCAAGCAAACAGAAGTTTCCACTTGTCAAAAGGGATATGTGCTGCTTTGTTTGTTTCTTTAAATATTTAGCCTGTAAAACATAGGGAGATCACACATACAAGCTTGCTGATTCTACCTAACAAAACTAATTTAGTAGTTTTGCTGTGCTTTCTTAGTATAGATTGTGTTAGGTGCTCTGAAACATCTAAATATGAGACCTTTCAGAAGTGATTAACGCTTATTGTCAGGAGTTGTAAGAAGTTGCAGAAGTGAAAAGGAGAAATCCGGGAGAGCTCAAATGATTCAGATCCTCTGAAATGTTCTCTACATTCTTTGCTGAAAGGCACCTACTTTTGCTGTATTTTATGCTATAAAAAGCCCTGCTTATTTCTGAGATGAAAAAAAAGTAACTGTCCTCTGCCCCTTCCCTTTGGTGTCGTAGGTGCCCCCCCTCCTCATCTGGAGCCAGAGCCCACTGACCTGACCTTGGGAGTCTCCCTCCGTGGCATAACAAAGGTTTATGGATCCAAAGCTGCAGTGGACAACCTCAGCCTCAACTTCTACGAAGGGAATATAACTTCCCTGCTGGGACACAATGGAGCTGGGAAAACGACGACCATGTACGTGTCCTTTAAAGTTGGGATGTTTTATACTGCGGGGCATGGCAGGGTGAACGAGAGAGCAAGTGGGGCTGTGGAGGGTTGGGGAGCTGAATAAGATGCTTTATTAGGACAGATCTCTCCTGCAGTTTTATCTGGGTCTTGGACAACCTCAGCTGTCCCTTCATCTGTTAGAATTAAAGCTCCTTTGCTGCTTAGGAATATGCTTTTTAGTCTGGTAGGATCGCTGTAATACACAGCACAGCAGCTGTTCCAGCATTTTGTTCCACAAGGCTTTGGTGCCTGGGGCTGGGTTGCTCTGAAAGCTGTGGGTAGCTTTGCACATGCCAAAGTTGAAATGATATTAGCACAAAAGCTTAATAAAGGTATATTTCAGCTGTACAGACTCATGTGTTGACTGGGCCGGGATGGCAGTAGGTTAATACATTGGCCTTCCAGCCCTTCTAGCCTTGCCATTTATAAATTATTGGTTGAGTTGTTAGATAAAAGCAGTAAAACAAACCTGTAGAACTTGATTTCTCCACTGATATATATATATGCATCACTCTGAAAGCAACATTAAGGTGATAAATAGAAGCCCCAGAAGAGCCAAAATCAGTAAGATAGATGTGTGCTTCATCTCAGCTTATTAGAAATTCATCTCATGTCCTCTTTGTGAAGTGTAGGCAAAGGTGATGTACAGAAAAATATAATGGCTTCTTGAAACTTAGTGCAGGCTTCAAATCCCGAGTAAGGTCACAAATTACTTCTCCTCTCCTTTTTAATGAGGGTTAAAAGTCCTAGGAGAGAGAGCAACCCAGGGAAGGTGAAAGGGAGTCTGAGATGCATCTTCTGCTTTTACTCCCTGCAGGACAGCTCTAAAAACAACCCATATTATGTAAGTAGTTACTCCAAGCAGAAGGTGTTTGACTCGGGTCTGTTAGGTAGGCAGCATTACTAGGTAGTATTATTAGCTTGAACTAGTTGAAAGTGCTGCCCTCCGTGAGGTGCCTTGCCTGGAAGTCCTCTCCCATTCCTTGTTAATCACGGCAGTGAAATCAGGTTTCCCTGCCGTGATGTGGTTAGTATGATGAAGATGTGGTTTGCAATCTCTGATGTGGTTAGCAGTATGAGGCTGGCTGGATACTGCAGACAAACCTCAAAGAATGAAGAGTAACTGCATTTCCCAGTGATTAAATGGGAAGTGAAGGGCATTCATGAGTATCGATGTGTGGGACACACCGTGGTCTGAGTTGGAGAGGGGAAGACCAAGGAAGATAAAAGTATATGTGAAAAGTAGCCAGAGTTCCATGCACAAGCTTGGTACTTGCCTTCACAGTCCCACAGAGCAGGAGGAGGATGTTCTTTGATGTTAATTGGCCACTGCTTTGCCCAAGCATGGCAGGCAGCAAAACAAGCTGTGTTCAGTTATTTCTGGCTGCAAGGAGTGCAGTGGTGATGGAAGGAAGCTTTGCAAGTAACAATACATGTAGGTGCAGGAGGATGTGGAAAAAAATCATGTCTGGCTTTCTACTTTTTTTTTTTTTTTTTTAACTTCCTTTATTATTTATTTTTCCCTTTCAGATCTATTTTGACTGGGTTGTTCCCTACATCATCAGGTACTATCATTGTCTATGACAAAGACATCAGGACTGATCAGGAGGTTATCAGGAAGAACATGGGTATATGCATGCAGCACAACGTGCTCTTCAACTACCTCACCACGAAGGAGCACCTGCTGCTCTACGGGTACATCAAAGTCCCTCACTGGAGTAAAGAAGAGCTCTACCAAGAAGTTAAGAGGTATAAAAACAGCAGGGTTGGAGAAGGGTGAGAGGGCTCTGAAAATTATTGCGTGGCAGTGCCATTGCCCCTACAAAGCTCAAATGAATGGTTTTGAGCACAGTTGCAGACCCAGCCTGGAGTTCAAATAATGCCTTGGTCTGCTTAGAGGAGGATATTGAGTGTTGAAATCTGGGGCTGTAAGAAAACAATGTCTTTTCTCCAGGGGGTTCACAGGCTTCTGTGACAATTCTTTGGAGATGAATTTATTGGCCTAAGGGTCTGGTCCTTGCTTCTTTACAGTTTTCCCCAGAAAGGGATTTAATCAACCAGTCAGAAAGATGATGTCGGCTTTATTGGTTCTGCGGAGAAGTGAAACAGCCAGAACGTCCCAGGGAATTTGGATCTTGGTGTTCTCTGTTGATGAGGTTGAGCCTTTAACCTTGGCTTGTCAGATGGAAACTTTGAAAACATCCTAAAAAAAGATTTTTTAAATTAAAATCCCAGTGGCTGAGCTATAGGATGAATCATCTCAGTGCACTGTGACCATTTAGTAGAGCAGTCCATACTTGAGCAGTTTTTCATTTGCAGTTATGTTTTTTGGGTATTTTCAGATTCCCTGCTTTTAAAAGATGCCTGAAGGACAACCTCTGGGGGTTGTTTTTTCTTTGTCTTGAAGGACTTTGAAGGAGACGGGACTGTACAGCCATCGTCATAAGCTAGCTGGTTCCCTGTCGGGGGGGATGAAGAGGAAGTTGTCTATAGCTATTGCTCTCCTGGGTGGATCAAGGGTGGTGATCCTGGATGAACCAACCACAGGGGTGGATCCGTGCTCTCGGAGGAGTATTTGGGAAATTATCTCCAAGAATAAAAAAGGTACTGTGATGAGATGAGATGCTGCTCAGTGGCAAAAGTGATTTGTGTCACTTGAAAATATGATATCAGTGGCTTTGAGCAGCAGGTTTTGGAGACCACAGAGAGCTAGCTGTGGGGATCTGGGACTTTGCAGAGCCTCTGGGTGCATTCCAGGCTCTTCTTGTAAATTCCCAATGTCATTTGAAATGAAACTTTACGATAAAACACAACTTATGATAGTAACTTTCAACTTCTCTCTAGTGTTCTTTCATCCAGTTTCATTATTAATTCCCAAAAAGCACAGTTGATTTTTCACCTGGTGCTCTGCATGCCCTCATTCGGTAAAGCTTTCACCTGTCTCATGTAATCCTGCGTGTTTATTGTGTTGGTTGACATCAGCTTCCTGTTTCCCAGGCAGAACCATCATTCTCTCAACACATCACTTGGATGAAGCAGAAGTACTGAGTGACCGAATCGCCTTCCTGGAGCACGGGGGGCTCAAATGCTGTGGGTCACCGTTCTACCTCAAGGAAACGTTTGGTGATGGATACCACCTGACACTCACAAAAAAGAAGGTTTGTGTCAGAGGTGGTGCTAAATCTTCAGCCTCATCTTAAGATAAATGTGTGATGTTATGATAGACATCTTGGGTGGGAAACTTGAGTCAGTTGTATGACTTGAAGGAAGGAGGCAACTCATAGCGTCCCACAGAAAAGAAACACATTGCAGAAGGTTCATCTTAGTCTTAGATCTCTGCTATGGAATGGTTATTCCAGTCTAATATCTCTTCCATGGAATGGATTCTTTATGTGACCGTTTTATTGCAGGGTGAAAATTGGATGCATTTTGGGTTGAAACCTTTGGTTTTAGATAGACAGGTTCAAGCACATGCTGGCTTTGTAAACACGTAACTACAGCCTGTAAATTGCCATTAAGACCACTTTCTGGTATGCCCTAGCTAGTGAGATGCACGAGACACAGCACACTCTGCTCTCTGGCTCACTCTGTCTGTCCTGTGCTGGAATTCACACACTTTTATAGATAAGCTTCCTTCAGAAAGACAGCCTATACAGAGAGTTTCCCAAAACATAGGAGTCTTAGCTGCAGCTCTAACAGACAAGGCAGAGGTGTGAATCTGAGCCTCCTGTGCCCAGGTGAGCAATGCAGTCCTCTTTATCCTCCCTTCCCTCCTGGCTCTGGCTCCCTTTCATGTCCCATGGGCGTAGTCACCGCAGCAGGTACTGCAGGGAGGCAGATGCCTGATGTTTGAGCCCACATGTAGCATGAGCTCTCAGCAGCTTCATCTCTGAAGGAGAGCATCGAGGCTTGCTCAGGGATGCTGTTGGCAGGAGCTGAGGATGGAAGCAGTACCAAAGTGGTTGCGTTGGATGCAGAGAGAGGCACCAAAGAGCTGCTGAAGATCTGTATGTGAGCACGCTGTGCCTCAGGGAGAGGTGCTGACAGCGCATGTTCCTTGAAGCAGAGGGAGGATCTCCAAACCAGCCACCAGGGAGGACATCAGACCAGCCCCTGCGGCCCTCAGCAAGCAGAAATGTCAGCTTTCTGCTTTGTTGGAAAAGAACAGGGTCTCTGTGAGGGTTAAAGGCAAGGCCAGGTGCAGAGTGTGAATTCTGGAGTTCAGAGATAAGAGATGGGAAAGGCCTGTGGATAGTACCTGGCCTGAGGCAAAATGTTCTGCTGTTTGCAAGGAGGGAGGAACTCTGTTCTTAAAGCATTTATTACAGTGCTGTTGGTAGCCCCAGCACACAGAATAACACACAGATACTGTACGAGATCAGCCCCTCTTCCAAACTGCTGGCAGTATAGCTAGAAAAAATGACAAAGGACCCATGTGCAAGCCCTGTTTTTCATGAGGAAAAAAGGTTGTAATTGTGCTGGCAGCCAAGTTCAGGTGTCAGCTCTCCCTTGTGGCTAGGCTTCATGTCTGTACTGTAAAACCTCTAGCTGGTACAAAATGGTCAATCTGTCCCAGTCCCAGTATGCCTGTGGACAGAGGGAGCTCGGTGAGCTCTGGATGGACCAAGATGGGCACAGTGTAGTCCAAAAAGTCCCCAGAGCTCATCTCTTCCTCAGCACAACGAGGGGCAGGGAGTCTGTGCCACATCCTTCAGTCATCTTCAAATGCCAGAAGCCCAGTTTCATCTCCTTTTGCTGTATAAACTGAAATACTGCCTGTCTGGATTAAGTCTGCCCACTGGTTATACTGCAGCACAGAATTGGGGCTGAATCCTGCAGCAGGAATATTGACCTCACAGCCCTCCCGTTGACCAGAGTGTTTTCCTCCTTTTTCAGAATATGATAGAGGAGTGTGACACCGCAGCAGTGACCTCCCTGATCCAGTCCCACCTTCCAGAGGCTTATCTCAAGGAGGATATTGGTGGGGAGCTCGTGTACGTGCTTCCCCCCTTCAAGTCCACAGTCTCGGGGGCCTACCAGGCGCTTCTCAGAGCCCTTGATACCAGCTTGAGTGATCTCCACCTTGGTTGCTACGGGATTTCAAACACAACCGTGGAAGAGGTATGAGCCCAGGACTCAATTAAATGAAATGTTTATTGAGATTAACTTTCCAGAACTGTGTAGCTCTGCTTTCTGGGGTAGATGATGGCATGTTTGGGATGTGGGAGTCACAGACAAGAGAAGAGGTGGTTTGGTTTCTCACTGTGCTACGTTTATGAACATGTGAGCAAGTAGCTGAATTCATCAATCTACTAAATTTACTAATGCACGAAGCATACCACTGCCTTACCTTGCTAAGACCTTTCAGCATTTTATCTGGAAAATAAGATGTTGGAGTTAGACAGGGGAGAGAGAGCAAAGACACATTTCTGTTCGAGGTTTGCTTCTCATCGCTGTGAATTTGGGGTTGTCTCCAGACAGTTAGAAAACAGTCTAAATGCTAAACTTCAGCATGGATTCTGCCGTGCACAAGTGAGTCACCTGGAGCATCTCAGAATAACACAGGCATCTTCCTGCCCACAGAAAATCTCTTGTCATAATAAACACAATAACCACAAGCATTTAGTTACATCAGAAACAAAAAGCAGCTTTAAACAATGAGTTGTAAGAAGTAGTTTTAAATGATGCAAACTTCCTCTCACAGAAGAGATGCAGTTTGTCACCTTTCTGTCCAGAAATCCTTGTTTGTTTGTGTTGAGGCAGTCAGGATTGTCAGGGGCTGGAAAGGAAAATATCCCAGGGAGACAACCCTACTTGTTTCTTTACTGATGCTAAGCAGGGTAAGCTGCCAGTGTGCTGAGATGCAGCTTCTTTAACACCTACTCAGTAGTCGTGGTAGTGGGGTGGCATTAGGGCAAGGTAAGTCCAGCTGTGGGCAGCTGCAAAAGTTTAGTTTGCCACTGCTGCAGCAAGAGAGGTGACAGGTAGCTGGACAACAATTTTATACTGAAAAAAAAAGTGAATTTCTCCCTCAGAACACAAAGGGAATAAAAAGAGGATTGTCATCCGCATTTGCTCCACAAAGAGCTACAGAGTAGGAATGGGAGCTACAGAAGCATGCAGGAGAGTGGATTCTGATTATTGGTTTGGAAAATGGAGTAATTTGGACCAATTTTCCTTTATGTTTTCTTGCTGTGTAGGTGTTTCTCAATCTGACAAAAGAGCTTGGGAAGGATCCACAAGAAGATACTGAACTGCCTCAACAACTGCCTGGAACCAGTGGTCAAATTGCCAGTGAAGAAATGTCTGTGAACACAGACACCTTCACGGAGAGAGATGGTACTGAATTACCTCCAGATTTATTCCAGATTTGTCACAGATGCAAAAAGTGAATGACAGACTGATTTGAGCTTTCCTGTTCTCTTTCTATGTTGGAAACCACGTTTCACCCAACCAGAAATCACAAAACCAATTAATCACTAGAAGCGCAGCACTCAACAGTTGTTTAGATCCACTGGTTTGGAATGTCTGAATTGCAGAACAAATTACAGAGGGGTTTTGTTTGTATCCGCCTCCCTTTAATTTGATTCAGGTTTAATCTAATCAAATATAGTGTGTGGGTGAAGGAGCAAATGTATACCTCTGAAAGTAATTGCTGTAATTGATGCAGAGGTTTATTTCTATGCAATTAGTAGAATTTGAAACTTTGTGGAAACCCCTCAGCCTGCTGGAAAAGCAGCACAGCTCTGAGCTGGATCTTTCTTGGAGTTCTTTGCTGTGTCCCAACCATTCCAGTAAGGGCAAACATCAAAAAGGGCCAGACAGTGGCATAAATTCACCTTCAGAAGATAGTCAAGGTACAGCATTATCTCTGAGAGTGCAAGAGCTGCAGAAGGTGGCATGGTCCAAAAAAATCCTGAACATCCTTTCTGACAAAGAAAAGTTTTTTACTTATGAATTTATCATTTATAGTTAGGGGAACAGTTAAGGGACGACACAAAGGTATTTTCATACTTGCTTCTCAAAGCTGACCTGCACTGGAGATGTGCAGTTCCATAAACAGTAACCCAGACGTGTAGAGAAGTGTTTTATGTCATCCCTAATGAGAGCACTGAAGATGATTTGCTTCATGTTGTATTATATAGGTTAATATTTTATGAAGAGGAATAGGTTGCACAGGGTTCGCTTCTGCTTTTAATGTGCTGCAAACTTATCCACATAAGTGATCAAATAGTTTGTGCCTTGTTTTCTCGTTCCTGAATGAATTCTCTTATTGATTTGTCTGAGGACTTGCTTTCTCAATGACGAGAATTTTCAGTTTGCAATCATAAAAGTTGCAGCTGGGTAGGTAGGATGTAGATAACTCATTGCATCTGGAAGTGTGTGTTTCTCCTGCAAGATGTCAAAATGCATACCATGTTTACGCATTTGAAATCAAGCTAAAAACTGGTGTTACTGAGCTCATAACTCAAGACAAAACCTGAATCCTGTCCAAAGAGGGTGTGTTCCAACCTTGTAGTTATGATTTTTTCATCTGATAAAGAAGAGAGGGTAACCAACGTTATTCCCAGGGATCTGTAAGTGTCATTTCTCTGCATTTAGCAAATACTGATCCATGACAAAATGTGTTCTTTTGTAACCAGATCAGCTCCTGATCAGGTCAAAGAGCCTGCAAGGTTTGCCGTTGCTGCTTAAGAAGACGTCAGCTTTATTCATTAAGAGATTCCACCATACCCGGCGGGATGTCCGAGGCTTCATTGCTCAGGTCATCCTCCCAGTCCTCTTTGTGACGGCAGCAATGGGACTTGGGACACTAAGAACTAAGGAGACCGAATATCCAGAACTGATTCTTTCCCCGTCTCTGTACGGCACATCTGACCAGGCAGATTTCTTTGGGTGAGTGCTGTTTGTTTCCATCCTTAAACCCGTTGGTTTATAAGCCAGTTGTTATCATCAGGATTATTTTTAAGCAAATACAGTGGAAATGTATCATGCAGATAACATGTAGTGATAAAATCCTGTTCCTAGGGGTTCTCTAGGGGAGATGGCTTGGCTTAGGCCAGCAATCAGGAAGCTTTAGAAAAACAACCTCTCAGTTGAAATTAACTCTGAAACGTGAAAAATATTTGTTGTTGCATTTGCCATTGGAGTCTTCTGTCCCTGTGACAGCCATATTGCCTTGAAGGATTTTAAAAAATGTATATTTACTCTTCCCCCGATGTGAAACGGAGGTGCCACATTAGTTGGCTCTAGTGTTACAGCTATGGGATCAAATTCCGTTCATCTTGTGAACTGGCTGCATTGCCCTCCCCTCTGGTAGCACAGGACATGCTTTCTCGCCCAGCACTCACTAGTCCAAGGCATGCAGTGATCTGAAGAACATGATTAGGACGTTACCACTGAATGATTTCCTTGTGCTTAAAATCCCATTACCAAAAGGAATATAATTTGTCCCTAATGTTTCTGATTTCATGAGGTTAACTGCTTTCTCCAGTGGTTCTCAGCTTTAAGAGAGCAATAGAAAATTAATCTGGAACATCATTACAAATCACACGTCTGCTCTCAGGTGTTCTTTCCCAGGACTGCTCATACCTTTCTGCCTCAGTACTGCAAGATGGGGGAAGGAGCCACGTGTCTCTGAGTCCTGTAATCCTAAAGCTCTCTGCTTCTCCTGATGGATAACTGCTAGATAGCTGGGTCAGGAGGGAGGAGCATCTTTCTGAATGACCTAAAACAAATGGACTTCCCAAATGTGAGAGCTGATTGAGACAAGACCAGAAGTTGTGCCTGAAAATTGCAGTAGATGCTTTTTCCCTGGAAACAGAGTTTTGGTCGTTCAAAAGCTCCTCAGTATCTTGCTTTGATCTGGAGGCAGCAAGTCACTGGAGTAGGAGTGCAGTGCTAAGCAAGGACCAGTCCTTTTAAACCTGTGCCACTGCCCTCATGTGCTGCTTTTACTTAAGTGGTTTGCAGGACTAGCACCACAAATAATCATTTATTTAGCATCATAAATAAATCTTGTTTCATTCAGACAGCTTTCTTCTGCTCAGCGGTAGTGGAAGAACCTTGAACTTTTTTTTATTGTTATATTTTAGGAATTTCAATGCAACCACAGATGCTTTAGTCGCATCGATGCTTGCTTTCCCTGGGACAGATAACACATGCATGAATGCAAGCAATTCGTAAGTAGTTCTTGTTTTATTTTCCCATTTAAATCCTGTCTGCAAGAGATTTGACATAACCCTATTAGCCAACAGACCCTTAATAGCCATCTTTGATCATCTGCAGAATTTGCATGTGCGGGTGCCACATACAGAGAAAAAATACCTCCTGCCTGTCTCCAGACAGACTTGCAGACTCAGCTGACTAGAAAATGTTCTTGTGGCCTTTTGAAAGCAGGTCCAAGCTCACTGCTCCCCTTACAGATGGAGCTGACTGGACGAAGGTCAGTCTTGAGCTGAGTTGTCCTGATAGGTGTGAAGCAAACCTCAGCCCTGCTTGAGAGCCCGCATGGCTTGGAGTGAAGGCTCACATCTGCCAGCACAAAACTGTAGATATGCTTGAAGACAGCAAGCTGTACTTGTGCTTTAAGGCTGAGGCTAGAACTTCCACACAGTCCCAGGGCCTTGAACCTGGTGGTTTTGTTTGCCTGAAGAAGTATCCACCACTCTAAGTGGATTCCTTTACTGTGAGTAGTAAAAGAACATTTTTGGTGGTGACAGGATGCCAGGATAAGAGCAGGTTGACCCCATACCTGGAAAGTTTGGCCTGGGTGAGCTATCTCCTTACGCTGCCCACTGTGGTAATAAAGAGGTGTCTGGGTTCTTTCTAATCAGCTGAATGAACCCAGGCATGGAGAACTGTGGTGAGGGTTCTCTGCCAAGTCAGCAGGAGGACAAAAACTCCCTCAAGCCCCCAGAGCTGACTAGGTCTTGTATTCCACTGAATCTACTCGCTTCTATCTTTGCTGTCATTAAATGTGACATCAGTTAGGATCATTTATGCCTCGGTATAGAGAACCTCAGAGGAAAATGTGTTCATTTTCAGGCAGTGTTTAAGTGAAGACATGCTTGGCCCTTGGATTACCAATGGAAACCCCCAGACCAAGTATTCTGTCTGCAACTGCACAGATGGAATCCAGGTAATTCAAATAAACCCAAAAAGGAGGGAGTTTGGGGGGGACACTTGTGGGTTGGGAGCAGTCTTCTGAGCAGGCATAACTGCAGGGAACTCAGTGTTCAAAATGCCTCCTGTTTTTGCTGGGCTGCATGTCTCTGTGGCGCAATCGGTTAGCGCGTTCGGCTGTTAACTGAAAGGTTGGTGGTTCAAGCCCACCCAGGGACGGAGGGCTCTTGTCTTTTCCTGATCATTGCTCCCCAGGGGTCGGTGTTGGGGCCCATCCACTCTAATACCTTTCTTGATATTTGGCTGAGGGAATTGCAGGCACCCTCAATTTGCAGATGGCACCAAGTTGAGGGGCAGCGTCGATCTGCAGGAGGGTAGAGAGGCCCCGCAGAGGGACCTGGACAGGGTGGGTCAATGGGCAGAGGCCAACGGGATGTTTAGTCTGGAGAAGAAGAGGCTCAGGGCAGACATTATTGCTCTCTGCAGCTACCTGAAAGGAAGGTGTGGGGAGCTGGGGGTCAACGTCTTCTCTCAGATAACTAGTGATAGCACCAGAGGGAATGGCCTCAAGTTGTGCCAGGGGAGGTTCAGGCTGGAAATGAGGAGACATTTTTTCTCAGAAAGAGCAGTCAGGCACTGGGACAGGTTGCCCAGGGAGGTGGTGGAGTCACGGTCCCTGGGGTTGTTCAAGGAGAGGTTGGGCCTGGTGCTTAGGGACATGGTTTAGTGTCATTGTGTCATTTAGTGTCATTTGATGACATTGGTGGTGGACCAGATGATCTTGGAGGTCTTTCCAACTGTACTGATTCCATCATTTTGTACCCTGGGTAATGACTGTCTGCACCACTTTGGGGACAGGAAAGGAAATGGCAACCTCAGAAGATTTTCATGCTAATATATCTGACTTGCTCCCCTTGGTGGGGAAAGGCTTAGTGGTGTTTTTGAGTGTTGTATGATTGTCCCATTTAGCAGAGGTGAGCATGTATTCAAGAGGAAAATTGCATTTTATACAGCACTGTCATTATGTGAAAGCACAGCTATTATTGCTGTTTGCTCTTCAGAATTTAACTTTATGCAAAGTCTAGATCTGTCTGCTTTTACACTATTCCCCATTACAAATAGCAGTGATTAATAATATCAGTCATTTGCATTGAGGTGGTACATACAGGACCAGATCTGGACCCTGCCGAGCTCAGTGCCTTTAGATGCACAGGGGGAAAAGACAGATTCTGCCCCAAGAAAGTTAAAAGTGAACGTGTCCAGTTGGAAGGTGAGCTCTCCTCCCCACAGTGCTGTTCACCTGTCTTCAGCTTTTTCCAGTAGGAAACCAAATTCAAGGCGCAGCTTGACACTACTTGTAAGATAAAGCGTCTACTTAGTAGAACATTCCTCGCCATTCCTTACAATGCAGCTATTTTAGGCAGTTTTCTGGACACACACTTAATTTCACATCGTTAAAAGTATTGGCATCGTTCCTCTGGTAAGTCAGGATAATGTTCAAAGCTGATTCTCACTTCTAGCAGGCACAGGCAGGTGTTCCCCAGCGTGAAGGCAGCTATTTTGTGTATTCTGATGTAAAGTTTTGAACAGATACACAATAGGGGAGGCCAGGGTTTTTGTTATGGATGAGTTGAAAGAAGCAGCCAGCATGCTGTCTGGCGTAGGACGTTTCAACCTTACGAAACAGTCGATGCAATTTTGACCCTCAGTGTGTTAAATTATATATTCAGGACTAATCCAAGGGTTCTCTGAGGCTCTGGAAAATATTCCCAATGACTGACAGTAAAGTAAAAATGTAGAGCACAGCTACTGTGAAATGCGAGATGAGAGTTTGAGGCCACTGTGGAGTTTTCTGCTCCATGAAGCTGTTTTGCCCTCTGCCATTGTCAGCGCAGTCACTCTGAAGCTCTTCTAAATAGGATCAGCCTTAATTCGGGAAAAATCTTCCTACCTAGCATGAAGCACATTTCAAGGTCTCATTGATGTTAGTAAAACTGAAGTGTAGACTCAAGCAAAGGTTGTTTTTGAAGCGCCTCACTAAATGCATCGAGAGCAGCACACAGGGATGTATGCTGTGGGTCTTGGCGCCCTGATTTGCAGATCACCAGCTTCTGTAGGAATCAGTCCCAGGACCAGAATGTCACCTTTGCCAGCTCTCAACCTTGTCCTGGTATGCTAAGTTTTTAGTTAAAGTGCAGCCACTAATGTTTTTGTTTTTTTTTTTCCCCTTAACTCCTCTCAGACATGCCCGCAGACGAACTACACTCCCCCTCACAGAAGGACCTTCTCTACACGGATGCTCTATAATGTTACGGGGCACAATGTGGAGACCTACATTCTGGCAACCACCAAAGAGTTCCTGCAAAAACGGTACAGCACATGCCTCCAGTCCTTCTCTGAACTGCCCGTGGCAGGGGTGTTGGAATGAGATGATCTTTAAGGTCCCTTCCAACCCAAACCTAATCAATTCTATGATTCTCAGATTCTATAACTGCAATGGGAGCACATACCACATGTATCATACCCCTGTACTAGAAGTGGGGGCAGTAAAGTAAGGGTTTAGCAGGACCCCACTGCTGATGGTCTCTGTGAACCTGGTAGAAGGAGGTAAAATGCACTGCAGTTACAGAGCTAAAGATAAGGGTTTTGTGTAAGTGCTCTGCTCAATCATAGCAGAGAGCACCTAGGGATAACATGTCAATCACTTGATGGGCTGATGGCTGCATCCGCAGATGAGCTGTTGTCTGGCTCAGAAATGTTTAAAAAGAGGAAAATCTGACACAGCCTGTCATGAAGCAAACCCTAGGGAGAGATTTTCCTTCGGGTTTAATTCTCTGAAGAGTCTTGGTGTGTGCTTCACTTAAACAAGTGCATCTGTTCCAAGGAAGTTAGAAGTTGAGTGTTTTCTTGCACCAGGGGGCTGTTGGAGCTATTAGTATGTGGAGTCTGCATCACAGCTGCACAGCATGTCTTGGGGCAAAAATAGCCTGCCATTAAGGTTGTCAAGGAATATGTTCATCCGTCCATTGATTTAACCTGAGCTGCTCAGCTTCTGGGAGAGCAGCAGTCATCTTGTTCCAGTGTGGTGAGGAAGCAGCTCCAAAATGCTTCTCAAATGCAGGCAATTTTGTGACAGTGCCTCTGAGTTTGTTTCCTTTTTTTTCCCCCAAATAAGGGCTCCTGTAGCTGTGTTGGCATGGCATCATACCACATACTGGGATAAGCCCTTCTGTTTCAAGTCAACCAAGAATTAATTAAGGTGATGGTAGCATGCAGCACATGAATGTTTCCAAAGAGCCCATGTTACTATACATCAACTGTGGTATTAAAGCTTCTGGGTGAGGATAACGGTGCGTTTCCTTCTGGGTTTTTCCCCCAGGTATGGCGGCTGGAGCTTTGGGATGCCTTTGACAAGAGATCTCCAGTTTGACATCAAGCCAGTGCCGCCCAGCAGAACATTAACTAAGGTAACTGACCCCATCTGCTAGCTTGTTGTGGCAGGGGAAGTGGGGGATGCAGGAGTGATGTTGAGTTCAGTGATACTGCAGAAAATAAAGTGAAAACTTCTGAAATCTGCAGCTTGGCATGGCAGAGATGACTTTCAGTTTATTTCCTCTCCTCTCCCCATTCTTCTTTATTGGTCTGACTTCTCTCGCTAGTAGGAAACAATTTTTCTGCTGTCATAATTTTATTACAGAGAAGTGAAAAGATCAGTTAGTGGCACCTTTATCTCACGAGAGAACATACATACCTTAGCTAGGGCTGCCTTGTATGTTCTGATTTACCCATTCCTCTGTTTCTGCTCAGTGAAAATGTTCTAACACATCAGTGTTAAAAAAATAATAATAAATAAAATAGCAAGGCTGAAATCTAAGGTAGAAAAGAAACACAAGAGTTGACAAGATCCCCTCATCTCCTTGGAAAACCTAGCTACCAGTAAGCAGAGTGCTCCTGCAAGAGCTGTGCTGTTTTCAGAGGTGGCCCAAGAAAAGGGAATTTTGAGGTTTATTGTTTCACTAGTGCTCAGAGCTCTTATAATCAGTTTCCAGGTGTTTTCACCCCTCTGATCCTGTATCTGAAAGCTCTCGATATTTGCTTGTCACGTGTCAGATTTAATACCTGAAACCTTGATAGTGCTGGAGACAGGGCAGACTCCCAGCCCTCTCTTTCTCTAGCGGTACTTGCTCTGCTAGGGCAAGGAAAATAAAGTCACTGAGTGTGTAGAACTTGGGGATGTGCAAAGGGGAATGCTGTGGGCTGTGTTTAAGCCTCTAACCTTAATAGCATAAGCCCTCTGTGTTATGAAAGGGAGCTTACACCTCTAAACAAAAGGCAAAAACAGAGTTACCATGAGGGTGGGAAGGGCTGTTGCTAAAAGAGAAGGTGGCAATTTTCTGCCCTAAAGCAATCTTTTCCTTAATGTTTGACTGGTCCAGCCTTCTTTTGGAAGTCGCCACTGCTGGTGCTCTTAAGATCTGAGCAACTTATTACAAAAAAAGAAAATCCGTATGCTTTGTCACGTAGCCAGCTAGTGCTTCTTTCTTCTCTCCCAGAAGGCAAATGAAGCTGATGGGACTGCTCACGTTTTAAGCGAAATGTGCTTTTATACTCATTTGGTGCTTGATGTGGTTTAATCATGGGACTTTAACTTGTAGAGCCTTATGAATTCAGATAACAGCGATGGAATGATTCATTTGTGCAAGCAGAAGAAACCAAAATGTTATCAGTAACAGTTTCTCTCCCAATTTGTTTCAATTTCTCAATTCTGTGCAGGTGTGGTATAATCCCGAAGGTTATCACAGCCTTCCAGCCTATCTGAACAGCTTGAACAACTTCATTCTTCGAGCTAATCTGCCAAAAAATGAGTCTTCCAGTTATGGTAGGTGGCCCTTCACATGAACAGATAATTTCTCCCAACTCGGGGAATATCATGGCTGTGTTGAAATCAATGACAGCACTTACCTTGACTCCATTGAGGCCATTTTTTGAATTCCAAATGATGCAGATTCCTTTAAAAACAGAATTGAAAAACGTGAATAAGGCATGTTTTATGTGCCTTTGTCAAAGATTCAGGGGACTTGGACAGGGAAGACCCCTGCTTCTACATAAAATACTTCTTCATCCAAAAACTGGCAACGGTTGCTATTGGATTTATTGCTTCTCATTATGGTACTGAAATAGCTATCTTTTGTTAGGTGCCTGTTAGTTATGCACAGAAAGGCTACTTTAGGTCATCCCCACGGGTGGTTTTGATTAGTTAATTTTAATATTTCACCCTTCTGCTGAGAGCAGCTCGAGATGTGTGGGTATGTGTATGTTTGTCTTTGAGTGTGAACGAGAGAGAGTGAGATTAAGTGAGAAACATCATTTTCAGCTCTATTTTTCCTCTCACGCATGAAGCACGCAGGTCCCAAGGAGCATTAGTAGCCCATTTGGGCTCATAAATTCTCATAGTTTCTTCTCAGTAATGCAATGCAGAACCCAAATTGCTGCTGACAAACCTGGGTACCTTATTTTAGTGTTTGCTGGTTAGCCTATGTTCAGGGTGCAGCACGGGCATGGATATGTTTGTGTGTGTACACCTGTCCCTGGGGTGGAGGGGTGCAAGGAGAAGAGGGGAAGGTTTTATGGATGTCATTTTGAGAAGCCTTATACAGAGGTGTATTGGACCTGACAAGAGTAGCAATTGTGTGCAGAATGCCCCCCCAGCTGATTTTCTGTGACAAGCGGTGCCCTTCCAGCCATGTCGTGGCCATGCCAAGCCCCCCTCATCTCTGATGCCGGCTGTTCCAGGTGACAGCAAGATAGGTGACAGTGTCACTTTGCTCATAAGACTACTCCTCGATGATGTGTCTGAATTTAACTATAAGGGAGAAGGCACCTGCTCTGAAGCCTGCAGTGCCATGCCATGAATCCAAGGCACAGCAGAGTGCCGATTGCAAGTCAAAGCAGCACATCCAGCACATCTCTCTTCCCACCTGCACATACTGATGCACTGCGAGTCCCCTCACAACAAGCAAAACCAGCACCTTGTCTCTACCCCTGTCCTAAAATAAAGGCCTGTACCTTTGAGATCGCAGCATGCCCTTGAGGTCAGAAGGTTCAAGCTCTTCAGTATGCACTGCAAAAGCACGGGGCAAAGCCACAGCCCCTGCCAGGGTGCAGAGAGAGGAGACCTGAGCCGTGTGCTTCCAGCAGCAGGCACTTCCCAAAGCAGCTGAATTATTAAGCAGTGATGCTCGCCCCATCTCTGTATTCCCAGCGCATGTGGTAGTGGGACGAAAGGCTCATGCGGACAGTCAGAAAGTTTGCACAGGGAAAGTTTGATACCAGCAAAATAACAATTTTCAGTGGGAGAGAATAGCAGCAGTTTTTATTCCGTCTGTCCTGCTGTGTGTGTGTCTTTTTTTTCTGAACGAAATGCTCAGTAGTAAATGACCAGGCAGATAATTCTCCGCTTCCCACTAATGATCTGATCCATAGAATGGGGAAAATAAAATGAATGGACGAGGATAGCTCCCCCGGGGTAGTGTAAATCCAGTTTGAAATACAATTGAACAGACGGTCCATGTGGTACGTCCCTGGCAGCTAAATCTATTTGTTTTTGTGACAAATAAATGACAGTTTAAGAAGCATTGAAATGGCCAGATAAAAGTGTGTTGTCGTTTCAGCAGTTTGAAAGAGGTGCCAGTCCTGCTTTAGAGGTTTGACTTAGTGTATATTTTTTTTTAAAAAAATACATGAAGAGCTTTTTACCCTGTCACTAAGCAAGTCATAATAGCTTTTGACTTATGTATATTGTGCTTTCTCTTCTCTCAATCCCAACCAACAAAAAAGAGAAAGCATTGAAATGGAAATTCTGACTTCTAGCCTAAGCTTCAGCAAAGGAAAATGGCTTTATAGTGGAGCATTAACAGATTAGACAGACAGTATCTTTCTCTCTCTCTCTTTTAGAGAAGGGAAACATTTCCTGGCTGTTTATGGGGTTTTATCAGCAGCCCAAGATTTTAATTTCATTTTGCTTGCTCATGACAAGGCTGAGGTTTTTTTCCCCTTGGAAATGAATTTCCTGGGAAATCTTCCCTTGCAGATTTATTTGCTCAGTATGGCAGTTGGTCACCTAAAACCACAGTTTCCTCCTTGCTGGCCCCTGAGTCAGAGTGTTCCTTCTTCGGGAAAATAGCCCAAGATTGTCCTTCCTTTTACAGCTGCCCAAAGTCGTGCACTAAGGAGCTTACATTTCAGAGGTGCTGTGTGCTAGCAAATCTCTTTGCCTTTAATAGCAACCAACACCCACTGAGAACTGAGGCATTTATTCAGGTGCCTAAGTCCAGATAGAGAACCTCATTTTTGGACACAAACTTGGCCTAAAACCTTTCTTGGGTGCTGGAGCCATAGAGACTGAGCTGTCATTTCGGTGTGACCAAGGCATTGACTTTCACTGGAGGTTGGAACTGGCCCACCAGAGTCCCCCAGGTTACTCCTCCTGTTAAAAAAAACCTCTGGTTTTATGGGCACAAATTGCCTCTGAACGAAGCAATGTTAACTAGTTCCTTTGAATAAAATGCTCTGGTTTTGTCTTTGTTTTTTTTTAGCTGCATAAGACAGACTTGTTCAGAATTAACTCATGGTCAAACTGAGGACAAACGTGTCCGTAGCTTACTTGGGTTAATGCTAGCTTCTCAACAGATCCCCATATAGGTAAAAACATATTTTATAGGAAGGTAATAGCTGTGGAGAAAGGCAGTAGGGAATGATTTGTTTCTCATGATAAAATAAAAAATGAAATGCAGTGAGATCATCAAGCAGCAGCTCTAAAATGAAACATATTCACCAATTTTAAATGCATCAGTGTTGAAGAATCTAACCTAAAATACATGGGCCCACAAACATATGCCTAATTTTAGGTGTTGGAGTGCTCTTGCTGAAGTGAGTGATACAGCCTTTAACGTTGGACAGATGCAGAAACGAGGCCTAGGGTTTGAATTTCACAGCTGCTGAGCAGCAACATGAAGTCATAGGAAAAATGGGGAGATTCAAAATCCTGCCCAAGGTCACACCAAGACGATAGAGCAAAAACAACTTTTGGTCTGCTTTTCTTCTCTACTTAGTTTTCTGTATTACTGCCAATCTCAAGAGCTGGGGAAAGAAACTTTAAGCTAGCTGCATTTTAAATTTATTTTCTTTTTGTTTCTTTTTAGGTATTTTCTTATCAGCTCACCCATATCCTGGAGGACAGAGTCAAGAACAAGTAATGTAAGAAAATTCATTTGGCCGATGCCTGAATTGTTGAGCTTCAAAAGAAGCAAACCAGTTTCTTGAAAACCATAAAGCAGCCAAAATTACTAGATATCTCCCTCCAAATGTGGAAACTGCTCCCATCCTTGCCTTCATTACCTTTATGCATGAGTAGGATCCTGCATGCCACAGAGCTGATGATTCCTGCTAGGGCATTTTTGCAGAATGCCATTTAAATCTGGAGGTCACGGTTACAGTATCACATTGTTGTGCATATTGGCATTCATGTAATTAATATTGGTATATTAATTACATAATTTTCCTTTTGGCCTTTCCAACTGATGCTGTGGCTGTCTCGACTCAGTGTTGTGAGTCCTTTTTTGCTAGGCATAATAATAAACACCAGCAAAAGACGCTGGCACCCCATCAGGCCCTTTTTGTTTCTGAGCTCTAACAATGTGATGAGGGATGTCTTCCACTTTGACTCACCATATACATCTTCCTCTGCTTTCTCCCCAGGCTCAACAGCTTACTCGATATCATAGTTTCAATGTCAGTTCTGGTTGGCTACTCTATCACAACCGCAAGCTTCGTGCTATATGTGGTGAAAGAACATCAAACCAAAGCCAAGCAACTGCAGCATATTTCAGGCATGGGGATGACAAGCTACTGGGTGACTAACTTCGTTTATGATCTGGTAAATAATTCACGTTCTTAAATGCATCAAGAGTAGCATTCAGCAGCAGGAGGGGAAAAATGTTCTTTATTTAAAGTTGGTTGCCTGGACTTATTAATATTATCACTACCAAGTGTGTTATGTAGTAATTGTTCTCAAAGGCATTGAAGACGATTAAATGTGAACCGCAACACTGGATTTTGCTAAGCAAAGGCATTCCTTCTCTCTCGAGTGTATGCAAAACACTCAGCACATTTATACAAGAGCAGCACAGAACAGGCCAGAGCTTGATTTCAATTTTAGCATGCAAGCAGCAAGCTGCTTTTTGGTTAGCTTGCAGGGCTAGATGAGTTGTCACGCAGGCTTTATGCGTCTCGGGTAAGGATTTGGGGCTCGAGGCTACAGCCATTTTGGAAACCCTGGGACCACAGGGTGTGACATTAGCAGACATCTCACAGCTGACAGTCCTCTGTTGGGCAAAAATCCATTGCTGGGTTGAATGCTCTCTTCAAGATTATCTGTTATAAAGGTTTTTAAGCTAAGAAGAGCTACTAATGCAGCTCTATGCCTTCCAGGATGTGAGCAAGTGGTTTTCTCTAGTGCTGCACTGCGCTGTATAGATTTACCACTCTGTTCTTACAGATAGTTGAGCTCCCCAGCCCTGTGCTGCATTATGTGGTGTAGGCATGTTCTTGTACTGCCTGAAGTTTAGTCTCCTCATGGTAAAGAGGGTTAATAGCACTGCTGGAAATCATTGCTAAGAGGATAAATATGCACAGTGTCTGTAGACTAAAGTGCTTTGTGTCTTATGAATTACCTTCGGTGCATGATGTCAAACCCTCACATAGCTAGAAATCTGCAAGTGCAGACTGTCTCTGCTCTGGAGTTTTGGCACTGCCACCTGTGCTGTAATGTTTGACCAGCTCCACATATCCCATGGGTTTCCATCAGTGCATTTTTCTAGAGCCTAAAATCCCAGCAATAACATCAGCTCCTGAAAATAGGAATTCTGCAAGGGTATCTGGGTGGCCAGCCCCTCTTTGATGCAGTGAGGGCTAAGGCTTGAATCCTCTGGTGAATGTGAACTGTGGCCTCAGTCTGGCTTGGCACAGCATCCCTGAGTCATGGCACAGGGGCTGGAGAATGGGGCAGATGGTGTTTCTATTTGCTCAGTCCAAGCCCTTGCTCCAGCACTGCATATTTGTAAATTAGCCTGTGGAAAAATCCCCAGAATCCTTGCCACAATCGTTATTCAGTGGGCTGCAACTAATCCAGCACTCCCCACCAGTCAATTCTTTTAAATCCCAAAGCTGAGGAAGAGAGGATCCTCTCAAGGCAGATTCATGGTAGGCCATAGCTTGACACAACATTATGGAAACCAGATTTATAGAAAGCAACGAAGTGCAAGGCTAACAGAAACCCCAAAGGGTATTTGTTATTTTTTTATTTTTTATTTTTTTATTTTTTTACATTTAGCCTATTCAAAGTGGCTTTGCAGGATTCATATGGAAGATTCCCTAGGGTTTCAGGAGGACTGAGACCCCCCAGTTGTGTTTGATTTCTCCTAGAAAACCTAAGCTGCAATGGTGGGAACAAATTCTGACTTTGCTGCTTTCATATCGTTCTAGAAAAATGCATAAGAATTACCATCCTAATAATATCTTTTTAATATCATTGTACAGGTACTTTTTATGGTCCCTGTTGGACTCTCAGTAGGAGTTATTTCATCCTTCCAGATACCAGCTTTCTGCTACAACAATAACTTACTGGCAGTATTTCTTCTGTTGCTACTCTTCGGGTAAGTGAGAAGCTATTTAAATATGAGAGTGAGGAACTGGATATTGCAGGCTGCTGTGATTTGGGATCCAACAGAGGAATACGTGGGCTTTCTTCTTCAGTGTTCACTTTAGAAGTGGTGACTCCTTCCAGGAACAGTGAGCTAAGCTATTGTCATTCCTGCTGTATTCAAAGCAAAATCTGTGTGAGGGTACAAAATATGCAAGTTCACAGTGATAGCCTGGGCTGCAAGCATATGTTTACTGAACGATTGCAAAGTTTGATACGGAAACATTTCAAAATCAACAAGGGAAGAAGAAACACAGGAAAATTCAAGAAAAGTTAGCAAAATGGTCTACCTGGCTTTAAATCCCCCAGGCCCAGTCTGTCTGCTTTCAATCAGGGCTACATGTTCAAAGCCTCTATCACAAACTTCTTCTCCAAATTCTAACAGATACAAAGCCATTTTTCCTCCCTTACAATCCCGTAATACAGAAAGCTAGTCACGTGCCAAGACAGTTATGTTGTTTGAGATCTTTACTCGTTGGTTTTCAATTGCTCTTTTAATCAGTGGAGTATTCTTTGTGCTGTTGGCAATTTATAGATATGCAACATTTTCATGGATGTACCTGCTGGCTGGGTTCTTCAAAGAGACAGGAATGGCCTTCATCGTTTATGTCTGTGTCAACTTGTTCTTTGGCATCAACACCATCATCACACACTCGGTTGTGTTTCTGCTCTCCCAGGAAAAGGCCACAGACCAGGTAGGAGCCCCACTGACAGCAAGCCCTGAGCAGAACGACAGGACACTTCTTGTTGAGTTTGGTGGGTTTGATCATGTCCTAAACCTGGCTGGTTTCGAGATATGTAAGGTATTCCAAGCAGAGGATGTTAGTCGCAGGACTTCATGGGCTTCCCTGTAGACAGGACATGAATCAAATAGGAATCCTGCTTGTCTGTGTAAATCTGCTCCCCCAGCAAAGATGGACAGGATGGTGACAGAGGGAAGAATATAAAAAGAGAGGTCAAAAACTGCCCGTGCAGAGAAGGGCAGGAAGTGGGCATGGATGTTTGATACGAGGTTGACAGGAACTTCAACCATTGCTAAGTTCTTGCCGTACAAACTAGAGAGTGATGACTAGATTTGATTGCCCTGAGTGTGAAGTGTGCTGCATTAAGCCCAGCACCAGCTGTCTGTCAGCTAGATCTGTAACGCAATCTTCTCCCTGCAAGGATGAAAAATGACTCTGAGACAGTGATGATTCCCTAAAGTCAAGCCTTTTCTTAAATAGAGATATCCCTAGGAATCGGTGGGATAAAAACGTAAAATGTACACCTTATATCTAGATGTTGGTTTGTTTTTTTTCTTTTACATAAATGGCAATTGCTTTGTAAAATGATAGCTGCATTGGATTTTGCTCTCTAGGTGGATAGTGCTTGCTAAGCAACCCCTTGGATTTTAGGGATGTAAAAATACAATCTGGTTTTATCTCTCTGTGCTCCAGAGGCAGGGAGTCAGCCTCTCCCCATGCTAATTTACTGCCCCTCCACTTTGCAGCGTGTACTAATCCTTTCTTCTGCTAGAGATGTACCAAATCTCTGCATACGAGAGTGCGTAACAGTTAGGCTGTGCACTTGGCTCTTTTGCCGTGAATTAACTGGAAAAGCCCTTTTATGTCTATTAGTGCCAAATCTTGTGTTTTATGGAGATGTTTTTCCAAGAAAACCTGATAGGACAGCGCTCCAGAGGAGTGAGACTGGGGAACAGTCCATGCTCTGCAGTGGGTTGGTGCAGCAACAATAATTTTGGGCAGTGCAGCTTCGTTGCAGGACTCGGCTCTGGCTCACGGGTGGGTTTCTGGCTGCTTGCATGCACCGGGTGAGGTGGCTGCTCCAGGAACTGGATGCTGCTTACTATGGGTGATCACAGCCTCTTGACTTCTCTGACCTTGTGTCTGTGAAACAAGCTGTCTCCAGAGCTCTTTGCTCTCAATTTATCTCTGCTCTGAGACACAAGCAAATCCCAATGTAATTGTTACACTTCAGTCACACAGTGAAACCTATGAATTTATTCTATGAATAAAGACGGTGACTCTGCTTTTTTTTTTTTTTTTTCTTTTTATTATTTTTTTTTCCTCCAGGGCTTGCATGATCTTGCTGAAAACTTAAGGCATGTGTTCCTTCTGTTCCCACAATTTTGCTTTGGCTACGGCCTGATTGAACTGTCGCAGGATCAGGCTCTGCTGGGCTTCTTAAAAGCCTACGGAGTGGACTACCCTGACAAAACCTTTGAGCTGGACAAGACCACATCCAAGCTGTTTGCCATGTTTATCCAGGGCACCGTGTTTTTTGCCATTCGTCTGACAGTTCACGACAGGTTGATTCAGAAGGTCTGGAACAACGTACTACAGTAAGTAACATCTGGAGCCTCGTGGTAAGAATGGACAGAGCCAGCACTCAGTGGATCTATTCTGGGCTCTCGCGCCATCGTTGTTGATTATTCAGCCCATAAATTTCCGAGATGTTCTGCAAACACAGAGGAAGTTTTCCCTGACACAGCGATCAACTAATAGAGGTCTAGGTTACTGGAGTCCCTTCCTAATCCTTGCCAGCTCAGCCTGTTGCCCCCGTTTCAGGGCTCTGGCTTTGGTGGGCTGATGTTCAGCTGGTTGGTGGGAAGGGTGAGTCCACTGAGATCCTCCTCAGTTTGAATCTCCCCATCTTTTTCCAGTGAGGAGTGAGAACCTGTTCCCCACACCATGAGCGTGGCCAGGACCTGCTCCAGCTCAGAGTATTTCCTGAATGAGAGAAAAAACGAGGCAGAAAGAGAACACTTTTTTTTTTTTTAATGCCTTAGGGGAGCAAATAGAGTAGAAACTGCATACCTGTTTGTATTTGCATGCTCTGGGGTCTCACAGGAGGGCTCCTCAGTATCCCAAACACACAAGACCTCTACTAGCTGTGATTTCCAGAGGGTAACGGCCCCTGTTCCCTCCCTGTAGGTACCTGTTTGACAGAGTGCATGGCAAAGCACTGCTTCTGCTGCCTGTGACCGAAGAGGATGGGGATGTCCAGGCAGAGAGGAACCGGGTAGAGTCCGGCAAAGCTGACTTCGATGTGGTACAGCTCCAGAACCTCACAAAGATCTACCACCTTCCCCACAAACGCATCGTGGCTGTGAAAAACATCAGCCTGGGGATTCCTGCTGGAGAGGTAAGCTGGGGGAAAGGCTACAGGGAGGGACACTGGGACAGATCCAAAATCCCATCATCATCTTCCCTCCCAGTCCTCGCCACTGTCCCAGTACTAACAGAATGATTTGCTTTGCTCTGATATTTTTTTCCTTCCTTCACCTTGCACTTCCTATATATTAATTCTTGGAGTTCCAGTAGTAACTAAAGGCTTCTGGTAGATTTGGGACACCAAGCACCAAGCTGAAGGCCCTAGAAACAGGAACTGTGGATGGGACAGTGTGGGGCTGGGCAGGAAGACAGCAGCTTCACATGGGCAGTGTGGCCACTGTTCTTTCTGGCAGAGGATTTCTCCAAAGCACAACAGGCATCGAGGCTTCTAACTCCTGGCAAAAGTCATCCCGGTGCTGGTGGGGCTTGGGGTGCCATTCCTCACTGATCACTGCAGGCTGTGCACAGACACTGTTCCTGCGTGGACCTCGAGGTGGGGATGAGCTCTGGATGGATGCTGAGCCTCTGGACAGGGCCCAGCACACGAGGGTTTTCAGATCAGCTGGTCTGTGATAATGATAGCAAAATAACAGTAATTATCGGCACAATGGTTATTGCTTATGCGACACACAACTGCATATCTCCAACCTCAGCAATAAAACATGGATTTTAGCATGAGATACTGAACTGCACTACAGGGAGCCAGTTCTTAATCTTATTAATGTAGTGCATTAGTGAGATTATTTGAAGAAAATCTTGTGTCGCATTAAGGTTTTACCAATGACAGGACAAACCTCACTCACCTCATCCCTATGAATAGCTCTGTTCCTGTCAATGGGATGTTTTGCACAAATGAGATGATCAGGATTTGGCCTGTCAGATGAGCTCGCTGCAAAAATGCACCTTGCAGTAAAAGGAATGACTCTATTAGAGACACGTCCTTGATTCTTCACCATATTAAACAAACGATCCTAATAAAAGCTGCGGTATATTGTACCATAAACAACCTCCATTATCACGTTCGTACGCTCCGAGTATCTCTGCCTCTCTTGCAATTCATCTTGCTCAAGGGTCCAGAGGAAAGAAGTGACAAGCTGCACTGAGCGCTCATCTCAGTGCAATATTTCTGCATTATAAATACAGCCTGGTTACATTTCTACCTTTCTTTCCCACAACCCAGTGCTTCGGCCTGCTTGGTGTGAACGGAGCTGGGAAGACGACCATCTTTAAGATGCTGACAGGCGATATCGGAGCGTCCAGCGGCAGGTTGCGGGTCCAGGATCACTCTGGGTATGGAGATGTGATTTCAGGGGAAGGCGCGTGAGCAGATCAGCCTGGAAACTGTTTATAAGGCTGGATGGCAAAGAAAAAAAAAAAAAAAGTTAAAGTCTGAAATAAAACCAAACATTCAAGGCAGAGTAAAAATGAAAAAGGCAGGGAACTTAATCCTTTGAATATGGCATACTTGCTTCCTTAGCGTTGTATTTTGCTGTCATACCTCTGCTGTTCTCAGTGGTGTTTCTTCCACTTCATTCCATTCATTCCACCTAGATCCTCAGATCTTCCACTTCTGGAGGCCAGAAGGACCCATCTCCAAGCACTGTTTAACAGGAGTGGGCTTGGTGGCAGCTATGCTATCTGAAGGGCTGGTGGTAATTGGAGACTTAAGTACTAGCCACTGTGGCTCACAGACACAGCTCTTCCTTTGCAGAACTGAGGGCCTGAAAGCTGAAAGTCTGCAAATTCATAGCATTTCTCTTCCAGGGCTGTTTTAATTCAGTGTGTTAAAACTGACTTGCTGACTGCCTTACACAGGTCCTTGAATGACATCAGCGAGGCACACTGGTCGTTGTTTGGCTACTGTCCTCAGGAAGATGCCCTGGATGACTTGCTGACGGTAGAAGAGCACATGTATTACTATGCTAGGCTCCATGGCATCCCAGAGAGAGAGATCAAAGGAGTGAGTAACACTAGGGCTTGACTTAAAGCATTTTCTTGTTATCAAGAGCCTTTACATTGACTTAATTAGTATTTCACTGTAGGTGTGTGTGTGGTAATTAATTCCTGGGCACTATTGTGAAATCAGTTCTCTTTTGCCCGTAGATTGTACTCCAGCTTCTCCACAGGCTGAATCTGATGGCCTACAAAGACCGAGTCACCTCTATGTGCAGTTATGGCACCAACAGGAAATTGTCAACTGCCCTGGCTCTCATTGGGAATCCATCTATTCTGCTGCTGGTGAGAAATGGGAACCTTGGTGGGTGGAACTGAGCAGATCTCTGGGCTGGCAGGGGATCCTAATCAGTGTAATGAAACCTTCTTAGACACGGCCTGCAGGACATTCCCCAAATGTCCATATGGAATAAATTAGCCTTACAACATGTGCGTCCAAGGAAATTTTAGATTCCAGCAAGCACCCACATTTTCTCTGAGGGTATAAGAGAGTGGTGAGTGCCAGTTTCTCTGTTAAAATCTTTCAGAGATCAAAAATAGGCCCTCTGTCAGTTAAATTTCCCTTGTTCCCAGCTCTCTCTCATTTTTGTGTATTGACTACCTTGTGTAGTCTTGCAAGAAAAGCAGCATCCAAAGCTGCAAATAAATAGGAGAGCAAAGGAGCAACTTTCAAGATTAGAACATAAAACAGTTTTTTCTAGATTTGTCTTCCCTTTTTTCTTTCACTTCAAACTTTCCAGCTCTTCCATGAGATACGCCATTGCAGAAATACATCTTTTTTGTGCAGTTTTTCACTTGTGTTTTGGATGTGTGCAGTGCTCTTTGGGCAGGTTTCCCAGTGTTAACCTTGTTGCCTAAGTGGACTTAAACCTCCCTTGCTCAAACACATATCCAGCCCTACACTTCTGCCTTTGCTTCTGACCACACAAGCCCCTCAGCTGGTTTTGCAACATATAAAATCTCAGTAAAAAGAGAAGGTGGGGAAATTTCCTCCATACTGACTGCTGCATGAACCCGAGCTGTTTTTCTGCCTCATGTAACGCATTACCCTTAACAATAACAATTTGGTGATGGAAAGCTGGCTATCAATTTTATCAGCAATGCATGAAACAGGAGACAATATATTGTCTTTCATCACTGGCTTATTGTCTATGTAAATAGAGAAATTCAAGACTTGTTTTATCAGGTTGATCTTAGGTTGTGTTACCACAGGCACTCAGTTCCTATAAAGGGTCTGATGGGGGCTTGGGAGTTTCCCCCGCAGTCGCCAGCAGAGCTGGGCAGCTCCCAAGGGCAGTGAGGATGGAAGTTTTAAACTGACTTGCTTTTGCATGAAGAAAGCCTGGGATGTCTCAGCCATAACCATAGTGCAGTTCAGGAGTATCCTTCTCCCTGATTCGTACCGCTGGCAGCTCACCTGGGGGTCCTTATTAGCAAATGTAACACTAATGATGAAGCTAAAAATAGGACAAGCCTTGGGAAGATAAGATCTTGAGTGCATTACATTTAGTCCTGTCTTTCCCAATAGGATGAACCAAGCTCTGGAATGGATCCAAATGCTAAACGCCACCTTTGGAAAATCATCAGTGAGGAAGTGCAGAACAAATGCTCAGTGATACTCACATCCCACAGGTAGGGGTGGTTTGGCTTTCTTTCCAATTTCAGGGTCTTCAGGAGGTGTGGAGAGGTCCACCCTCCAGAATTTTGATCGCTTCTTTAAGAATTTCAGGGTGCTGAGCTGTAACAGGTTTAGGGGTTTGCTGGGGCTGAATGGGGGTGTCCACGTAGACTCACAGCACTTCAGTACTCTAGGGAAGATGCAGTAATGTTCTCTGATCACCAAAGAACTATTTTATTTATGCCTTCTTGATGATTTATTCAAGTTTCTTCGTTGTTTTTTCAGCATGGAAGAATGTGAAGCCCTCTGTACCAGGCTGGCTATTATGGTGAACGGGAGTTTTCAGTGCATTGGCTCTTTGCAGCATATCAAAAGCAGGTCAGTAAAGTGTACCAATTTCACTTCTACTGATTGGCATGTGGAGTTACTAGCACACAGCTTTGAGGGCTCTGGACATCAGACCTTTGTTAACAGGGCATCAAAATAAGCAATTTTCTATTTTATGTTCCCTACTACACCATTGAAATTCTGTTAACTAATGCGCTTTCTGCTCTCTCACAGCCTTTTTTTCCAAGAGATGTGTTCCCCAAAGTAATCTGTTCACTGCTGAAAATGTAAAATGCATGTTGGGGTTGAGCTTTGATTTCGTTAGTTATCACAATAGCTCAGTTTCTTATTGAGATTCACTCCAGGTTAACAACCCTGACCCCATTCAAGCTGCACTCTGCCTGCATTAGATTTCCCCAAAGAGGCTGTGCAGCACTCTCAAAGGATTTTCTTTATCTGTTTCTCTTTCCTACTGTGTTAATTGTGATTTTCTTTCTCCCCTAGGTTTGGAAGAGGATTCACTGTGAAGATGCACTTAAATAGCAACACAGTTAGCACAGAAACACTGACACAATTCATGAAGTCACACTTTCCAAATACATGCCTGAAGGTAAGCAGGACAGCTGCTTCCAGGGGATGCCTTCTCAGCCTTTCCATATTACACAAGAGTATCTTTGCAAGGCAGACATCTTGCAACACGCAGTACACAGAGATCCATGCTCTTAAAGTCTAAGGGCTTCACACACTTGTTACAGCCCTCAACAGCATTGCCCAAGGGCTGGAGCATCCAGGTTCCTTGATGGCTTAAGTAACCTCAGCCATACAGCTGCAGCGATCCTGTAAGGCAGCTGCAAGGTGACCCTCTGCCCCTGTGAGTTGTCCCACTGAAGCCTGACTGCATGGAGGAGATGCACTTTATATGCAGTGGGTAATGAGATGGTCAAGTGCTTCCAGTAACTGAATAACTGTAAAACCAGCTAACTGAGTCACAAATCCCATCCATAACCCAATGTTTGAATTAATGACAACAGCAAACTTGGAGCTGGGAATGCTCTGGTGACCCTCAAGCTTCCAGTTCTGGTGAAGCATCTCCCTGTTACAAAAGTACAAGAATTCCCAATAGGGAAGTACTGGTCGCTAGCAGACAATAATATTCCTCACCTTTGGGAACCAGATAGACAGAACGCATCTTCTGTCCCTTCATTCTCCCACTGTCTGGCTCCTCTGTGCTTCTAGACAGCCATCAAATTGTTTGCTCTACACAGGCAGCAACTTCTTAACTCTACCCCATTGTTCCTGTTCCCGCAGGATCGTCATTTCAACATGGTGGAGTACCACGTTCCGGTCTCTGCAGGAGGGGTAGCAAATATATTTGATCTCCTGGAAGCCAGCAAAGAAGCCTTCAAAATCAGGCACTTCTCAGTGAGTCAAACAACGCTAGAGGAGGTAAGGAATTAAAGATGTGTGGCCATCCGTTTAAAACTGTTAACAGGGGAGTAGACTGATGGTTACACATAATGGACTGCTGCACACAATAGACTACGTTTTGAAAGGGATTTCCATCTATATTCCTCCTGGGGATACTTTATCAGGACTACTGCATCGAGATACCTGTGCTGGTGCTAGGAAATTGCACATAGAAAGCTGCCTGTAGCATAAAGGATCTGTTCTTCCCTCTGCCAATGCTGATTTCAGCAGTCTCGTGAGCATGGATGAAGAACAGGATTATGAATCACCCCAGAACTCAGTGCTAGGCCTTGTGATGGCAGATTTTTACCACCAGTCACAGAAATTTGCTTGATTTTGCCCTTTCCTGTACTGTATTTAATCACAAGTTCATTTTCCCTTGGAAGAACAGTGCCACTGCCATCAAAATCTTGTAGGAAGTGTCTCAGCTAAAGGGGTGCTATAAGGACCTACCCAGAAGAAATCATTCTGTTGAGCATCAGCATCCGATATATTCGGTCTGCCCCAGAGACAGGAGTAAACTGCAAGCCCTGTAATCCTATAAACTGTTGAACAGAGATCTGGGGGCGGAGGGAAGGAGGTCCTTGATATTGTTTTAATAAGGGGCCACGGTTGTGAGAGAAATGGGCCGACAAACAGCAGGAAGCCCCAAGTCGTGTTTTGTGGGAGGACAGCATGGATTTGTGTGTATGCAAATGTGATTGCAGATAGTGTTCCAATAAGAATATTTTATGTATTCATTAGGTACTGTTCAAACGGAGACTGTTATGTGTGATTATGTACACCTATCTATATCATATGCAGCTGTGCATGCATGGATGTCAATTATATATAGACAGATGGGTTTATAAAGTAATAATATAGATGGATTACGCTGTGATCAAAACCAACTACCACACAGGGGTATTAGCTCACTACTACTTCAGAAACATGAGCTGCAGGACAATTAGGTTTTGCACAGGAACATCTACCTCTGCATCCCCGGGTGTCCATTCAGCAGCAGAGGAGTGTACATCCATTTATTTACATTAGGCCATAGAAGCCAAACTTTTGCAATTCTCGAATCCAGTGTGAATCCCTTCCCAAGCACTCTCTCCAGGCTCACAGTCAAATGAACAACCATTCCTCTTTTTTATTCATTTGTATTATAAATTCCTTATGCTGTTGCATACTGAACGTTTCCCTTTAAACTTCTAGGTTTTCATCAACTTTGCCAAAGACCAAGCAGATCCTGATGGTGTGGATGTAGCTCCCGATGTGACATCAGACAGCTCTGACACATGCAGCCAAGCTAGCACCCTCAGCTCCATCTATTGAAGAGCTCCAACCGCGAGGGATTGCAGAAGCTGGGGAAAAAACCTGACATGACCCCTCAGGGTTCTTTCAGTTTCTGCCTGTTTTCCATGATTCTAGGATGGCAGGCATAAAAAGCCACATTTTCTTAAAGTACTTTTAAAATATGCACATATTTTGTTACTAGGAACACGGTAGGCACTTAAGACTAGCATTTGGTTACGAGTCAGATTGGTCTTTCCACAGCTGTTGGTTTTTTGCCCCCAGTTGTTGTTGTCTGATGACTTTTATACCTGTGAGCACTTAGTTAACATCACCAGCTCCTGCTGGTCGTGGCCGTTTGCTTACAGCCGAAATGGCCGTGGCAGAGCAGAGGAGCTGTTGGCAGCTCAGGCTGTTTGACAAAAAAGCAGCCCCGTGGCTGCCCTCTGAAAGCCCGCAGTCCCCCTCTTGCTCTGCAGCAGACTTCCTGGAGGACCACAGCAAAGTTGCTCGGTTCTGGCAGGTTCCACACCTGTGAAATAGGGTTCCTAGCGCTGCCCTACCTCACAGGGGTGTTGTGAGGACGTAGGTGTTGTGTACTGCGAGTTGTGTATGCCTTTGGTGGGGCCATCTTCGGTACTGACATAGAGCTTATCTGCATGTGTGGGTTATGGCAGTACAAATATAACTCTTTTAGAAGTCACTGCTTCCCCTGGTGTCTTGCTGTGCTTTATTACAGCTCGTTGTAATACCTAGGGTAAGTCCTCAGCTCCCAGGCAGCTCTTGGCTCCTGGTACCCCACGGCAGCTTCCTTGTCCTTTTGGCTGGTGGCCAGGGCTTCTCCATTACAGCAGCAGCAGAATAGAAGCAGCACTATTTCCTGAATCCTTTTGTATGGAGATGTTTGCTTCAGAAGGTCACATTCCCCTGAGCAGAAGCAGCCTTGCTCAGAAATCTGTGCATCTGCCCCCCTGCCAGCCTCCCTCTCATGAGGCTCTGCCTCTCTGCTTCCATTTCAGTGACCCTCCTCACCACCACCATTGTGGCTGTCCCGGTAGCTCAGCGGCTGTTTTCCTGCATTAAGGCACAATTAGTTCCTCCTTCACAGACTGCCCACTGGCTTTAAATGAGCCTTCTGCTTACCTTGGAGCAGCAGACCCCCAGGAGCTGAGTACAGCACAGCAGCACACACATCCTGACTTTTTTTCCCCAGAATCACTAATAGCCAGAAGAGTTAAATATTGCATTTCATTATCTGTGGGAGCCACGAGGCCTCAAAGACTCACGTTTGGGTCAGGGCGGGTGCATGTGGTGCTATTAAAGCACATAATGAGCTTAGTCTTGGAGCTCAAATTTACTGTGGCTGGTAAAAGAAAAGAGATTGCCAATGCAGCCAGGTCATTCTTACCTTGGGAAGACCTGGGAGGGCCCACGTGACACTCCATTTTGGGTTCACATGCACAGTTCCAACCAGAGGAGGGTTTTTTTCAGGGGATTTGATTTTGTTCCCACCCTCATCCTTCCCCCCAGACTAATTTGAGCCAAAGGAAACTTTAGGTGGAAGCTGCAGAGTGACACATCTTTCTCCCCCCAAGCATCAGAGGAGTTTTACTAGTTTAGTTCCTATTTGATGCTGAGGCTTGCTGAAATCATCATGCAAGGAATAGGTGTTGAGGATTTTACAGGGGGATACAGAAGTTCAGAGAGTTTAGCTACTGCAAGGAGGTCACGCTTTCTCCTTCATCTTGCTGTAAACTTCTTGCTGATAGCAGGAGGAGTTTTGCTGTGGATTGAAGGTTTTATCAAGCCTTGAATTATTCCTCAACCTGCTGACTGTAATTAAAACTGGAATTCAGCTTCTTTCCAGAATGTATTTGACACCTGCAGTTTATAAGTAACTGAAAACGCTGCCCAGACATTCATTGTGGCTCCTATTATTATGTCTCCAGCTCTGCAAAAGCTCCTTTTTTCCCCCTCTCATTTTCATTGCATATCTTACACAGATCACAGTATAAAATTAAGCTTTTCTCTAATGGAGGGCTTGCGCTCCCTGCAAAGGACTCCGAGCCTGAATGCCAATGATTTAAATGCAGCCTTGTAATACCAATCAGAGTATTATTTTATTATGTCGATGGCTTTGCAACTGCCAGTGAAAGATGGATCTTCAGACTCTGTCCAGATGTACTTTACATTTAATTGAGGGAGACTGATACAAAGCTATTCTTTTGTCCCTTCAGAGGCTGCTAATCAAAAAAAAAGAGGAAGTGATTCATTGGAATACTTCAGCAAGTTGCAGTTTAATTGGGTAAAATAGAATTTAAAAAAAGAAGGCAAAGAGCATCCTTTGAATTTCCACCCAATTCTGGCATTAATAGAAACATCTGCTTCATGTGAAATGTGTCATCGCCGTGATATACACTCTCCGATTTCACTTGCAGGTAAAAATAAAACATCTGCTATTGCAATCAAGTCTGTAGGTATTGGTCCAAACAAGCAAAAGTTTGCGTACTTAAGGGAATTTAATTGAAACCTGTGGAGAAGTAGTTACAACTGTTAAGGGGCTTGAAGCATCTGGCAAGGACGTTGTAAAAAACATCACCGGAGGCTGATTTATCTTTTTTGCCGTCTTAGAATCTCACTTCAGAGCCTCCTCATTTTAACCTGTCCTTTTCCAAGGTAGGTCGTGCTCCAGGCTTGACTCCAGGACAAGAGACGTGGAAGCTAATTATATCCTGCCTCCGAGAGCCGGCTCTGGGTTTCTCATCACCCCTGGGTCTCCCCAAGGAGAGCTCGTTCTGCTTGCAGGGGTGGCTGGAAATACAGAGCTACGGCTCAGAAACAACTTTTTCAATAAAGCCAGCGAGCCCAGTCCTATTTTTTGGTCTGAGGAGGGAGTTAAGGTCGCTGAAAACATTGACCCCGGTGTCCCTGGAAGGGACAGAGGAGTGCTCTGCGTACTGCCACACATCACCTCTCCGTGAGCGAGAGACGGATGCTGCAGTCTGGGGGGAAAACAAGCTTTTCATCTCACTTCTTTAACGCAATCTCACTTCAGCCACCCTAATAACCTTTGTTCAAGGCAACGGGGAGCGACAGGGCCCTGCCAGAGCGATCGCGCAGCCTGTATGTGTTAATTGGAAGTGCGCGGGCTACAGCTGGGCTTAATTTAAGAATGCTCTGAAATATTAGAGACACGAGGTGTACACAGGGCAATAGCTAAACAAGTCCAGGGAGTCGAGGAGGAATTTCATAATTGGTTATGTGGATTGTGAGATGGATTCAAATCAATTTTGTAATTGGAGATGTGGACTTGGAGACAGCGACTCAAATCTCTGTCCCAGCTCTGCTTCGTTTATCTCTTTGTGCCGCTGATGAGAGCGTGGCACTTCTCAAGCCTGATTCTTGCTTGGCTTCAGCCCCGTTACAAGAGGCCACCAAGGGCAGCCAAGGAAAGCTGCCCAGAAGGGCCAAACTCAACAGCAGTTATCCCAGCCCTGTGAATATAAATTGAGGGCCTAACAGGACTTCTGTGTCCTTTCATGAGACCCACAGCAGTGGTTTTGTCCCTGGATCGGGTCAGTGAGCAAGGTCGTGGGCCAAACACGTCCAGGCAAAGCATTTTTTGCTCAAGTGACCAGCAAAGCACGGGAGCTGGTGATGCCCACAGACCTGCTGCCACGTGCGAAGTCACTCCTGGGATCAGGAAGGGGCCCCAGCCTGTCCCAGGGGCCTCGGCTTCCTTAAATTCCTGCAGCTTCACCGAAGCTGCTGCGAGGATTTGGGGCTTCCTACAAGCCAAGAAAAATGTAAGCTCCTGCACTTAATAGGGGAGTTGTTTTTTTGTGAGTTGGTGGAGGAAGAAAAATGGTTGTTGGATGGCAACAGCACATAGCGTGATTTTACTCCCTTTTTTTTGCAGACAACAGCTGTGATCTTGCATAGCTATAACAAAATATCAACAGCATATTAGGAGGGAGCGCAACAGAGAAAAGAAGCAGTGGGGAATGACAAAAACGAATTTGCCAGGATTATTATTCCACGACAGTATTTAAAAAAAAAAAAAAAAAAAAAAATCACTCTAATTAATTTAGTTGTTCAGGGAGAGGGAGGAAATAAGGAAGATGGCACTGAAATAGTAAGAACAACATTAGTATGGGACACGGCCAGCACTAACTTAGTGTTGGCTTTGCTCCTCACGCTGCTCGCATACGCAGAGCTGGTAATGAGGGAGGGAGACCAGCTCCACGGTGCTGGGGTGCAGCCGGCTTTGGGGGCCACATGGGCCCACGCCAGCCCCCCAAAAATACCTACAGCATCGGGGGGAGCTGTGCAAGGCCCCCCAATCACCCCAAGGGGGAATGTTTTTAGGGGGATTGGGAATAGGTCGTCACCAGGAAGAACAATTCTGAGGGATTCGTGCTGGGATATAAGAGAAATAAATGATGGTTTTCCCACAAGTTTTAAGGCCCAAGGCAGCAACCTCATCATCCGCCCCAAGCTCCGGTTTAATGCAGGCTCTTGAATGTTAAGCAGCAGGTCTTTCACCACAAGCAAGCATTTTGTAGACATAAAGCATCTTTTAGAGGGAGATCAGCTCTTTGCTGACTCCAGAAAAAAAAAAAAAAAAAAAGAAACAAAAGAGTGCATCTTCAGGGCGGGAGGGAGGATTTATGGTAACCACACACAATAAAATCCGAGTGAAGACAGGGTAATAATTGAGGTTTTTACCTCCATTAGCAGGTCAAGGTGAGCTCTCAGCCCTCTGCTAGCTCTGTCCTGGTTGCCAGCTGGAGGGGTTTTACGCAGCCCTGTGCTTTAACGTGCAGGGGCTGATTTGCAGCCAGCGTGTGCCCGGGGCAGAGCAAAGTGCCCAGAGCAGGCAGGCCTAGGGATACTTGGGCTGTTCTCAGGAAAATAATATCTGCTCACCTCACCTCATTGCGATGCTGGCCCTAACCAGAGGTTTTTCCTTAGCCAGTAGGACCAGCAGTGGGAGGCGTTGCTGTGTTGGCCAGGCTCTTCCCGGAGGCTGAAGCGTTTGAGTAAGAATAAGAAAGAATAAGAACTTGGATAAGAAGACTGGTGAGAAAAACGCAGAGAGAGATTTTCAATCCAAACCTTAAGAGATGCTAGGAACGCCAGCGTACCTGTAAGTTTCATCTCTCCTCAGGCTCTCCCTCTGGGGGAGCTGGGTGAAATATAGGAACTCAAAATGCCTTTTCACCCCCAGCCATGAGCATCACACCCCCAAAGCAGTCAGTCCCTGCTGGTGTGAGCCAGAAGCGCAGCCCCTGGCTTGGAGCCTTACTCCAAAACCTGTCGAAGGGCTGTGGGACCACACCTTGCTCCCCAAAAATTCCTGTCAAAGAGAAAACAAAGCTGAAGGGGACTCTTCTTCACCAGTTGTGCCGCCAGCCTGAGGGCTGGTGTGTGTTGATAACCCAGGGACCTGATTTTAACACAAACTCACATCACCCTGCACTAAACCGTGCCCTAACGCACGACACCAGTAGGCACGCAGCAGCAGGGGTCTCATACCTCTTCATATGTCCCTTCTCGAGTGTTTCTTTAAATACCTTCAGTGTCAGTAAGACGAGCAAAACCTGAGACCACTGCCTTAATCAGGTTAACAATTACCATCATTCCCATCCATCGGCGCAAAGCAGGCTGCGGCGCTGCTGAATCCGTTCCGCTTCAGGACCCGGGGAAATCAGAGCCGCACCTGAGCAGCCCAACAAGGGCAGCCGGAGGCTCCCCGGGAAGGAGGAAGAGACCGATTGCTCGGGCTGACTTCTTTATTCATTGTTTTATTAGGCTTCAGAGCCTCCCTAGAAATTATGAAGGCTTCCCCAGGGAGCGCAGCGCTGCAGAGGGAGGGTTTGCTCACGGAGCGCTGCTTCGCGCTGTGATAACCCTCGGTGCTGGAGCAGCTGCACCCGTCTCCTCCCTCGCTTGGGCAGCGAGGCTGCTCCTTTAACCTGCTTTCCATGTCTTCGGCATTTGAAAATCCTCATTATAGGCTCAGCAAGCAACTTTTTTTTTCTTTTTTTGCCCTGTAAACAGCTCTTCGCCACGCATGGGTGGATGGTGGCGAAGGCAAAGCTTGTAGATTTGTTATGTACCCCCCCGCCCCCCGGCTGTCAGCCTGAGGTTTGCTGGGTTAAACGCTGCCTCCTGCTCCTCGGGGCTGGGTTATAAACTGGGATTTATAAAAAAAAACACACACACCACAGTTTGGCAGGATGAGGGAATAGCACAGAGCTGCAGCAATGAGGACCTGCACTGGGTTGAGGCTGAGCATCAGCCAGTACACACGCACTGAAGACACAACACTGAAACACACCGAAATTTCACCTCCTGAAATTACAAGGTAATTTCACAAAGTGCTTGAAATCAGCTCATGCGACGCTTTAATACGGCACCCCACTGAGCAATACACTGCCTCTTCCAGGCCCCCAGGCCAAGAGCAAACAGCCCCTGTGGCTCTTGCTTCGTGCAGGGCTTCTGCAGCTTGTAGCCAAGCCCATCCATGGGTGAAAATGCAGCCGGCAAGGCTGCTCTGCTCGCCCAGGATTTACGATGTGGCCTCAAAACACAGGAGGAAAGGGAAAGCTGAACTCTCCTTCGATGTTTGCAATTGTAAACTGCAGACCTGAGCCGGACACGCTGTAAATAAGGAACATTAATCAGCAGCTAAGCAGCAAGTGGTTGCTGCTGCTTATTATAATGGCATAAATCATCAGGAGCTGTTGTCGTGTTAATTTGAGTTTAGGAGGGATTACTCTGGAAAAAAAGAACATCCTTACCTATTTACCACATGCACATCCTTACCTGCACGCACACACAAGTGTGCTGGGGTGTTTGCCTCTTAGTTTTCCCAAGGGAAAACACCACGGGAGCTTTGAATGTGAGGGCTTGCAGTGGGTTTGGCTGAATTTTAGCTGAGCACAACCTGCCTTGTGGTACCCACCAAAGTGGCACTCAAGGGAAAAGAGAGATGGGGAGGAACCAGGGCACCAGGGGGGCGCTTCCCGTGCATGGCATCCTTGTACCTCTGCAGTAACTCCGTGGTTTTCCCTTTTTTAAAACCTTATTTTTAATTTCATTTGCAGCTCAACTCTGGCTCTTATATTTAAGGAGCACAAGGCGTGATTTTGGGCTGCTGAAGCCCTCTGCTCCCGCACTTGGAAGGCAGGCTGAGCAGGGAGGGAGCGCTGGGGTTTAAATCAAGGGAGCATTACCCACACATTTCATATTCTCCTGAAATGCCAAAATGCTGCACTCCCTGCTGCTCTCGTTCCCTCATCTCTGGGGCCTCACCAGCATTTTGTGTGCAGAGCGCAGGGGGCAGCCAGGACCCCTTCCCAATTTCAGCAGGGATGGAGCTTCACTCCATGGGGATCCCCATCCTGGGCTTGGATGCATCCCCCCTGAATAGCTGGGGGTCTGTTCTGCCCCCCCCGAACAACCTGAATTCCTCGAGGAGAGGAAGGCTTCTTCTCAAGAAGTCAAGGCACTTTTTCCCCCAAACCAGGCCCGGTGCCTGCGGTCCCGGCAATCTGTCTCATCTTGCTGAAACCGCAGGTGCCAGGCCCTGATCGATGTCGCGGAGCAGACAGCAGCCAAAAGGCAAATTTAAAAGCGAGAACTTCAAAGGGCTGCTCGGCTGTACGCCTTCAAAAGGAGATGTGCAGGGGAAAAGGGAATTAAATCCTGACACAGGCGCCCTGGCAGAAAGGAAAGGCTTCCATGCTTTCTCTGTTTGGAAGGAAAAAAGCACAACACCCCAAAAAAACAGTGCTTATAGTGGAGCCTGCACTGCCTCGGCATTTTCCCATCAGATGGATGTGCAGGGGCTGATCACAGCTGGTGGTCGGCTGCCCCAGCACCCCTCAGCACAGCCGAAACCTCACCAGAACCTTTAATGGGACCTGATGGGGGCGTTAGTCCCGACCAAGAAATGGGCCTCGGGAAACTGACGTCCGAAATATTAGGGGTTTTATTTTTTTCCAATTTAACTAAAATTGAAATAAAAAGGATTTTCTGTATTGGGGTGGCCCAAAGGTTTCCAGCAAGCTTCATGCTGCAAGGATACCTTTGAAAACGGGCTCATAAATCAGGTGTAAAGAGGATGAAAGTGATGCGGCACCCACACCTTGGCTCCACCACGCCGATTGCCTTTAATCATCCCCGTCTTCATTAACCTGCGTTTGGTGTGTGCCAGAGGAACGGGCACCCAACCAGGGAGAGCTTCTCTGAGCACTGAGCCGGAGCTGAGGCTCCTTTTAATTATAATTGGGTTATTTACGATAGCTCTAGTACAGTCGGGATAGTGAAACAGGGCTAATTAGAGCAGGGCTAATAATAAGAGGGTTCAGGCCACAGCAGCCCCTGCATGTTCTGAAATCTGCCCCCAACTTCTTCAAAGGTTTCCTTGGATTTTCCTCCCACTCAAAGGTAATCCAGCATCTATCAGCCACTGCAAAGCTCTCGCTGCCTTTTCCCGAGCATCCAGGCTCGCAGCGCGCCGACCATATGTCTGCCTCTGCCTGCGAGCAGATTGCACCAAATATTTTCCTTTTTCATCGTGGCTGAGCAAACAAACACCATCTGCGGGGCTCGCCGAGGGAAATCCTGGCCCCCGCCGCGCCGACGGGATGCCAGCCCTGCGCGGCCACGTGGCTCCACGCCGCTGCCATCAATGCCTGCCCTGGACGAGATCCCTCCTCTGCCCCCCGCCTCTGGTGGGTGAGGACCTCGCCTCTTCTGAACAGGCCCAAAATTTGGATTATATTGCTGAAATGCTGGCTCCCTTCAAAGGAGGCTGCCTCGCGTTGAGCCAGGCTGTGGGATTTTATTTTTTTTGCTCCATCCGCAGCTATTTCTTGATTTCTTGGATGCACCCATGCTGCCAGGGGCTTTGGGCGAGTTAGAGCCATGCTCGCATCCTTGGCTGAGGTCTGATGGCAGTTTTTGGTCCTGCTTGGGGCCAGGGGCCAGGGTGGGCAGCTGATGGCAGGGGGCAGTGTATTCCCTGTTCAAACCTTTATGCCTATGGAAGTAAAACTCCCAAGGGCATTTTTTTTTCTCTGTTACTTTGCTTTCTGTAGGAAACCCCTCTTTCCCCACCCCGCAGAGGGTGAGGAAAGGAAAAACCAGGAGGGTAATCTCAATTTCACAAAATCCCTTGCAGTTTTGACTGAGCCAGGGATTCGCAGAGAGCTCCTGCCAAGTGATGGGCCCCCCGGATGCGGGTGCGAATTATCCGTCACCTCGGTGACTTTGTCACTCGCCCTTCTGTGGCATTGGCTCCACAGCACATGCCCTGACCAGATCTTTTGTACAAGCAGCCTTCAGATTTAGCAATTCACATGGCGAAAGCAGAACCGATGAACCACAGGCTGCTGCTGCCTTTAATTAAAAATGCCATGTCTAACACCAGCAGATGTTCCTGCTGTTGAGCCTCAACTAATAATTTAACGCCGTGTAATGCAATGCTGACTGTGCTGCTTAGTTTGAATGCCTAATAGACTTCTTTTTTTTTTTTTTTCAATTGCTATTTCCTTTTGGGGATCAAATCCCTCAATATTCAAGCGAGCTCAGCCCACTGAAGGCTTTGGTTCAGACGTTTGGGGAAACAGCAAGCACGAGGCTGCTCCTCCTGCACTCCTCTTTCAGTCTTCTGCTGGAGCAGACCCGTCCCGGTGGCAGGATGTGAGATGCAGGAACAGCCACCCTCCTCCTTGTTGTGTGATGAATCGCATGGTGGTGGTCCATTTATTGAACAGCAGCTGAGCAACCTCGATAATGAATGGGATATTAGGTAGCGGTGCATGTGCATAGAAGGGTCTTTACTAGATGGGTCGTGCATGATATGACACAGTAGGATTTTACCAGTGTCATCCTTCAGCACTAGTTTTGCTCTGAAGCCCTGCATTGTTGGAAAACCACCTTATCAGCTTAGCATGGCCAGGATCATCGCTGTCTTGGTGGGGTGCAGCATGGCCGATTCACGCGTGCCGCTGCCGCACTACATCGTGCCACTGCTGAAACCACTCTACCGGCTTGCTGTCACACTATGGATTTATTTTAAAGTGTGGGGGCCTTATACTGCCTGGGATGGCTTTCCTTGTACTTTAAATACTGCATAAACCAAATTTGGTGATATATATCTCACTCTTCCTGTTCTCTGCATCGTATTTTATTTTTTTTTGCTCCTGAAAGTCCAATTGCTTGCAGTAATTCACTTCAGGGGAAGATGTTTCTTAGATTTCCAAGAGTGTCCGTTCCTTAACCTTTATAAAATTAGGGCAAATGAATCACTTGTGACTTTTACATCTTTCTTGAACACAAGTATTTGTTTGAGGCTGGCTGCCCAGGGCAGTACTTTGCCTTAGTTTAACTTAGTTGTAAATGTTTGTAAATGCTCACATAATGTCTCAGCACAATGGAGTCCATGCTCACACAAGCAGATTTATTGAGAGGGACAGTAAACATATTTCAGCCAGGGGAAAGGCAGACGAGGTTTTATCTGTTTTATTGTCCTATACAGTATATATCGACACCTCATATTTTGTGAACATAAATGCCAGGTTGACTCAAGAGCTATATGGATCATGTGTTTTTTGTAACTTGTGCTCAAATGCCTCAAGTTGCCTTAAAGTTGCACCTGAACAGCAGTTTTTTTTGCCATCTTCTGTCATGACACACTGGGAGATGCCAGGAGATGCCAGGCACTCATTTTTTGGAGTGCAGGACAAATTCACAGGAGCTGAGCAAGAGAAAAGAATGTATTAGCATTGGAAACCATTGGTGTTTAATAGCCAAATGACGGTATTAGCTTATTTTGTGAGTTTATCCTGGTTTCAGAGGGTTGATGGAGCAGGTCTTTGTCCCAGCTGTGTGCCCTGACATCATCCCTCTCCTATATCCATTTTGGTGTGTGAGCATATGATGGGATGCGGCACCACCAGGAGCAAGGGACGTGCTGGTCCCCACCATCATCCTGGTGGTGTTTCAGCCTCTCACACCTCAGCATGCTCCAGATGACCATCCTGAACCCAAGAGACTTCAGGTTTCTGCATCCTGCATGGCGCTGATCTCCTCCTGCCTATGACTGGTGTTCTCCTTGTACCTGTGGCTAATATCAGTTGTGAAGACCAATATTTAACCTTCCATAAATGGCCAAAACAGCACCCAAATTTCAGCTGGTGACATCGTACCAACATCTGTTTTCTGCTGCTCTTGCCAGCCAAATTTGCCTGCTCTGCGTCACTTTTGTGATGAAGTTCCCTCAAAGAATAACTCGCTTGCTTTAATCGTGTTTGCACTGAGATTTATGGCGTGATGCTTGCTCACTGGTGGAGCTTCTCAATGTGAAATGTCAGTAAAGCCTGTTATAAATTGCTTCTGGCATTTCTACTCTATCTTTTATTTGGCTGGGAGTATTTCTACCTGAAAGTGATAAATTCTTGCTATAGCTTCTTTATGTGCTTCAGTAATTACACTGTGCAGGGGAGGCGGGGGAGGCTTCCACAGAGGCATCCCGGCAAAAATAGCAGCCCACCAAAAGCAGGAGGTTGGGCTGAGCTGTGAGGCGTTACCGGGCATGCAGGCCAGGAAACATAATACATATACATATATATATATATATATATATATATATATATATATATATATATATATATATATATAACAGCAGTGAAACATTCCTACCTAGCTCTGATTGAGGGGCAGGAGAAATGGAAGAAACAGATATTGGCCATCATGATGGATATGCATGAGTTATATCATGGGCATGGAGTTGAGCCTCCGCTGCACCCATTTTGGGGAGATTTTGGCGTACTGGGGATGTTTCAGGGATTGTGGGGCACTGTGATGCCCCTGCTTGCAGGTTTCAGGTGTTATTTGGATGGGAGGTATTTCTGATATGTTAGATTTGTTTGTTAAAGACGGGGAGGTGTTGGAGAGGGGCCTCTGGTGAGGCTGCACCTTGAGGGCTGTGTTCAGTTTTGGGCCCCTCAGTACCAGAAGGACATCAAGGCCCTGCAGCATGTCCAGAGCAGGGCTACGAAGCTGGTGAAGGGCCTGGAGCACAAGTCCTGTGAGGAGAGGCTGAGGGAACAGGGGGTGTTTGGTCTGGAGGAGGCTCAGGGCAGACATTATTTCTCTCAACTGCCTGAAGGGAGGTGTGGGGAGCTGGGGGTCAGCCTCTTCTCACAGGTAACTAGTGATAGGACTAGAGGGAATGGCCTCAAGTCGCATCAGGGGAAGTTCAGGTTGGCAATGAGGAGACATTTCTCCTCAGAAAGAGCAGCCAGGCATTGCGATGGGTTGCCCAGGGAGGAGGTTGTAGGCACCATCCCTGGGGGTGTTCAAGGAGAGGCTGGACGTGGTGCTTAGGGACGTGGTGATACTGGTATTAGGGGGATGGTTGGACCAGACAGTCTTGGAGCTCTTTTCCAGCCGTAATGATTCTATGACACCGTTAAAGAAGACCCTTCAATCGCTTATACCTTGACCAAGGGGCGGCCCGCCCGCCATTTCCCTCAGCCACCCCGCCCCCGGCCCAGGGCGGGCTCGGGGGGTGCCGCATGCGCGATGGCGGCGGGCGGGCAATTCGGAGCGGCGATGGCGGCGGGGCTCCGTGAGGCGCTGCGCGGCCGCTCCGGCAACCGGCTGGACCCGGGCGGGCAGCCCGGCCCCACGGCACCCACAGGGCACCCCTGGGCGCTCACCCGAGCCGCGCTGGGGCGGCTGGAGAGGACGCTGAGCTGCTCCCGCTGGTAACGGGCGCTTCGTCCCTTCTGTTACCGAGCCTCCCCCCCCTTTCTTCCCGCTTAAAACTAATGGCGCTTTCTTTCCTCCGCCCTCAGCGCAGGGATCCTGAGGGAGCCCGTGTCCCTGGGGCGGTGCGAGCACGTCTTCTGCCTGTGAGTAGCCGGGGGCTGTGGGGGCTGCTGCCCTGCGTCCCTATGAGGCGGCTGTGGGGTCTCTGGGGTCTGGGGTCAGGCTTTTTGGGGTGCTGGGCGAGGGGTTTGGGGCGTTTGCCCGCTGCTAAGGGCGCCATCAGGCATAGTGGGGTGAGGGTGCACGGCAGCTTGAGGTTTTCTACATCTTCAGCTCCTTAAACAGCCTAAATAGCAGCCTGCGTTGCTCTCCCAGGCCTGTCAGTGTAACTTTTCCCATATTTGCGTTTCCTGGCATCCCGCTAACCACCTCTGAGGAGGCAGAAGTCACACGGCCTGCGCTGGGACATCTCCCTGCGTTCCCCACACAGGCGGAGAGGCGAACGGCTCCTGCCTCAGGGGAAGGCAGCTGGACCTTGTGGCTCTCCCACATCTCACTGCTCTTTGTGGTATACAAAAGCAAACACGGGTACTTAAAAGGTCCGTCATAAACCTTAAACAGTTTTGCTGCACCACACAGATGTGAACTCTATTAAAATACTACACCTGTTCCAGAGGAGGTGATGGACACTTCCTAATCTCTGCTTCTAAGCCAGTGTAGAGGTTCAGCATTGCCCCTTGCTAATACTACAGTCACCCTGCCAATAAATGCGGAGGAAAACTCACTCTCTTGCTGTACTGGCAGTGTATTTACTGCCTGCTTCAGCTGCATCTTTCTCATGGGGACTTAAGGTGTTACAGGCCTGAAGACTGAAATAATAGCAAAGGATACTTTCTTGCTTTTTAATGAGAAAGTGATTAAAGAGCAGATGCCCTCAGCATCTTCTCCCCTAAGTATGGATCCCAAAGATGCTTGATCCCAAGTATGGATCGAGCAGTTCGTCGCGTGTGGGTTCTTGCCCAGCTTAGGCCCCTACTTGCTGCAGAAGGTTCTGCTTTCTGAAGCAGTTCTTTGTGCCTTGTTTTATTTGCACTACCTGCCCACAGAGTACTTTGTGAGATAATCCCCAGGAGCTTGTACAAGCTATAAATACAGTCGTATCTATCTTGTGAAATGTGTCTTTTCATGAGGGATAATGTGAATTCCTGAAGGGTAGCGTAACAGTGGTTTAATAAACATAATTGTAGTTGTTGGGCATCCAAGGCCTGGTGATTTTATTTGGATAATCCTGATGTATTCCAGAGGATGGATTTCAAACACTCACTGTTTGAATTTTTTTTTCTTCTTGGCTTTAGAAGAACTTTCAAGACACCAGAAGATGATGCATGATGCACTTTGCATTGCTGAGGCAGGAAAGAGTAGACAGTAGGATCCTTAAGCATTCCCCAGCAGCTGTTTAGTGCTCTAGAGAGGGTTTATTTGCCATGACCCCTGTTGTTATACCTGATCCTTTCTCTTCCGTTTATCCAGCCTTTTACATCAACATAATGCCTGTTGGTGGTTCAGTCTTGACTTATGGCTACTCTTTCTCAAACAGGCCTAAAGAAATTTAGGTTAATTTGTTTATAAACAAACCTGGTAGGACATGGGATGGACCTGTAGGATTTGGACATGAACTGCTTTTGATCCACGGCTAAAGAAGCACATTCCTTAATATAATACGCGGGAAGGAGTGGGGTGAATGGCAAGAGCTGGCTTCTGGTGTGTTAAGTGAAACATGTAAAACTAACAAGATGCAATAATTAGGTAGCACCTAATGTAACAGGTTCTCTCTCAGCATGCCTTTCACTATGGGCAGGGATATTTATTGAGATCCGTTCCTGCGGTTTTTTATAAGTAACTGCAGCGTTAGTTACGGCTAATAGGTAATGAGTGTAAAAAGCCACCAGCTAGAATAATTAGCAAAAGTCATTGTATAAAAGTCATTCTCTGTTTCTTCTGCACTACGCTTTACAGACTTGGGAGACCTGAGGCCAGCGTTCCTGGAGAACAGGACCTGGTTGGTTCTCGTTTTTGCTTGAAGTGATCTGTCCGTGTCACGAAGCAAATGTCAGAGCCAAGAGCTGTGCATCAGCCTCCCTGGTCGCAGCAGTGTCTCAGCTCCCGAGGTCCTTTGCACTCTTGGAGCAGGCTGATTACAGTGCAAAGCACAAGCACCTAGCAGCATTTTTTATGTGGCAAATCTTACATCCTTCTGGAAATTAACTGAAGGCGTGATACTTGTGTTTGAGGGAGAGATGCCGGTGCAGAGAATAGTTCTGAAAAAATTCTGGGAACGTATCTGGTAGTTGTGATACTTCTGATGCTGCTAACTGATAATGCTACCAGTTTTGGGGGGTCTGACTGTCAGCTTTGAACCTGACTGCTTTTACAGTCTACAAGCACTGACTTTGATCTTCCTGTTGAGGTCGCAGTGCCGTGGTATTACTTGCATTCTGTTGCTCCAAATGTTTAATATAATCTGCTCACAGTTAATTTTGTACCTCTGGCTAGAATTGTGCATGCTACATGGTGGTAAGTTAATAGACACTTTTCTGAAATTAATTCAGTCTTGGCTATGTGAAACTATAACACACGTTTACTAGAATAAATTGGAACTGAGAAGAAGAAACGTCTTTTGGATGATGCAGCTCAGGTAGCAAATCATAAGATCCTCTCACTGGCCTAATCAAATGAAGAAAAGATTTTAAGCTGATATGAAGAAAGTGGTGTTAGTAAGAAGCTACAAGTGTTTAAATGACCTTAAATAAACCTGTTTCTCCCCCGTGCCCCGCTTTGATCATCTCCCAACATAAATGCTTTGAAAGACAAGTGATGGAATACTCTGAACACCTGCAGATCCCTGGGGGGCTTCTTAGAGAAAAATGTTCAGACAGATGAAATTTCGCAATATCAAGAAAATCTTAAGCAGGCAGAAGTGGAAGAGAACTTAGCGTGAGCAGGCTTTCTGTCACTTCTTTTAAAAATAGCAGGCTGTAGAAGAATAGCCATGCCTCTTCCTGAGCTGTAAAAAGTGGCACTTTAACAATTATGCTCAAACAGTTGTCTAGAGACGAACGGCAATGGAGCTGCAGCATACCTGGAAAATTTGGATCAGACTGCGACTGTAGGTGTCGTACATTAACCATGGCAGCATTTTGACAAGGCTCTGGACTTAGCTTGCTTAATTATGGCTTGTCATTTGCTTTGATAAATGTCCTCTCCTGCATTTGTGACTAACTCGTATGGGCTTTACAATAGTAGTTTGTCAACGTTAAGCTAGGGGATTCTCTCGGCGTTCAGCTGTGGGAAGGTTAATTGCAAGCACTGGAGATAATTTACGCCAAATAATGGATTTTTACTTTTTGACTTTCAGATCTTGTGTGGGCGACTGTGTCGGCGCAGAATGCCCGGTGTGCCACATGCCAGCCTGGGTGCAAGATGTGCAGATAAACCGGCAGCTAGATAACATGATCCAGCTTTGCAGCAAACTGCGGCATCTGTTGGGCGCAGACACCTCGGGTAAGAGCAAATCTGGGCCTCTGACAGCCGCTGAGTCCCGGCCGCTCTGTTTCCTTCCATGTGCTCGGTAGAGAATGAGCAGTGCAGCCCTGCTTAAGATTCTGAAAGTCTGTTCCAAACCATGTTTGGAAAACTTGATGTGAAGAGAACTGTCTGTATGGATTGCTTGTTCTTCAAATCTATTTTACTAAGAAATCTGCATGAGCGGGTTATCCATAATTCATTAGAATCTGTCTTTCAAAATTAGATGAAAGTGGGATATATTCCCAAGTCATGTGGCAGTTAGTTGCACACATCAGGGGCACAAGTTGTCATATCCTGTGCTCCTGAGGGAACACAAATGCACACTGGAGAATCACTCACTTCTTTGGGGGGCCCTTTTAAAAGATTAAGGCATATATTATCACACCTCTCACCTACTTGTGCACCAGTAATTTTCAGCTGTGGGTTTTTGCACACGGAAAGCCTCTCCTTGCCCCCTGCCTAAAGAGAGAAGGAGGCGAGTCTTAATTCGTTTATTTTATTCCAGACTCAAACAATCAGCTAGTCTGCTACAATGGCATTTTGTCACTGCTGACTGTGCTAGAAGATTGCAGAGATTGTGCTCCGGGAATTCATCTCTATCAAATTTCGGGCTGATTGTGAAAGTAGGGAAAAATGAAGTGAAACGAGCGTAGGTGAATGTGTCTCTTCTGTAAGCCCAGAGAGGAGCATTTTATGTAATACCAAGTTTTAGAAAACATTCATTTAGCTGTCAGATGCAGAGAAAGTAATTCTTTCTTCATTGTTGCTTCCTAATGTGTTTGTCTAAATAAAGGATTCTTTTTCTAAGTCTAATCCCATCAGCACCTTCGTGTTCAATAACGATGTAGCTCATTATTGGCATCAAAATAGATTGAAGTGATGAGACTGGAAGCCTATGTCCAACTGCATAGGAATACATTTTATAGAGATATAAAATCTTCTAGAGCATAGAAAACTGTAGATGATAGCTTAAATGGGATTTCAGGGAAACATTTTAAGTGGTGAAGGCTTGTTGAAAATCTAGCTGCAGGAGAATCTCTGAGAAGAGCTACTTGTAATGCTAAAATGCAGCATTTAACATACAGCCTGTTACGATTATTGATACTGTTTAGACATTTTGCAGAATTTATGGCTGGAGTAACTCTTACAAATTGGTCTAAAATTTCACTGTGCTACAAGTTAAATAATGCATTCAGTCCCATAGCTCTTCGAAAACAAGCTTTGTGTGGTGTGGCTAAAGCACAGAGCAAGATGAGGTCCTTTTATCGTTCCTTAACATGATATCACAATTTTTATTGTGACTTAACGGCTGGCTCAAAATGGAAGCTTACAAGTGTTTTATTTGGAGCTAAAATTATGAGCTCATGTGGGAGCTTTGTATCGTACTTAGTCTTTGCCCTGTATTAACATCAGTGGTCTTCTGGATGTTTTGTAGTGAGGATAAGGGGAAAAATCTCCCAACTTCATTGCCGTGAATGGTTCAGACACAGGTAAATGAGCACAGCTCTAACAACAATCAGTTGTCTCGTACTATGGCAAATCACAGGATGCTGTAGCTTCAGGTTTCTGAGAGCAAATCCTCTAGGAAGTTTTGTCACTCATATCTCTGGCAAATCTGTCACTTCCCATAGATGTATGTCTTGAACTTAATATATACAATGTGAAATATGTTTGAGTTTGGAGAATCGGGGCTTTTCTTGTTCAGAAGCTGCTTTCAAGTTCTTACAGCACTACTTTTGCTATGTTCCCGTCAACGATGTTTTCTTCTCTCCTTCTGTTAGAAGGTCAGAAATTGTATTTTTATCTTCCAGTATGGAGGAAAGGAAATGAAGCAGTTGAAAAGGAGTTGAAATAGGGATCTCTTCATACGTTTGTTTTTTCTGTTTTGTGTATTTACGTGTCTAGTTTTGAGACAATTGTAGCTTTTCTAGAGGCATTTGTCTGAGAACGTTGTTGACACTGAAGTTTCTGAGGAAAATGAGTCACGCTAACCTTTTTTTTAATCCGAGAAGACTGTTCTTGGAGGCCACTGTGTGTTGTCTTCAGAAATGCACAGAACTGCTATGGCTGGAATGGATAGATTTAAGCTCACACATTGAACACTTCAAGTGTAAAAATCCGTGTACGCAGCTGGTTCCATGGTGTATGTTAAGAGAGATCTCACCTGGTGCTCTGCTGGGGTAAGGTGGGATAAGGATAGCTTTTTTTGGTTGTTGTAAAAAAGCAGCAGCAATTAACTCAGGACAGTTTGCACAAAGCAGCTCATGCTTCCCTTTTAAAGGGAATCACAAGAGGTGACACTCCAGAATACTGTTGGGGGATCACTGGAGAGGAACTGGCAAACAGAAGGGACCTGGAATTGGCTAGAAAATAAATGCAAACTATCAGTAGCAAATGCTGAGTCTGAAAACTAATTAATTCATTAGAGATGTTAGACCAGTAGCATGTAGCAAGGTAAGAAGAGCAGCCTGCCCTTCTCACTGTCTGCCTCTGTACCTTTACAAGGATGGTGGGAATCCAGCTGGTTTCATAGATGGGATATCTGCACCCCAGCCTTTAGCTCTAATGTTGCCAAGTCCAAGACATCTTGAGAATTGTGGCTAATGGGATAACAGCTCCATAGGTGCCAATTCAGCAAAAGCCACTAAGATTTTTGGAGGCAGGCTAGCTTAATGAATAATTAAAATCCTCACAACCACAGAAACCAACCAACCAACCACAACAGAAGGGGAATTTTTTCCCTGGGACTTTTGTTGGTGGACTTACAGGTGAGAAAATAAAGTCAGGATTGGACAGTCTCCTGTTGCTTAAAGTTATTATTACTATTATTATTTATTTTTTTTCTCAGCTGAGCTAGAATAACATGCTAACAAAGCCTTGGTGTTGATAAACAACACAAAAGACAGGAGAAAAGGGAATTCTTCTTCTCTGTCTAACCCTGGATGTTTGAAGCATTGAGAGATGCAAGGACCAAGGTTGAGAAACTTACATGGACCAAGGTCTGTGGCAAGGCATTGTGTTGGCTCTTTATTTTGTGCCTTTATTATGGAACAAGCATTCATTCTACACACTTCAAATGCACCAGCTTTGGAAACCATTGTTGATATCGTTATATTTTTATTAGCAAGGCCAGCATTTCAGTCTAAGCAGTGTTTTCTTCCTCGAGACAGAGGAGGAAGGGCTTAAACCAGATTGGGAGAGGTGCCATTGTGAATGTTGACAGAGCGGTTTAGGACTTTGTCACCATTTTTGATGAGATGTGTTTGAATCTTCCAGTTTCATTTCAGTGCTGGACAAACACAAACAAATTTGTGTTACTTCATGATGAAACAGCCTTGGACATGCAAGCAATTAGCTACAGCATGCCAAGTATACTAGCTCACATTAGGCTGGTAAATCTGCACGGGCATGTCTTGCTGTCCAAAGTTTCATTCATACAATTCTTAATTGCTGGTTTTAATAGAGAAAACCTATTTTTTGTTGTTGTATTTTTTTTTTTTTAAAGCTCAATTTTTCTAAAGAAGTTTCCTACCTTATATGAAAAATACCCCAATGAAATGTATGTTGAAAGGAACCTTGCTGGCAACAACACGTAGTCAGTTGTGGCAACATCAGATGGAGAAGTAATCTTTTAATTCATGGTTTGTTTATCTCAGAATAAGTTCCAAATTGGAAGGGTGTTGGTTTTTTTTTTGTATATATATATTTTTTTTTTAGTTTGGCCAGGAAAGTATCAAAAATGCTTCATTTTATAGAACTAAGAACATGTTTGATTAAAACCTCCAACGTGTGGAAGTACTCTGTGGCTTATCACTTACACATTTTGCAGATGTCTCCAAACTTTCTAGCAGGGAGATGATAGCATCTTTCTCCCGAGAGCATGGTTATTTTTGTAACAGCTGATGATCAGTATTAATAATATAGGTATTTTTCCACTTCTAATCTTGTGCAGGGTAGAAGTGTCCCCGTCTCCTTTGGGAGGAGGAAAAAACATTAATCTTCGGATTATTTCACTCTCTTGTCTACCTTCCTGCAGAATTTGCAAGGCTTTCCCCCCACTATTTCTGATTCCCTTTTCAAGTGAAACTTACTCCTTGCATTTACTCTACAATATATAAAATTACAGTAATTACGGTGGGTAATTAGTAAGAACTTGTTGAATCATGGACATAGTATCTAGCATACTAGAGGTGAAGGCGGTTCATTGACAGATGCTCTTGAAAACGAGTTTCTAAATTCCTCAGATGTTTGGGTGGTATTCTTTAGAAAGAAATTGCCGTAAATTATCCCAACAACCACTTGGAGGTGATTTTACTTCATTCTTTATAATGTCATCTGCCTCACTCCAACACAAAGCATGTTATTTTTCTTTCCCCCCATCCTCTTCTCGTACACAGCTAGAACTTCGCAGGTGTTGGTCAAATCTTCTGAAGCTTGTGTTGATGCCTGTGGACAGGAGGAGAAATTCACTTTTGATTAGCCTTTATAGTATCACAGTTGAGTTTCTCATTTCCTGACGTGTCGGGGAGGACGCTGAACTCCTGTTGTAAGGGACTGCACTGCATTTCATGTGTGCTGTGACATTTTTCATAATAGCTAAAGCTGAGTTTTTTGAATAGCTGGAATTTCTCCCTCCCCCTTTCCCCTCCCCCCCCGTGTTGAATACTTAACTTGCAAAATAATCATTCTTCAGTGAAGGCACTAATGTTGCACAGATGGTACCAAAGCACTTCCCTTTGATTTTTAATAAGGGACTAGTTTGTCAAAGAGATTTCTCAACTTCTGTTCTGAAACCCATAATAGAGAATAATTTGAAAGGCACACAATGTGCATCATTATATTCCTTTGATGCAGATTAATGATAGCTAAACCACATTTTCTAATTGCTCCTTTTTTCCTGCTCTGGTCTGTTATTGCACTACAGCAAAACTTGGAAATGTAGTTCTCCAGTTGCAAGGCACCGCACATCTCCTATTTTTTGTCTACTCTCAGCCCTTTCAATACTCAAGAAATTGAATTCTATTAACTGTTAGCATTAAGAAACTTGTGTTTGTTGTGTACAAAGAAGCCTAATTTAGAAAGCATTTAGTTAATAGTGTGTATATGGATGTTATGGTTAATGTGTAGCCATTGGTAAGTAAATAAATTGCATTTTTTTTTAGGCTGGTTCTGATACTGCTATTGTGGATAGTCTTTACACCAGTGCAAATGCTTAAAATAGAGAATTAGTAAGTCATGCTCCACTGATTTACCTTGTCTCAATGAATCTCTAAAAATAAATTTATGGGGAAACTTGTTATGTATTAATAAGCCAATTAAATCTTAATCATCCACAGTCACTTTTTCATCCCTGTTGAGATGCAGGCTCCGTTGATTGGCTTCCAACTTGGAGACAGGAAAGAATTCCTTTGGATCAATTTTTCTACGAGCAATTTTCTCTGAAGGTAGTTGAACTGAGCGCACTTAGCTACCAGATAATGCCCTCTTTATATAAACGAACATTTACATATTAAACTGTAACAGCTTCCTTTTAGTTTCTCAGCACTGCCTTTTTCTCTCCCGCCTCAGAGTCCCTTGAAGGACAGGATTTTCAGGGAGGGCAGATCTGCTGTTTGTCCTTATTCCCTTTGGAGACATCAAACGTCCTGGCAGAAGTAGCAGGAGCTTCCCTAGGTTTGCACAGCCAGCCTCTGGATGCGTGCAGGGAGATCTTTGCAGTCTGGATGGCCTTTTAGGCATGTTCCCGAGTGCTTCCCCTGTTCTTTTCCATGGCAAGTGGTTGCATGTGAGGAAAAATAATCCCAGAAAAGCATTTATTTGGTGTATTTTCAGCAGGATTTTAGTAACCTGGCTGGTAAGTCCCCACTGAGCAACCAGTAATGAGCAGATCCGTTTAAGAACCCTCATGGTTGATTTTTCACAAGCTTTCTGGCTGCCAGAAGTGGCATATACAGAGCTTCCAGTGTAAATACTTAATTGTGTTACGCTGCTTTAGATCCTACATCTGAAGGACAGCGCCTTTGATTGCATTTGTCTCTTGACTTTCAAGTCTTAGTGTGCTCTACACATCAAAAAGAATTCTGGCCATCACCAAATTGTCGGACAAATTACTTTTGCAGGCTGATTTCATTCTTGCTCCTTACTTGGAGATGACTGATAGTCCTAGCGAGGTAAATATTTTAGAAGGGAATCGCTGGATGTGTAAACAGTGCAGGCAAGACAAGTAAATAGTAACTGTCTTATATTTTGCATCCGTTTGCAATCAAGCTCTTTTTTTTTTCCCTGATGTTATTGTCAGAATGAAATTGGATATGATATCTTCCTGAAGGCTGGCGAGTTATGAGATTTCAGCCTCCATTTCAGTCCTTTTATTCTGCTTGCACCAAGCCCAGCCCTGAAGGAAAAGCAAATAGCTGCAGTTCTGTACTTGGCAATTATCTTGCCTGTACGGTGTGTTTTTTGTTAAATAACTAAATGATTGATTAGCTTGCCTCAAGCTCTATTCTTAAAGACACTTTTGGTCTGATGCCTTGCATATCCCTCTAGCTAAATCTTCTTGTGCCTCGGAACCTATTTTAATTCAATGGGTAAGTAAGTTAGTTTAAATCAAAAATGAGGAAACGTTTAACCTTGAAATGTTCCTTTCAAAGAAAAATGTGAGCGTGCTGTGCCCTGTCTTGGCGTCCTGGTACAGGAGAGACCTGGAGCTCCAGGAGCAAGCCCAGCGAAGGGCTGCAGAAATGATGAAGGGACTGGAGCAGCTCTCCTGGAGGAGAGGCTGAGCGAGCTGGGGCTGTTCAGCCTGGAGAAAAGAAGGCTCAGGGACAATCTGCTCCATGTGTGAAGGTGATTTTGTGATTCGGTGGCCACTGAGGGGACGTCTGTAGCCCTTGGTCTCAGCTGCTGCTTCATGTACAGGGTGTTCCTCTGTCATCTTGGCTATTGATTTGCTACATGCTGTGCAGTGTGACTTATGAAACTGTTCTATTGCATATTTTTAAAGTGTTTGAGATCATAAAAAAAAAAAAAAAAAAAGTACTTGGAGCTATTTACTACCAAGAAGTAAGGGCTGAAACGAGAGACAAATTACTTGTAGGTTTTGTGTATTCCTCTGACTCACCTCCTGCATCTGTAGAATTAGCCAACCTTTGTCAGGAACGTTTAACATTGGTATAAGCATTTTGGTTTTGATTGATTACAGTTACTCTTTGTGTTTTTCTTCAGATGAACTGTAATATCTCTTTAGAAAATTGTTTCTGTGCTCTTGTATACGTGCAGAGGCTACTTTGTTAAACCTGCTGCCAAAGACTGCTTGGGGAGGGAAGCGGCTTCTCTCCTCTGTACAACCTGGTCAGAAATCCCGTGTGCACATGCTGCCCTCTGAACCCAGAGAGCTGATGGCATTTCTCTGCCTGGATGCTCGCCTGCCCAGCAGATAGCTCTAGCTGCACTGGGATCCCCAAACTCCAGTGTTTTTTTTCTTCTTCTGCTGGCAGTGCCAGTTGTTTGCAAGCCGTTGCGTGTCTTCAGAAGAAATGAAGGCAATCAGAGGTTCTATTTACTAACATGTCATCGGCTATCACGGTTGTTGTTATTCTGATCTCTTTTCTTCCTTTGAGGTGTTCTGCTGAAGAGTACTCTCAATTATTTTTCCTCTTCCTTTCTCTGCTTAGATTCAACAGAATGTATGTCCACACCAACAGGCTCTGACTCTGGGAACAAGAGTAAGAAGGAACAGATAAAAATGTGGTTCAGCCCGAGAAGCAGGAAGATTCGGTGCATCCTGAACAAGGGTCAGCCTAAGGCTAAAGGCGATGGCCCTTGCCAAGACCCATCTTCGGCTTATCATTTCTTTCCTTCCCCTCCTCACGAAAAACCCAAGCCAACAAAAAAGCCAGCGCAGAGGCAGAGTAAGAAGATGAAGAAAAAACGTCTAGCAGACATCAACAAAGTGTGGGGCTTAGGGAAACCTGAGCAGAAAGGAGGAGCTGAGGAGAAGACTTCCAAGGAAAAGTGTGTGACCATTTGTAGCCAGCCAGTCGTCCTGTGCACTCCAGAGCCTGATAGCCCCGAAGAGACGCTTCCACAGGAGCCTCTAAAGGAAGCTGACTCCAGCACAAATGTGGAGAAATTAGAAATTTCACCAGAGGTAAAATCCTCAGAGGAGAAAGAGAACAGCTTGGATGCCTGTCCTGCACATGTCAGCAAGGAAAAAACTTGTGCTGCAGAGGAATCCCCGTCGATAGCAAATGAAACTACACCTTTGAAACGTGGAAGGGAGCAATCCAGCCTCCCAGTTTCATCTCAGACTAAAAGGTGCCGCAGAGCTGAGGGGAGCAGCAGTGGGAGGGCAGGCAGGCAGGCAGCTCGCTTGGAGGAGTCACCTCAGGGCAGCCCCATCTCCCAGGCGACTGAACCCAAGACACCCATTCAAGTTTCCTCCTCTGGATCAAAGCTCGCTGGCACTGCGATGAAGACGAGAAGCTCTGCAGCAATGAATAGTCCTTCGTTTCCCAAATCTCCCTCTACTCCCTCCACTTCCAAGGCGTGTAATCAAGTAGGAACACCACACAGTCCTTCTGTGTTCAAGTCCCCTGGTGGAGCTAATGCTGTTGCCCGAAGGAATTACAAAGGAGAGACTTTGCTCCACGTCGCTTCCATCAAGGTAGGGCTGTCATCTTGTCTCAGCTCTAAATGGGTCTAAAAAGATGGTGTTGTATTTAAAAATATCCTGAAAACCACTTCACTGCGTCCTGGCTTTGTGGGGAAAGCTCACTCTGGGGTCTTTGTGTTTAGTGAGGAGCCTGCAACCTCTTTCTGTGCCTTCAGAAAGAAATGGCTGTTGGAATGATCGAAGTTGTCATACTGGAGAATATCTCAGTGTATCACAGTGTCAATTCTGCCTTTGGGCTCTGGGAAGCGATACCCATTCCAATGTTGTGGCTTCCTGTGCTGGGAAGGGGTCTCTGTGACCTTTTGCAAGGAGTATTAGTAGGAACTCCAGATCTCCCTGAGTGATCTCGGTCAGTTTAACTTGACCTGGTAAGTCCGTCAGGGCAGGATTTGAATTACTGACATGAAGATGACCGTGCAATTTCAGTAAGTTTTTTGTAATCACTGAGATCCCCATCTGACGGTAGGTGGCAGCTCAGAAGGCTCAAAAATGGCACCACGGGATTTCCATGCTAAGCCCTGTGCTGTCCTCACAAGGGAGAGGGAGCACGAGCAGAGATGAGGTATTCTCAGGAGACTTTGCTTTTATGTAGGATCAATGTTATTCAGTGACACCTGCTACTCACCTCGCTGCGAGTTATTGGCCTAGCCAAGTTCTGCTGGGATAAAACACCGCAGGCTTTGCCCTTTTTAAGGGTTAGCCTTCCCTCTTACTGCTTAAAAGCTACACACACGTGGGGTAAGCTGAAAGCTTACAGTCAGACTCATCAAACGCATTAATATGGCAGCTCTTTTCTGCGAGGGCATCTCAAAGAATTTGTATTCTGGCAATTTGAATGTACTTTGTGCTAAATCATAATATAGAAATAGCATCTTGTTAATAAACTGCCTGTGCTGGGAGAATTGATTCACCTATAAGCGTCCTGACATTTATACAGCACTTCTATTTGTCGAGACAAAGGCTGTTCTTGATAAATAACTGTGTCCTCTTTCAAAGGCACTCTAATAAGCCACTCCTGCTGCACATGAGACCTTTTTAAATGGAAGTGGCAGCTGGGCTGAGTTGAGTTCAAATCTCTTACTCGATGCCATTAATACTGAATTAGGGAGGAGAAAATGAAACATTGTCCTCATAGGACTCAAGAGCTTTAAAGGATAGATCTTGCCACCTCTCTTCATAAGGCTTCTGTATTCCTCTTTATTAAAGCACTGTTTACAAATTATTCTTCCCCAACTTTCTGGGAATTTCTAAAGAATACTGTTGCGACTGGTTGCAAAAGCTGAGCTGCCTTGACAAGTCTTCGCACAGGTGTGGCTTCCAGCAGCACGCCCCATCCTTCTGTGGCACACAAGTTCCTCATCCCAGAAAGGAGAGCATCGCTGCAGCCTGCTGTGAGACTCGGGGTAGAGTGACGTGCCAAGCTTTGCATTGCAGAGCGTTTTGAAGATAAAGGAGGAAAAATTAGGCAGTTGGTGCTGTAGAGACAAATAAACATGGTACAGCTGGCCAAGGTTGGTAGTGTAGCTTCTCAGGACCGGTGCAGGGCTACATTCTGCCTCAGTGGGCTGAAACGCTGAGCTCCAGCTGTGCTGGAGGCAGTGGGGTGGGCAGGCACCTGAATAAATGCTATTTCAGTCCTGTGGGTGAATTCATTTGGGTTTCTTTTTTAATGTTTTCAATCGTTGAGCAAGAGGGGAAGTAGTTTCTGTTCCTCACTGGCTCAGCTGTGTAAAGCTCCTTTGTTTGTACTGAGATGCTCTTTGGTCAACTAACTAGGGCTCTGGGGTGATCCCAAAGTTATCATATCCCTTTAAATCTAGTTAAAATAAGGCGAGGAGAGTGGTCCTTTGGTTTTGGTCTTAATTTCCTTGTGTCAGTTTCCAGCTACTAAACTTTTGATGCAACTGAGAAAGCTCTTTTGCTGTGTGAACCTCAGCTCCTTGTCTGTAAAAGGAGGTAATACGGATGAGGAGACGTGAGGACTGGGTCTTTCCAGAGAACTACTCATGATGGGGTTTGCTAATTTTTACTTTGCACAGCAGTGAATAGGTAATAGTGGCTCATCACCACGAATCTGCTGGGAGCGTGTGCCAATTGCAAGAAAACCTCTTATTGCATGCAAGTATCTTCATTATAAGCCGTGTGTTGCTAGATTGCTAGGTGCAGGAGCCTTGCTATTACACGTAACAAGTGCTAGGGCTGATGAATGTGTTCTCAAAGAAGCTGCTCTTGAAAATACTGGGTTTTATCCTGTATGTATATTCCCATTGTGCCTTTAAAAATAGCCCTGTCAGATCTTTGGTTTCCAGAAGAAGTTTTTCTGTATTTCTCTTCCAGTTGTGTTACAGGTAGATTTTTCTCCTTGTTTTCACAGCCAGCAATATTTTTCCCTGTGTGTAGTGAGAAACAGTCTTAAAACAGCCAACCCATCCCCAAAGTGAAACAGTCTTATTCTCTAGGACTCAATTAATTAGAAAAATAAATATCTGTACCATTTTCATTAGCTGTTAGGGTCTAATACTCTGAATGTAACGAAAGCTCATCAACTTTTTTCTTCCTTAAAAGATAATTAACAACGTTATGGGGCGTTAAAATTAAGTGTATTGTGCTGTTTCAACCAGTTCTGAGGGATTGTCCCCATTTGCTACTCTTACCCTAGTGAGAAGCTCGGCGAAACCAGAATGGTTCTCGAGAAAGATTCCAGCATGGGTGAGCTCCACGCAGTTACCCTAATAACTTGAAATAATGCCTCTCTTCCCACAGCAGACAGCAGTTGTGTTCATCTTTCTCCATGGTCATTAAAGGTAAAAACTTCCAATTAGGAAGGATGCAAAACGTGACCTCCTGCACTCCTAATATTCTAAACTGGTGGGAAGTTGTCCCCATCAGCCCTTCCCTATAACAGTGTTTTTTCCCCAATAAAATAATGAGTTGTTCGCAGTGCCAGCTCTTACACATGTGACAATTAATTGCAGCACAGTATGATTTAGCTAGTTAGTACAGTCTTAAATTTAGTGCAGAAATCAATTTTTTTGTACTTTGGGACAGCATTTCAGGTCTTGGTGCTGGCTGCCTTTCTTCTGCCCAGCCCGAGTAGGGTCGCTGGGGCTGGGCAGGGAGGAATGGGGAGGGAAGAGGGCACCAGAGTGGCTGGGAGAAGGTTTTGGCTTTTGTTTCCAGCCAGAAGGACCAGTTGTGGTTGCCTCCTGCTCCGGGAGCCCTTTAGATCTGGCAGCTCTGGCTGGGAGGGATTTCAGGAGGCTTCACCCGTGGTCAGCCCGCACTGCTGGACCCTTCATATCCATTATACTTAGCGCTGCAATAACTGTTAGGTAATTCCTTGCGAGCCTGGGAGGCTGTTCTTCCTTTTTATTGCTTTGTTACTGGCTGTGTCACAGCACATCGGAGCGCGAAGGGAGGTGTCGTGAGCATCGGCTGGGATCCTTTTCCAGGTATCGCTGCCCGAGCCAGCTGTGCAATCCCTTGCTTTTGGTACCAGCCACGCACACATCTCACACGTGGGTATGTAAACGTGGTGCCAATTATTTCAAAGTGCTACTGGCACAGTTCTGACCAAACCACTCCCAGGAGCAGGGTCAGTGACAGTGGGCTGAAGTTTGGTTCAGTGATGAGCTGCCTCACGGGGTCTGGTGTCAGCCAGGCATCCTCGGCTGCCCAGGAGATCTCGTTTGGAGAGGTTCTTGCAGGGAAAGCTCTTGGAGAGATGCTCCGCTTTTGGTAGACAGTTACTTGTATATTTTTAGGGACCTAAGGGGTGTATAGGACAGCAGCAGCCTGTTGCTGACTTCTGTTTTTCCACCTGGAGCAGCCAGTAGATGTTGTTGAGTTTGTATTCTCTTAGATCAGTTTTTGCCTTCCCAGTCTGATTCTTACTTCTGTTTTTTCAGCTGCTGCTGCTGATTAGTGCAGCTTTTTTGAGCTTATCAAGGGCGTTTCAGAATGTTTCAGGTTCTCAGGTACCCACCTGCACTTGGAGGATGCCAGCTGCATGTCTCAAGGATGTTCCAGGCTCCCAGGCCAGCAGACATCTTCCTCTCAGTATCTTTCCTCTTATAACCAGATTGCCTTTACGGTTGCTCCCGTCATGGATAGAGAAATAATTTCTCTAAATCTGAGGTGAGAAGCTCCCTGTTTCCTGGAAACAGTCGGAGCATTCACAATTACTCTGTAATTCACTTTTTGTCCTCTTTAACCACTTAGCGTGAGCTGTAAATAACCTAGTTTTCCTCCTGCTGTGCCATATCCTAACAAGCAAATGTATTTGGGTTTGAAAGGAGTTTTTTCTCATTTGTTTGACCTAAAGCTTGAAGTTTCTCATTTACCTTTGCAAACAAACGGAGAAGCACTTGGTTGATGTGGTGCAGCTTTTTAGCTGCCTTCATCTACTGCCCTAATTCTTTGGGTCTCTTCTTTGAACTGGTAGAATATTTTCAGGAACTTAATTTAAAGGTGACTTTTGGGGAACAAAACCTGGTCCAAGCCGCGTTTCCTGGACTTCTGCCATCAGCATCTGCAGGAGCTGGACTCTCCCTGGGAGGGGGCGTGCTTTTAAAGCTGTGTAAACACCTTTCTCTGTGCAGATTAATGCCACGCTGTCTTCTAGACCTGCCAACAGATGGCCCCACTGCCTTTCCAGCTTCTGAGATTTTCAGAGCTCCCTTAAGCTGGAGCAGAGGAAGAGCCAACCCGCTGCGTTGTCTTCTGGTCACTGTGCATAAGGTTGGTTACGAGCTTCAAATGTCCTTTGCTTTACTGCTTCCAAGCAAATAATTCTACATTCTGCGGTGGTTCCAGCCTCTTCAGAAGCTGGTTGTAATCTTTCATCGATAATGAGATTTAAAAACAAGAACTGTTCCAGATAGCATTCTTCTACGTGGTGTTTGTCCTCTGGACAACTTCAGAAGAAGCAGCATCTCCAATTGTTTCCACTCTTGCTACGGACTGCCAAGACAAGCTCTTAGGCTCCTCTTACTGCTATCTGGTGTTGTTAGGGCTCTGACTTGTCTTGCTGGGATAAGGAAACTCACGGGAGCATGGACAAAATCCATTTCAATATTAGTCGGAGCATAATTTTAGGAAGCATTTTTGAACTGGATATCTCAAAGCGATAGCTGGGGATTGGTGGAGTCTCTTCTGCTTTCCTGCTTGGGGAGGAAAGAAGTCTGGTATGTTGGCATTTGCAGCTGGGACTTAGCCCTCCTGGATGCTTATCCTCTCGCGTTTAAAATTGTGCAAAACACGGACTGACTTCACACATGCAAGAAATTCTGCCAACTTTGATAGACCTGGTCAGCGTGCCGAGGGGTCACTGCTACTCTTGGGATTGCCGTCAGGTGCCGGTGACCCTCCTTGCTGGCAGGGCTCTAACACGAAGCAGATCTGCTAAGGATCTGCTTTTTGAAATTGCCTGCCTGGTTTTTAGCTAAATACTCACGATATAATATCCAACTGGAGAGCTTCTTAGGGGACGAAGGCATGTCCTCCTAGCATATGGCATAGATGTGAGTTTAACACTTAATTTCTGGCTGTGTTTCTTTTAATTTTGAGGCTCTGAACGATGTTCTTAACGTGCCACTTGTAATCCTGATGGGCTGCACTGAGAGCTTCCCGTCCCTGCTGCCCCTCTGGTTGTGCAGTGCCACTTGCGGAGAGCAGCTTCAATTTCCACCCGAGGCAATGACAGATTTTTCTTCTGTAACAGCAAAATGCCAGTCTCCTAATTTTGTCTTAGACCTGGTTTTCGTTCTGCAGATGCTGTACTGTTGTCCACGCCAGCGACGCTTCCTTTGATAAAACTCCAGTGATGCTTTACAAATCAACATTTACATTGCTCTTCTGAAAAGCTCTGATACGCCAGTGCCCACACAAATTATTAGCTATGCTTCCTGCTCTAAAGGAGTACTGTTGAAATGTCAAACCCTTGCCGAACGTGTTTGCAAACTTAACTTTAAATGATAAGCTCAGATCTCGCTTATTATAGATAATTGTATCTTCTCTCTGTAGGAGAAGATCTGATGCTGATCACTGTCTTAGCTGCTTCTGAATAACTATCGAGACTTGATGCGTGTCTGTTACCTTGCAACCATAAAGTACTCTAGCAGCAGCACACGCTTTAATTGCTCTGAAATGTAATGTTTTGCTGGGACATCCAGGCTGTGAACATAATGCACGAGGCTTCCCTCATGTGTTAATTTGCTTGACAGTTTAAAGCCAGCTTTTTTTTTTGGTGAATTTGGAGTTTACATTTGTTGCTTGCTGGATTTATTTCTGTTGAGCAGAGTTTGATGACTTAATATTTTCTCTAAGGAGCGCAGATTAAAGCTATTCTATTTATCAGCCTTGTTTCTTGGTAACAAAAAATGGGATTAAATTTATGTTTGTTGTATTTAAGGTTTAATTTATTATTTTCTCCCTTCTTCCTAAGGTATGCTGTGGAATAACAGGGATCCCTTGACTTGCCACTGCATGAGGGCACAGAACTCTGTATTACGGAATGAACTCTTTTCTTGCTTTAAGACCTGCACTGCAGAGATTTCCTTGCCTCAGCTTCTGCAGGAGGCTTCTCCTTGCCTATTTATAGTTGCACCTGTACACGATCCAATCTTATCGCTAACTTTGTTTTCTGCTTGCCTTTAGGAACATCAAAGCCTCACATTCACAAATTCTCCCCAGTTGCTTCCTTCATCTTATTTCTGCTTGGCCTCTTTCCTTTTTCTATAATCTCTGCATCAATTTCTTGTATTTTCCACATACATTTTCTTGCTTATAGTAAAACCTGAATGTGGCATTTTTTTTTTTCCAAAAATCAAACGAAAACCGTTTTTTAGAGTAACTGTCAGAGAAAGTTTCTGGAAGATTCAACGTGGGTAGTAATTTTAGTGTAAAATAGAAATCCTTTTTCTTTTGACTTGTGGGGAAAAATTTCTAGCAGCTTGTCAGGCTTATTAATCTATTTTATCTATGCACTTTCTAGACAGTTATTTAGATGTAAAAGACAAAACATCCAGTTGGAATGAGAAGCAACTTCTGAATAAACCTTCCTGATCTTAACCTTGCAGTCAATTCTAGTGTGTGGATAGTAATCAGCACAAACCTGCCTATTTCAGGATTCTGAGTTCGGACTCTTATGCACCTGATTTTTAGTTTTAAAATATTTGTGTGAAGTAAGTAGGTACTTTAAATGAGCAGCAATGAGAAATAGTGGTTCCAAACCAGTTGAGGTTTTGTTACCCTGACAATTCCCAAATGGAAGACTTACACCATTGTGTTTTTATTGCAGGTAGACTTACACAGAGACAACAGTTCTGTATCTTCCTTACCTTTTAATGATAACCATTATTTCTCAATTTTGCAGGGTGACCTAGGAGCTGTTGAACAGCTGCTGAAAAACGGGGCAGATCCCAATGTTAAGGACAATGCTGGCTGGACACCGCTGGTGAGTTGTAGACTTCTTACCATCTGTCCCTCTCTCCCTTTTAATTCCCTCCCTACTCTCATATTTTGCTTCCCTTTATACGCACTTACCTGACAAAGAATTGTGCAAGGTGGAGAAATGATAAAGTGTAAAACCTTATTATTAGCAACTATTGATCTGCCAAATCCACCTCTCCTTTGCTAGGTTAGAATGTGCCAACATATCTGTCTGAGATTCTGCAAATGCAGAAAATGTAACTATGCTAACTACAAAAGGACCAATTGCAGATAATTTAGATGTTCTATGGGTTCTTGATGCCCTTGGTGTTTTCCTTTACAATTTAGGAAATATGTGAAGTGGCTGAATGAAAAAGTATTGCATACTTGAATTATAGTAAATAAGTTTTTTTTGGTGATGACTTCTTTCTCTCCCAAAGAGTACTTTTGAGTGAGTCTGTAAGCAGGGAGGCTTTGTTCTCTCTGGTCTAATTTGCACACAGTTGGCCTTTGTTCAGCTCCTCTCTAGGCTTGCTGTTAGTGCCAGGTTTCAAGGTTAATTCATGTCGGGAACGTAATGCAGAATCCTTGCCTTGTCTTCCCTGGCCTTCTGCTGAGAGGTGTCTGGATGCATTGGCTGGTGTGACAGAGGTACCTGCTCTGAACTGTGTTCCACTTGAGTTTGCTCTCCTTACTGCTCGTGGCCTTCCCCTCCTAGCACGAGGCGTGTAACCACGGGCACAAAGAGGTGGTGGAGCTGCTGCTGCAACACAAAGCACTGGTGAACACCACGGGCTATCAGAACGACTCGCCCCTGCACGATGCTGTCAAGAACGGGCACGTGAGCATTGCTGAGCTGCTGCTTCTGCACGGGGCCTCCCGCGATGCAGTGTAAGTAGATGTGAAAAGTTACTTTAGCTGGGGCACCATCTGCAGCCTCTAGGGTGTGTGTTAAGTAAATAAGAAGCAAAGCTAGTAATAATGTGATTATTAGAAGTGGTGGTGGTGGTGTAAAATGCGTGTTCTGTTATGCTTGTATCCCCCTTTTCAAGGTAGGTGTTTCCATTTGAACTTTGTCTGAAGCTTTTCTGAGAATGTCATAAGTAGCTGGAGAATTGGAGACCAAAGTAGGAAAGTAACAAAACATATTTACCCAATTTTCACCCTTTTCTGTTGGCATCTTGTTACAGCTACTGTCAGATACGGGATGCTGAACTATATGAGCTTTGAACTGCTACAGCTGTTTTTCTCTTTTACTTTCCTTACACTACGTGCTAGCAGAATGTGTTTCAGTCCAGTCTCTTTTAACTTGTTAAGTGGCATAGACAAACTGAGGTTTGTGAAGGTTTTTTTATTTTTTTTTTCCTTTTTTTTTTTTTTTTTTGTCGTTTCAAAGCATTAATCCTTGGTACGCTTCCTAATTCCTAAAAGGCTTAGGCACATTCTCAGTGAATCTGTGTTGATATTCCTGCTGAAGATTTTGGCATTTATGTATAGGAAGTGCTAAAGTGTATGTTAGGTAAGGAATAACCCTGCAAACTCTTATTATATCAGGTGGTAAATGTAGTTTTAGGTGTTGTAGTGTTGCTGTTATGCCAGGAGCTTTATATATTAAAAATTGAGTCTAACACATGTCAATAGGGGTGTGTGTGTATAAAGTAACAAGACAGGATGAAGTCTTGCATGACATGAATTTCCTTGCCAGGAGCATAAAGGAACATAAACACGTTCAGCTTAATCACTTCAACTCACAATATTCACTCTCAAAGATCGCAGAACTGAGGTGTTCTGAGGAAAAGCGCAGGGTTTGCAAAAACAATCCTGATCTTGAAAACATGGGAGTTGGAGAAGAGAAGGGAAAAACCCCACACAAAATAAACCACCAAAACTGTGAACAAGTAAAACAGGGTTCAGTTGTTCATCTTCGCTTTGTTCTTGAACAACAAAGACCACCACATTACGCCTTAAGCTGACAACTTCAGAAACTCATTTTCAAACCACTTGAGTATTAGCCTCCAGTTGGGTGGTGCTTCCCACTTGTCTGCCTGGTGTTTGAAAGTGCAGCACAGACACCAGCTTTGCAGGCTTTTGACAGGACTTACGCATGGAGGATTGGCGTGGCAGAGACTCCAAATGCCAGCAGCGGGCTTTTCAGCTCTCATCTTAGCCTTAGCCTCTACCACATGTGCTTAGACAAACTGAGATGAAGCCGAGCCTATTTCAGCTCATTCTGCATTAGCAAACATGACCTTCTATTGAAACAGGAGCTTTTTAATCATGGACAGAAAGATTTATGTAAATCTTAAATTCTAGCTTGGCTTTCCCTGGATATAGGTAATATTTAGTTGTGTATTAAAACAGCGTGACACAGGGTAGGTCACAGCTTGCAACTAGCTGCTGCTTGCAGTACTTTTAAGCATCACAAATGGCTTCTTACCCACTTCTAAATATGCAGTGTTCTTGACTTAATCTCCAGGGTGCTTGGAATCTCTACCATGTGGTGTTTATAAATATATATATTTATGGTTTTTTTCTTAAAATCTTTTGGGGAACATGTCTAGTCTTCCTTGATCTGTTTCATTCCTTTGGCAAAAATCCAGTCCGCCCTCCTCTGGAAAAAGTGAGGCCTCCAGATCTTCTGTAGAAGATTCTCTCTCCCTTGCTGAAGTGTTACTGTGCATGTTCCTACTGTAGTGATGAGGTGAGGATGCTTTTTCCATTTTACAGAGAGCATGAGAGACATAAAGAGGAAGGGATCTAAAAGTGAAATGTTCAGGCTTGAATAGTAACGTTTTACTGACCTCTTTCAAATGTTATCAAGAAACAATATAAATAAGAACAACATGGCTGAGCCTTCTGAAAACGTTTTATGCCTCCCTGTTTGACAGAGCCCTGCTAGTTTTCAACAAATTGGGCTCTGATCCTTGCCAGGACCATGACTTTGCAAATCTTTTTCCTGCCAGTGACTCTGGAAGGTATAGTACTAATTAAACAGTGGTTGGATTTGTCTAGGTAAGTGGATTTGAAACCTCTTCAGTATAGAATTTTTTTTTTTCCCTAGTGGATGCAGGAATCCTTATAATGAAGTCGCAACTCTGACAAGAAGCTTGCTTTTCTTCAGAGTGTTTTCCTGGATCCCTGAGACCTGCAGACCACAGCTGTAAAAACAGGAGGCGATAACAGGGTGATCGCTGCAGATAATGCAAATATTGGTCTTTTGGGGATGATTAGTTATAACTGGCCTCTTTGTACTTCATATAGGGTTTAACGATTTCCATGTTCTGACTGTAGGATCTTTAAAGTGGAAGTTGAGCAGTGATGAGCAGAACTTGCAGGCGCTCTCAAACATTTGTTTTACTTAGGAGTGTAATTGAGGAGTGCCTTAACTTTAAAGGCATGCAGTCTGTAAGCTAGGACTATCCCAAACAAATTTTGCTGAACTACTAAATCTTTGCATTAAGTCTTTTTATGAAATTCATTTTGGTCGTTGCGTGGGCTCCCCAGGTGCTAACTTTCAGCCCAGGAGAGGGCCCTCTTTACCCTAGCATATTATAGCGATTCATTACCTTGCGGGGGAGGGGAGGGGGAACATTTGAGTATTTCACTGTGGTTACTCTCTTTCTTTAGCTAACCTGAGTAAATTGTGAGCATGATAAATGTATTCAGATGTTATCTGGGATATATAACATCAAACTCCCCACAAGTGGCTGATGTCTTGCAGCTGTTTTGACCGTAGAAATAACTCAGTTGTGTTTTAATGTCCCCCGTGTGCTGGGGAGTTAATCTATTGGAATAAAAGCAAAGCTTATGTTAAATAGCCTGCTTAGAGCAGTAGTTTTGAATTTTACTGTGATGCTTGATTGTGCAAGATAAAATATTATTGTAAAGTTGGATGGTGTTTAACTGCAGGCCTCAAGGCAGGTAAGATCTACTGGGCTGTAGAGGGATGTAAGATTTGCCTGGGAGCAAACACAGCTGCTTTTCCACGAGCCTCAATTCATGAAGCACACAGATAGCAGCACAAGCCTAGCCATCAGAGAGCTGAGGCTTTGCTACTTCAGATTTAGGTGGCCAGGTTTGCAAACACATCCAGAGCATCTCATTCTGAATGTACCTCAGTCCAGTCTCTTCCTCTCCCTTGTATATTAATATGAGAAGGAACCATATCATATGGAGCAGCTGCGTGTCTTTTGGACTAAGAGAAAACAGGTGAGAGGTACACTTCTTTCCAGAAAGCTATCCTAGGATTTCAGTGTTCCTTGGCAAAATAACTTTTTGGAAATCTGTAAGGTTTAGTAGTTGTGGCACTTCATTTACCAGTCGAAGTTTTCACTGACTGGGAAAGACATGAACTGCAAATGAAAAATATTATATGGACCAGTGGACCTATTAATTGTCCCGCTGGTCTAGTTAATTTTTGTAAGTTAATCTCCTACACATAGCTAATTTATATTTTTATAGCTTTTTTCATGTGCTCACTCTCTCAACTTCTGTCTTTTTTCCTTGCTTCACAGCAAGCCAAGTGATTTGAAAAATTAGATCTGTGCATTTGCAATTTCACAGTACTTCCTAAATGCTTTCACTCAAATGGGCTATCTTGCCAGTTCTTCATGCACAATAAGTTTAGCATTAGTAAAAACTGTTGTTGCCCTATTTTTTAAGATGTTAGCTGTCTTTGAATAGTTGAATCTGATTCTCAATAAGCCTGTGGGAGTGCTTAGGGATAGACTGCAGTACCCAATTATGAATGGCAGAGAGGTAAAAGCTATTAAAACCTGAGAGTAATTCCAGGAGCTGTTGGACCCATGACACATAACTTTGCTTTTTCTTGGTCAGGACAGTGCAGGGACTTCACTGGCTACGTGCAAGATTGGAGCCTCCTGCTGAGAGCAGGTTAATTGGAAACCCTAGCCCTGTTTGGGTGTGTAAGATGGGCTTTCTGGCTACATGACTTCATTTTTCCTTCTGTCAGAATCAACATTTTTTGCTAATTTACCCACTCAGATGTGAATGCTGACGTGGGAGACCAAAACTGATCAGATTTCCCCATGGGGATTGGTGTTTTTGGGGCTGTGCTGGCACCTGGCTGCAGAACTTCCCTTCAGTACTGAGCTCTCCTCTGGGGCTGGGATAAAGCCTGGGCTTTGCTCGGCTGTGGAACAGCAAATAATATTTGGTGTCAAAGTGTAGCAGCTAAAAACTCATGATTATGAAGTATTACATAGTGATTGCTTGCTTGTTGGTCACTTGTTTCCTGAAAGCTTCCTGAAACATTTAGGAGGTAACTTGACTTTCTTTTTGACTACAGCAATTCAGCTCTGTGGACTTTCCAGCTAAGACTTCAGCAGTGTTGCACCTTGAACCGAATCCCATTTTTAAAGCTTCTCATAGAAAGTTCTTTGATCTGTCAGTCCTTAAGATATCACCTGTCATCTCAACTAAGTCATGCTCAGCAACTGATATTGAGTTGCTCTTCGTTGGGCTCCTCTTTGTTCTCAGCACAGATATCCCACTCTTTGATGGGAATTTGTTCTAGCCCTGAGAGCCCTCTGCTGACTATTCGCTGCCTTGATGAGTGACTAATAAGAGAATGTTTGCATCAAAGGATACATCTGACCCTTGAATGTTTAAATCAACTTATAGGAAGCCCGCTTACACTCTGGTAGAAAGAAGTATGCCTTGGAGACCTTGTATTCTGGCATAAGCACCAGAGGTGTTTATTTCTGTCTTAGAGACACAATTGGCCCTCTTCCCTCTGAGGGTGGGACTCGTCCTGCTCAGCGGCCACATGGACTGGACCCATTCTCAACAAACCCAGACCTAGATTAGGGAGAGATAAGCAGGTACTGATATTTGTAGGAAAAAAAAAAAAAGCTGTTTCTGTGACAGAATGGACCTAATGTGTTTGCCACTCGCTTTTACTTCACGAATTGGATCAATTTTTTACTCCTGAACAAGGTGGAGGGTCTCTCATTCTTCAGCTTGGTTGAATAAAGACAGATTTGAGCACATCTTTTTTGCCAAACCTGCTCATAGGTTTAAGAACCAACGTATGTTCCTACCATATTAAAAAGGGTTCCTTAGGTACATCAGTAATTGTACCAGCTGAACAGAGACCTGTTTTCTTTCTGCTTATGATCACTTCTTGGGTGGTTAGTGGGTGCCGAAGTGAAAAAGACCAATGTTTTTTGTCCTCTTTGAACAGGAGGCACGGATTAAAACAATACCATACTTAAAATCCGTTGTCTGGATGTGTTCCTCATCTTAGTTTTATTTTGTAAAAGAACTTCTCACCTTTTGGCTCCCCTTTCTTCTCTTTCTTTAAGGTCAGCAAGCTGCTTTGATACAGATATCCACAACACTTAAGCCCATCACCTGGGCTGTTGTGCATTTTTTTCAGATGTGATCTCACAGGCTTGTCACGGTTCACTTTAAGCGTGTGACCTTAACATCCTGTGACTAGCCGGTAGTTCTTGGCTGCAAAGTGACAGGACAGCATTCTGCAGTGCTCCGGTAAGAAGAGATTAAAATGTTCTGAAACCTGGGAAAGGAGAGATGAAGAAACAGTTAAGTGAATAGAAGGAGAGTAGCTTGGGCTCCTGGTTGTGCAGTTTAATTAGCAAAACATGTTTGTTGAATGTTAACATGTATATTTAATTGCGTTGGCCTGAAGGTAAGCATTCATGAAGTGTTTTTTCAGTGGTCAAGGATCTTACTGTAACGTTAGGGGAGGACACCCCCAAATCTCCCCAACTAACATGCTGTGGTTTCTTTTCCCTCCCACTTTTTTCCCAGTGGAAGGTCAGCCATCTAGCCTAAAGATGACTTCAGTGTACGTGCCGCTGTTGTTTCTCTGGAAGCATTGTTCAGAGGAGCTGTCCTACAGCAGTCTGAGTGGAATGTGACCCTTATTTAAAGAAAAGGCAAAAGCTATCCTGATGATGCATGGCAAAGCAGGAACAGCATGACAATATTTAATGGGCTACAACTCCCAGGCCTGGGCTGAGCTTTAACCAATTATCTTTTAGTCTGCAGAATTTGTATTAGGCTGGCTCTTTGCTCATTATTAACACCGGAGAGCTCAACTTTGGCAATGATGTGAAAGGAGAAATTGTAAAATACCAGGATCTCCTGTGTGGGATTTGAGTGGATTGTAGTGTTCCCAAGAGCTTCTGTTAGCAAGCTGTGCTCAGCCAGGAGCACAGAAAGGAGCTGGGGTCAGACCCAGCTCTTAGCTGTGCACTGGCCAAAGCCCCCCAGCTGAGTCAGGGTGGAGACTTCAATGATCTGAGCTTCTGTTGGGGCTGCCTTGGGTTACGGCCTTACGTGGGATTCCCTGTAAATCCTCCTGGATTCTCACTCTGCGTGGGAACACGTGGCTCGCTGAGAGCCAGCACTTCAAAGATGCAGCAGTTTGCTGACCTCTTTAAATGTTTCATCATTTGATGATGAAGCTTGCCAGGTTTCAGGTACCGAGCCGGGGCTTTGTTCTTGTGACAAGCTTCCCCTTCATAATGAGCTCTTCTTGTGCCTTTTAAGAGTCAGAGCTACATGAGGTGGGGAGAAGAGGATCAGCTAGAATAGGCATTATTCCTGCAAAGGGCAAAGCAAGCAGGATAGCTCCCAGAAGTGCTGACAGAGGATTGCTTATTAACAACAGTTACACTGGTTTCATACTTTCCTCTGCTTGCTACTGTCCTGCAGCTGCAACGTCACGTGAAGAGGAGATGGAAGCCGTGCCTGTGCTTGGTGTTGTGTTCATAGCAAATCGTGTCTGTCTGAGTGATGGTAGAAGAATGTGGGAGGGAAGGGGTCTTGAAGCATGTCTAATAACCGAGATGCCACACAGGATGGATAGTTTTCAACAAAATTACCAAACCAAGTCAAATTTGAATGAATTGGCTGTAATGTGTTCTGTGGACCAGCATGCTAAGGAAAATAAGGTGCTTACTCAAATTCTGGAAGTAGGAGGGAGTTCCAGCTCCCAAGAAGAATGCAGATAGCTTTTCCCATAAAAGCGTAACTGCATCAAGCTCCAGTGTTTAGCACAGTTGGAAGAATCTTCTGATATTTCTTTGATGGCAAAGGGGTAAGCCAAAAACGCGCTTTCTTCATTCTGTGATGCCAATGAGAAGATTAAAGCTGAAATTTCTGGGTCTTGTGGATGGTATCAATGCATCTCTAAAGAGTGTAACAAGGACTGTGGTTTACTTAACACAGTGCTCTGAACGTCCCTTATTCCTCAGCTGAATGCAGCAGCTTGTAATTCAGTATCCATCTGTCTTGGATGCAGTTCTTATTTGAAGCTTTGTGTTTTTTTAGCTGAAATTACATATTAATAAGAAAGTGGTGGTGGGGAAGCTACCCAGCTAATGTGCCCAGTTAGTTAAGAATCAAGTCACATTTTATTTACTTAAACCCATCTGTGCTTGTTTTGCCAGTAATATATTTGGTCTGCGGCCTGTGGACTATGCAGAGAGTGAAAAGATGAAGTCTGTGCTAATGTTACCAGTGAAGAATGAATCATTTTCACTTAGCCAGCTGTCTGAGGTAAGTGTTTGGTGTGGTAGGTTTTTTTACTTAAAAACAAACAAATAAAACACCTAAGTTTATGCTGTAAGTGATGAAGGCTTGGTCCTGGGTAGATTATTTAAGACCCTGCCTTTACAGGGGGATTTAAAATAGGTTGGGGACCTTGTTTTATATTTCCAGCCTACATGCAGGACACTTACAAGCTGTGGTATTTGGCATTGTAGTAGCTGTATCTGGGAAAGCAAAAGGTATTTCTTGCAGTGGGGCTTCATTGTAGAAGAATAAATACAGTTATTCCTGAACTGTTGTTGATTGAACTTTGCTGTTGGTATCTTTCTGCATATTTAAATTTGTTCTATTTGCCAAACTGCCTGAAAACAGTGGTGGTCCTTGCTCCACCTGCTTTTCTTGCATCGTTTCAATATTGTCACTTGTCCAGCAATGAAGGTATCAGCTCAGTAGCTGAAAACAGCTTTGGGGGTATCATTTTTTTTTCTTTTCTTTTTTTTTTTTTTTTTTAATTTTGCCAAAGACTTCTTCTGTGACCAAAAGCAAGTTGTCTAGACTTATCATTATGAAATGCTTTGTGAGCCCTAATGAAATGTGATTAAACTGAGCTGGCTGACACAAGCAGTCCTAATCTACCTCAGGGAGTACAGCCTGCTATGATCCCACCCCACTGAGGTAGTAAAATGTTTGTTGGCCAAAAGAAAACTGTTGCAGCTACAACAACAAAAGCATGACTGCAGCAAATGCAAGACAACACAGCTCTTCTGTCACAAGCTAAACAGATTTTGCATTGGCTTTGGGATGAGTGTGTGCCCAGTGGAAGGTTACCACCAGCTCATATGGAGGACTTGATCCAAAACCCGAGGCTTTAGGGTACCTGGGTCTCAAAGGTATGTACTATGGGATCTGGGAGTACATACCAAGACCCAGGAGCTGAAGTATCACACCCTTAGCAGCGTGAAACTTGATCAATCATCATCATTTGAATTAATCTGAATTAAACTTAACCATTCATTATTCCCACAGCAATGTATTAGGGACTTCTCAGTAAAAGAAAATGCAGATGTTAATTATACAGGTAACTCACACTTCCCTACAAGAAGGAGATTTTATTATTTTATTGGGAAATGTTTCTCTTCCTCCAACGCTGCAGTCAGCAGGGCTGTTTACATAATGTTCAACCAGCTAAATGTGCACACAGCAGTCTTCTTAAAAAAAAAAAAAAAAAAAAAAAAAAAGAACAAAAAAGGCTGATGCACAAGCCGGTTTTGTTAACTTCCATAAAGTAAATAAAGCACCTCTAACATCAAGCTTTTTTCTCTGGAACTGTTTTTTTATAGCGATTTAATTATGGACACTGTCCACTAAGCCTGCCATGAATTGTTTTTCAGAATGCTTACTCTTCATTAAATAAAGCTGCCAAGCAAGTTAGTTGCTTTCTTTGTTCCCAAACACTCAGCTTACATAGGATTTTCTCTTCATGCAGTCACAGAGCACAAGCCAGGCAAGAGATGGGCCTCTTGGCATACTGGGGAGCAGTCTTAGTTCAGAGCAACAGAAACTGCTGAACAAGCTAGTGACAGTCCTGAAGGCTCGAAGGTGCACCGAATTTAACAGCACAGGTATGTAGTTATGCTGAAATGTCTCTGTCCAAATGTGATAAATGATTACAGTTCTGCACTTTATCCATGGATCCTGGCTGCAACAATTCTTTTTATCATTATTAAATAACTGCAGTTATAGCAGTAGTTGAATGATGGTGTGGTGTGATGCATGTAAACACATTAAGCCTTTGTGGTTCCTGGGGCAGGAGACTTCTTGGGGAGCCACAGTCTGACAAGATACTGCCTGTTATTTAAAATCCGTAAATCTTGCTCAGAGACCTCTTCTCTTTACACTTCTTAGCATCATTAAGTTCTCTGCTCATATGAGACATCCTGAAAGCTTTTTACCTTCTAGAAGCCTTATGTAAATGGTGCCTCTTGGCAGTGTATCACTGACAGTTGACAACTTTCTGCGTATGTGCTACCTTCCTTCAGATTTTGGTGTTCTTTATTAAGGTGATGAAGCTGAATTACTGGGTTCACTTCTTTCTTTTTTGGGGTGTTAATCCTTCCTATTAAGTTTTCTTTGGAGTGATGCTTCTGTTTGTGAAGGAAATGCTAAGGTAATTTTTCCCCTGCATCCCTTCACACCCTGAATACTGCTCCTGAGCTGAGTTGAGTTCTGTTAGCTTTGTGTTAAAACAGTGAGATCCCACAGTAAGATCCTTGTCAGAGTCAGATAATTTTAAAAGGATTGATGAAAACACCCCATAAACCTGAGCCTTCTTCTAAGATCTAAGTGTTAGCTTAGAGCTGTAAAAATGTGACTTCCCTTTTGCACAGCAAGAACATGTTGAAACCCACAAAACCTGTAATAGCACTTCTACATATTTGTAGCTTAGTCTCAAAAATCACAACCACTCTTTCCAGTACAAATAAATTCCAGCTTATTCTTAAATAGTAATTGATTGCTTTTCAGGCATGGTTCTGATTTTTGTGCTTTTATTTCTCCTGGTGTAATTTTTTTCCTAGTAACTCACCTTGTTATCCCTGACGTTCCGATGCCAAGCACCGTCAAATGTATGATGGCTGTTCTGACTGGGTGTTGGGTCCTCAAGTTTGACTGTAAGTATTAAGTGCATGGAATTCTTTTTAAAAATGGGATGGTGGATGGACTTCTAGATAAAATTATTTTCCAACAACTTCCCTAATAGCACCCAATTCCACACAGAGATAACATTATGTTGACACATAACAGAATCTCACAGGATGGTTGAGGTTGAAAGGGACCCCTAGAGCTCATCTGGTCCAACGCCTGCTCAAGCAGGGAACCCCTGCAAGCAGCTTGCCCAGGCCTCTGTCCCAGTGGGTTTCGAAAAGAACAGCTCCTTGTCAGAAGTGGGATTCGAACCCACGCCTCCAGAGGAGACTGCGACCTGAACGCAGCGCCTTAGACCGCTCGGCCATCCTGACAGTGCACGCTCATCCCAGCTTAACAGAAAGTCTGAGGTTTTGGGGTTGCAAGCTCCTGAATGAGGAGATTTTTGTTAATTGAATTACTTTTTCCTTGGTAAGTGTGTGCATTGCAGTACCAGGTACATCGAGTTGGTCAAAGCAGCAGTGGGGAATGAACTTGTTCAGTGCTACCTTAAAGGGTGGTTTTGAAGATCCTGAAGAAATACCCTGAAAGAGTAGGGAAGGAATCTATCAAATTCCTGAATTTCTTACGAGCAGCTTGCATTGAAATTGATAGGAAATTTTTGCTTCAGATAAATGATCAAAGCCTGTAGGAAGGTAAGGTTTTGCCTGTTTATATAAAAACTGAGATCTTTTGAGAGTTAGAATTTATAACCAAAGGTTTGCAGTCAGCTGATTTCAGCCTCTCTTTGTACTTTTTTATATTGGTTGAGAAAGTTACCAGGCTCCTTGCCTCTGCAGGTAGGAGCTACCAGGGATAGCTCTCTTCTAACAGCACACACAAATCACATTACTTTTTTTTGTTTCTGTACATATGAGCTGTGCAGATGAATGTTCTTCCACTACGACAGTAACCTCCAAGGAAAGATGTTTTGCACAGTATCCCCTTAGCATGCAAGTTGTCTTTGTGTTGTCTGTCATGTAATCCATCATTAGTTTTTATAGAGCGCGTGCTTTGCTATATGGCTGTGCCGTGGAGTTAGACCTTGAGTTCTGGTTCTTATAATTTCTAATGTACTTGTTAGTATCGGCTTTCAGTGGAGTTGTAAAAGCCATCTTCTTCCCCTTGACCTTCGTGGCTAAGTCCTTTTAGCTAATAACCACACTACAAATGAGTTAATTATCCATGGAAAACTCATAGACAAATTTCATTCCAGTTTTTCACTGTGTGACTAAACAGAGTGTGAGGATTCTTTAACGGTCTGAATTTTCCACATTCGCTAATGTTTTCGAAAGCACTGCTTAATGCTTCAAAAGGTGCAGAGTAGCCTTTCAAATAAGGCACATCATCAGACTCTGAACGTTGGACTTCTTTTAGTGTTCATTTGGCTTCCTGATAGATTTGTTCCATGATGTTTTAAAGGGTCTGCTGAATCTGTGTACTCTCGGGTGTTTTCTACAATGCCTACAGTAGCTTCTCTTTGGAGCCTTAAGCGTTTGCAAAAGGAAAACAGTGTTGTTTTTTACTGTGACTTTTGCAAAATAGCAGTAACTTCTTCCAACACGGAGAAATACTGTTTATGCTTAAGCAGATGGGTTTAATAGCCTCCAGATGCTCTGCTGATAGCAAAGGGGTGGGAATGCAGCAGGAAACTCAAAGGCCTCAAGGCGATTTTTGGGTTGGGTAACTGGAAAAGGGTGTGTTCAGGTCATCTGGAACAGTATCCTGTTTAAGACTGAAAAACTTTCGTGTGGTGAATCACTTTGATGCAGGTTATTGGCTTCACTTGGTTCAGGAGGTCTGCATACCTACACTGTATGCATTAGGATTGTTTTCCTTTACTTCAGTTTATCTTCTTGCCAGTCAGTTGCTTGGAAAAGTAATGTTGCTGGTAAAGGTATGTAGCTTTCTTCAGCTCAGTAGTAGGGAGATTAAATTAATGAGACCTGAGTTTAAATCTTTGTGGAAGAACTTTATTTTTAGAAGTGTGATTAAAAAAAAAAAAAATAGATTAGCGTGGGGGTTATTTAGTGAATATTTTCATATTTTTTGTTTGCAGCTGAATTTTGTTTTGTGGCGTGAGAGTACTGATTAGTACAATCCCGACTGCTAATGCTCCCAGCTTAGTAAGCAACATACTACTTAAAAGCAAGTGATTCTCCTCCCTAGTGGGAAGTGTTAGTAATAACTCATGGGGTCTGATGCAGCTAAGTGCCTATAATTAACAGCACTACTCCATCTGTTCCCACCAGTCTGTTATTAGTCTTCTTCAGAGTCATTACAAGTTAAAGATTGTTATAACAAATAATGGGACTCCTGCTGATGGAACATTTGTCTAAGGAAAGGAGGTCTTTGCTTTTCTTCTTCATAACTTTCTCTCTTTATTTATCATGGCTTTTTGACTTCTGTTTGGATAACTCACAAGAGATGCAAATAAACTTCCAAAAGTGTATGTGTACTCGGGCTTACTTCTTTCATAGCCACTGCAAATAAATTGGAGGTGTTCTTTATATTTCGGTGTTCCAAACTGCACACTTAAAGTAAATTCTAAATTCGTGTTCAAAAACAACATTGAATTATTTGAAAAACAAAGCTCAGTGTAGCCCTTAATGAAATGCTGACTATCATAACAGTAAGGTTTTTTTTTTTTCTTACCAGAAGGTAAGCTGTTTAACTGTTATTTCTAAAGTTATATTTTTAGCCTGCACATTATTATTCCACTTTTTAAAAAATGTTGCATGCTTGAAAAAAAAGAAGTATATTTCTTATGTTAACTCTTCCATTATAGCAAAAAGCAGTCTCCTTCATTTGCTTGAATCTGTCTTTATAATTGTATGATGCTTCTGCTTACACATCTATACACATATAAAACATCCTCCAGCATCACTGGGGAAGTAATACAGAATTTTTCACCAGAATTTGAGCAAAGCATAAGGCCTCCTAAGAATTAGAGAGGCAGGATTTAAATTACATATATCTTCAGTTTGAGGCTTCCCTTTTGTCTTCAGGTGGAAGCTTTAAGATGAAAGGATGCCATTGCTATGCAATTTTAGAAGAAAAATTTCTCCTTACCAGTTGCAGTTCAATATTTTCCATACATAATACACTGTCAGCAATATATCCGCTTTCAGAACAGCACAGAATTCAATTCAGACACTGTTGTCACTGTGCTCCTTGCCCTTGGCCATATTTTTCATTGGTTTCATTATTTTATTGCCCTCATTATTTCTGGGACTGTAATAGGGCACAAAGTAGCATATCATTATCCCTCTGCAAGTAGCCTGAGACAAAGATTCAAGTATTATTTTATTTCCTCTGTGCTTTTTGTAGATCATAGAACAAGGTAATTAAAACCAGCAGAAATCTTTAATAGCTTTTCAGCTGTTCTTTTTTTCTGAAGCTCTGATTGTTATCTGTTAAAGCAGGGAATGAAAAACTGTCTCGGTAATAACGCTCACTGAAACAAACTTGTGTCAGTCTTTGCTGCAAATTCTGGGAGAATTCAAAATATCTGCTGACGCCTTCATCTGTTTTACTTACCTGGAACAGCATCAGTGATTCAGCTCTGATCACTTACAAGAATGCAAAAAATCCTGTGTTTCCTGTAAGGACTTGGAACAACTGGGAGTTGGCTGGAGGAGCCAGGGGACTGCATGACTGACATTTCAAGCAAAAGCATCTTCCTGAATTTCTTGGAGCGTCCTTGTTTATGCTGTTAGACAAGGGAAGTGCAAAGCCTGTTTGAGCTCTTAGGCTCAGTTGTCTGCTTTCCACACATAAATATCTTTTAGATAAAGGTGTTACCTGAGACAAAGCTCTTTCTCCTTTAAAGCAGCCTAAAATTTTTGACCACTGGAGTTTTCTGCTTGTTCTGTAGTTGGACACGTTTCAGCTGCAGGTGTAGAAAGATGTAACATGCACGTGTGCGTTCTTGTGTTGGGTGTGCAGCAGCGAGGGATGTTTCATGTCAATAGGGTCTAAACTTCTCTGTTCCTACAGTGGATGGCACCTTCTGGAAGGTAAGGAAGCAGTTTTGTGTCAAAGTCTGCACAAATTTGGACTGTGCGGCTGCTGGCATTCCCAGAGGAGAAAATGGGGGTGCAAATGTCTGGAATGTGGTGTAAGCCTTTGTCTGCATGGCTGGGGGGTAGACTAGTTTGAAATAAGGTCTAGAGGAAAAAGAATCTGTTTCCAGTGCCCCCTCAGTTCTGTTCTGTGTCATCCAGAAGTTCAGTTCTTAATTAACGAGTCCTTTCATTCTAGTTCACTTTTGAAGAAAACCTTACATTAAGGAGGCCCCTTGTGAGGAAAAGGATGGGGGAGTGTTAGCTTCTTGATTTAAAAGCATGTGACAAGATGCAGAGTGAGGATGAGCACTGGCAGTAAAACTTAACCTAACCTCTGCACCTCAGCTACCTCCAGTTAACTTTGTTCAGTGCAGAAAACAGCTGTGGGAGGTGGTGGTTTCTTAAAGAAGACGGGATATTTGTGGGGTTTTTGTTTTCCAAATGAAGAGATGATTTACATATTACGTGCTCCTGGCTTCTGGGAATCAATGTTTAAGGACTTGCTAAGCATCTGCTCCATCATCTTTAATAAATATCATCTGGATTAACTTGTTAACTCCTGTTCTTAAGGAAGTTCATCTTAGTCTCTGCAGCATCTTGTGGCATTTCCATCTTTAGGAAAAAATGGACTGTTTCACAAAGTGAAATCTCTACCCTGCTTCTGAAAATCTGCAGTTCTAAAGTTACTTTATAGGTTGATAGGAGAAGATTAAAAACAAATAATGAAATACTGGTCTCTGCCAAAGCATGGGAAAGAATGTTCTTGAGGAAAGCAAATTGAAGCTACCTGTGCAAATCCTCTAAGACCTTGTCTCAGTCCAGTTTTCTTCCTTTCCTAGTAAAATAATCTCATCAAGCTTTACTCAATCTGCATACAAGTCTTAAAACCCAGTGCGGAGTGAGCTGAGGAAATTTCAGTTGCAGTCTCTACCAGATCTTGGATGTGTAGTATTTTATCTTCGTTGCTCTCATATCTTGCTAAATTGCTTTTAGGTGTTCTGAAAGATTTTTGTGGCTAACCCTTGCTCTTTGCTTTATTAATGCAAATCCAACAAAACTCCACTGAGGCTAATTGAGTTACTGAGAGCTACCCCTGGGCATCTGTGGATGATTATAACATGTTCTTGGCATCCAGTTTGTCTCGTACTTCACCCTGTTTAAATTGTTCTTGCTGATGCGGTTAGTTTCATTATAAACCTATAAGACTTGCATGAACAAGGATTATAGGGCTCTGATCTTAAATTTTGCAAATAATGTTTTCTTTATTTCCAGTACTAGTAGCTACAGTCGTATTAAAGGTCAATTAATGATGTCGTTAGAGTGGGCTCCCTTTTAACCTGCTTGCTCCTTACACACTGCAAGGTGAGGAGGTTGGGGCAGATGTTCAGTGAAGTAATAAGGATCAGTATAAGTGGTGATGCTTTACTGTTCTTGCTAATGAGGGGGAAAAAAAAAAGGCAGTATTCTTGCTAAATGTGGTGGCATCAAGCTAAAATGCAGTGATATTAAACTAAAACCTTCTTTTTTCAATATTTTCTAGAGACCTTTAATGCAGGCTCTTTTTGCTAGACTTTAGTGCAACTGATCTTATTTATATCTACAAATTGCAAGTGTGAAATTAGCTACTTAAGAGGCTCTTAACTTCAAATATTCCATATCTCTAGCAAAGAACCTTACGTGACCCTTCTGCATATGTGACCTTGCCTCCCGACATCATCTTCTGTCAGGCAGGCAGCAAGCTTTATCAGTGAGTGCTTGCACACTTGCGACGGGCGTCGCAAACCAGCTCTGATCCACGTGAAATGGAAGAAAGCCACTTGTCTCGGTAGCTGAGAACTGATCCAACTACTGTGATTAAACTAGAGGGCCATTAAAGCACAGTTGCAGTAATCACCCTCTTCTCTTTAGGGAAGAGAACGTGCTAAATGAATAAACTCTATCACTCTCAAACCTGGGAAGTTCAGAGCTCTTATTGGCAGTAGTATCAAGGAATAAACAGAATTGTTGAGATTCTGACTAAAAAAGTGATCTCATTCTGGCTTGTAACAAACCGGGTTCTTAGACAGGTTTGCCTGGAAAGAATGCCCAGACTGTGAATTTGGGAAAGAAAATAATGCAACTCTGGTCTTTACCCCCTCCTAAAATTGTGACTGTCATCTCAAAAGTAAGTTTTCTTCCCCCTCTGTTTTTAGAAAGCTGCTTGTACTTCCAAGACTTAGAATCCTGTGCTGATTATTTTACATAAATAAATAAGACATCCATGTCAATTTTAGAAGGGAGGTGGCATATTAATGGTGTCCTAATTGCTTTTCTAATTAGGATAATAGCAATTCTTTTTCAATTTATTCCTTTGACTTACCTTCCAGTGTCTTAGCATCAAATTCTCACTGGTGGCTCCCTAATATAGTGCTGAGACAAATGAATTTGTAACTTCAGGTGTTCTGGGAATCAATTTAACATGGCTACTGTTTGAAGTCAAAGGGTGTTGTGCCTATAACTTAAATAGGAGTACTCTGAGGTCAACAGAGCTTCTGGAAATGTCCCTGTAAAAGCAGTAGTGTTGTGCCTTTGAGTACAGTATGGCCTTTTATTTCCTTTTATGTGTCCTCTTAATCAGGATGACACTCACCCTGATGGAGAGACTATTAAAAGGGAACTGTCGTGTTATCCAGCCACTCATACACATTAGCAGCTTTAAAATTAATAAGATCTACTCAGGAAAAAGACCTGGGCTTTATTGAGTCAACTCAGCTTAGAAGTTGTCACAGAAGATGAAGTCCCTAGCTATATTAAAAAACAAATAAATAAAAATTTAAACAACTGAAAGGCCTACAATGTGCTCTAATCTATTTGTATTCGTACTCTTAACTGTGAAATTGAGGTTTTCCAGCGCAAGGTCTTGTGGTGGTCGTACCACCCCTTAGAAGAAAGATAGAGCTTGCACATGCCTGCTGCTTCCAACAGTCACCATACCACACCAAAAGGTAACGATGCTGTCGTTGAGAACCTCACTGAGATCCACTCGGAGTCACTGCACCTGTACATGGGAGTGCAAAAGTAATAAGCTAGAAGCAAGTGACTTGACACTAAGTTTTGTGTGCAGAGGGGGAAAAATGAAACAAATGGAGAAGGGGCATATAGGAATATAGACAAATGTGCAATGAAACACGTTGTGAAGATAGAAACACAACTTTAGCACTGTCTTTTTGTCTCAAATATGAGACAGATGGATATTTCACTTTTTTAATGATTTTTTTCTTTAACTATTATGGTATGTGAATCATTGAACGCTTGAATACAAAATCTAGTATGCAGGGGTTGCTGAAGAGAGATGACCAACTTAGGATCAAGCCATCTGAACAAAGTCTGCAGTTAAAGGACATAGTGGTCTCTACTACTTCATTATTTTTACTTCCTACTTCTTGGTCTCTGCTACTTAATCATTTTTACTTCCTCCTTCTTTTTAGGAAACCTTCTCCCATGGACAGATATTCCTTAATTGTTCAACTGAGGGTTGTAAACACCTTCCTTTAACATCAGTTTCTAACTACATCAGTTTTCTGGATGTATTCCTAGACCATGATTCTGATGACACAACGTGCAATTTTTGTTTTCTTGTTCTTAATGCTCTCCTTCCACTGTTATCTTGTGTGGTTTTGTGTCTGTTCAAACAATATTCTTACTACAGATTAACAGTGCTGTTGACAATAAGAAGATTGTATTGTTGAGACCTGAAGCATCACGTCTCCTGAGCTTGAGGATTCCAAAGCCTCTTTGCTACCTGCACACAGGCAAAGAGTTAGATAACTTCTTGAAATGTCCCTGAGCACAATGCTTCACAAAAACCTATTTGTTCTTATTTGTCAAGTGTGGCAAGACCCATGAGTCAGAGCAAGTTCTGCTTCTACATCTTGCAGGAAAAAATATGTTCTGGAGACAAAAATGCACTGTTTTTCCATCAGTAGGGAACATATGGAGAGGTTGTTGTTCCACAAAGGAGTATAGGCCTAAAAATGTTGCCTCTTAACATACTAATGTTTAAAAAAAAAAAAAAAAAGAGGTAATACACCTGGGCGCTAGGAACGTATGTTCAGGGCTCTTTACTCTGTCTGGAATACATAACTTCTGTGCCACCAATCTGTTCAGACACAGATCTCTTCTTATTCTAGCCTGCTAAGAAAAGTTAATGAGGATACCGATGATGCAAATATTGGCTAGACGAGTGGTGTGTTTGCATATTTCTAGTTTTTCGAGGAAACAAATATTTGTGGTTCTTACGGATACAGTGAAGGACAACATATCTAGTTGAGTCTTGCCGTCTTGGCAGATTTTCGTTACAAGTAACAAGGAACTTTAGGGCCTACAAATTACTTGGAGAAACTGGCATGAAATGGATGGACATATGTATGCAAAACAGACTTGGTCTGTTTTCTGTGAAAATAGGCATCCCACTAACGTTACAGTCACTTCCATGATTTTTTTTTTTTATTTTTAATTTTAAGGAAAGTAGCAGTACGAGACAGCATCGTAGTCTTCTGTATTCGTTCAACCTTTTATTACTTCCATATCGAATTTGCTCCATTTACTGATGCTGGCACTGAATGCTCAATTTGTGATGTACTCATCATATAAAAACTTCAGCTCTGTAGTGAATATCCTTGAAATTGAGCTTTTGATGGTAGATTGAAATAACTCATGTTCTTAATGAGTGGACAGTTCTGCTATTAAGTCTAGCTGAGAGGACTTTTTACTTTACTGTGAGTGATGCCCATTAACATCTGCATTTTCGTGAAAGGAAATAACAGCTTTATAAGTTTGAGGCAAATTGGGAGAGGAAATCCTGTTGAGTAGTGCCGATCAAATAAAATATTGGTAGAGCCTTCAGATTTTTCTTGAGTTAGGAGTACTTCAAAGATAGTTTATCACCATGCATTGTTCTTGCCAATAATAAACATGTCATATATGTTACCTTTCCAGAAAACACATTACTAGCTTCCTCTTCTAATATGAGTTCATAGTAATGTTCCTTGAAGAAAGGAACATAATAGGAAACAAAAGGAAAAAGTACAAATGATTAACTGTGCATTAACTGATACTTGTGCATGGAGGAAAATATATACGTATAGTCATAGTATCCAGCCAATTGTGGTTTTCTATATAGGTTTATCTTTCTTTTTTTATCTAAGTAAATTGAAGGACCTCTGGTAACTAAAGCATGAATTCCTATTACATTTGTGAGCTTGTGTAAACTGGTGGTAAATCACTGCTGGTTAGCTTTCAAGATCTCTAGGTTGAGATTAAATATTGGTACTTATTGCCATGGTATTCAAGTACCTTTTTCAGTGATGCTTCTCTTGGGCTTTCTTCCTTTCTAGGATCAACACCCCTGTTTTACTTATGTTTTTGTTCAGTTGGTTGTATTCTTTTATATATTGTGGTTCTTGTATTTGCACAGTAGAAGTAGGCTGCCTAAACAAGAAACACTGTGGGAGGAGTGAGGTACTACTAGAAAAGCTGCAATCTTAACAACACCGTAATCCTCGTGGAATGGTTTGCAAAGTTTCTTTCTCGGGTAATTTTTATTAATGAGTACATTGTGTGTGCAGGCGAAATGTTTCATCCTTGAATCGGTGACCACAGCAATTCCTCTTTCCAAAGTCGGGTCAGGTTGTACGTTCCACTAACATTAGCAGTACATTAGCATCAGCACATTCTGGATTGGAAAAAATAACTAGCCTTAAAACAAGGTAAAACTACATTGACTCTAAAAGACAATCTCATTAGGCAGCAGTGGTAACAAAAACAAATGCCACTGTTAAAACCCCAGCCTAAATCTCCAGTTTCTGCTGATCTTGAAGACTTTGAGATCCCATCTGATTTATTTGAGGCCATAGCTGCTCAGAAACAGCTTTGTACTTGCTTTGTAATTGCTCTTTATCAGGCAATTGCTTCCGTTTCATAACTGCGGAGTTGGTTCTACATGCTGGCTTTAAGCTTCCAAATGATTAGCAATTTGACATCTGACATTAAGTGGTTGACCTTTAGTAGTGGTTAAGAGGAACTGCTAATAATTCCTTGTGTTTACAGCACTGATTGTAGTGTGATACTGCTGCTCTCCATCCGACCTACATCTTTACAACCACTATTGTAAATTCTTTTCCAGTTTAAAATGAAATTGCTAACGTGTACAGGATGCGATGCTATACGGGTGCAGGGACTTCTAAGTCCCTGAAATGAAATGTCAAGCCTCTCTTAAAACATGGAACCTCTGTCTAAAAATAACGGTGAGAGTTGAAACTGGTGCTTTCCTCATTGTGCTTTCTGTAGGGGTACGAGCCTGCCTGCGAAGTGCAGTCCGAGAACAAGAAGAGAAGTATGAAATCCAAGGTGGCCCACAAAGAGGCCGGCTCAACAGAGAACAGCTGGTGGGTTTTATTGCTTGAGACAGATTGTCTGAATGACCTCTGGTTCACACATTTTTGCCCTTTGCCACATGGGCAGATGCAGTAGATGTAAAATTTTAATGTGGCCTTGTACAGAAATTTGATGATGTGCAAGGTGATTGAAAGGACTGTGAGCATCCATAAAGCAGTCATTTTTCTCGATTAGTGGGTATGTTGCCATAACCTTGTCAGAGGGAACCTGTATGGAAGTAATGCTGCTTTGGACCTCTCTGCTCAGCTTTAGAACATATCTGAAATGATCAGAAATATAAAATATAAAAACATATCTGAAATGATCAGAAAGTTGAAAGGAAAAAAAATATTTGAATTGAATCTTGTTTCTATATGGGAACACTTTATATTTAATTTCTGGATTACCCTGGAGAAGTTCATTAAGTGTTCGTAATAGTAGCTGTGAATAGCTCTAGCTCATAGTTGAAGACCCTACTGTGCTGGAAAATAATCAAACATAAACAAGAATTCCCCATGTAAGCAAACTTTTCTCAATTGTATACTTATACCGAGTACTTTATGTGTTAAGTTATGGTTCTAGATTTGTGTTGATTATTTTCAATTGTACTTCTCGTTCACTTTTGCTTTGTTCCTGTGTGCTCAGTTGGGTGGTCCTATGTTTATACTTTCTCTTTTTTTCCTTCCCTTAGCTGCCGAAGTTGTTTGATGGATGCTACTTCTATTTTCTGGGATCTTTCAGTAGCCACCAGAAGAGTGATCTTGTGGAGCTGGTCAAAGCAGCAGGAGGCCAAATTCTGGTTAGGCAGCCAAAACCAGACAGTGATGTGACACAGATGATCAACACGGTGGCATACCATGCAGAATCGACTTCTGACCAGCGATTTTGTACTCAGTATGTCATCTATGATGTGTCTTCTAAATTCAAGCCGGAGAAAATTCGTCAGGGCAAAGTCTGGATGGCCCCCTCCAGCTGGATTATAGACTGTGTAATGTCATTTCAGCTGCTGCCTGTAAAGTGAACATCCCTGTCTCATGAGCAAGAGTAAAAAAGAAAAAAAAAAAAAAGTTAAAAAAAAAAAAAAAAGTGTTGACTCCTGAGCATTTGGGAAACTGATAAATAGTGGTCTGAAGCTATGATTTATGTTTTGCACTTGGAATACAGGAGAGCTTTGACCATGTAAATGAGTTGCTAAGTTCACTGTCATGTGCTGGAACAAATGACCTTACGATGGAGGAGGGAGGTAAAGATGCTGCCTTGAAAAATGTGCCTTGGATTCTTTAGTAAGCTTTATTTTTGCATTTAACTTCAGTGTAATAATCGATGACATTTTGTAACTAAGAGTTTTCAAAATGAAACCTTTTGCATTCTTGACGTAAATCAGGCCTTCATAGGTGAGAGAACATAACCCCATTTCTTTTGTGTTTAATATCCTTTGACAAGGATCTACTACTGTATGTGTCAGGATTTCCCAGCCAGGCCAGAATGTGTATTGAAAATTTTTTTTTTTCATTTGAACCTAGTCATTTGCCTGTATAGACACCTCTTCTCTCAAATGACACATGATGTTCCCCATAACTTGTTACAGCTGAATGTTGTAGGAAATTCTTGGCATAGGATAAGCCTTCTGGAAATTAAAGCAGAACTAACAGCCTGAATTCATTTGAACAGAAACATTTTTGAAAATGCATCTTTAAATATTTTAATCTAAAATTCTTTATTTGTAGCAAGAGTGATGCTTTATTTGCTTCCATCCATCTTCATGCCTGTAAATGTGTAATTTGAACTCAACGCTATTTTCTGGAGGATTTTAAGAGTCAGAATGCTTCGTAAATTATAATCAAAAATACTCCTGTAAGTATAGATTGCTATCATGGTTACATGAAAAAAATAACGATCACAAAACTATTATGCCTTGCTTTGTGCAATTGTACTTAAACTTGGCTGCAGTGGAGCAGTACTTGATTCTTGCATATTTGTTACAGTTTTTAATTCTTTCCTCAAATTGATCATAAGTTATTGTCAATCTCGCTGCCTCTCTCTGTGCTCTTATGTCACGTAATGCCTTACATCTCGTGTGTTCCCTTGGTTTGTGAATTCATAACTTAAAGATTTTGTCTTGCCATGATATACAATGGAAATGATGGTTGTGGGATAAAATGAGGTTTGGGTTTTTATTGCTTGTAATAAAACTTACGGTGTCAGTCACTTCGGAGTGTCTTCTTGCATGAGCTTAGCTGCAGAGTAAGTACGTGGCATGTCTGTATCTCAACAGGTAAATGGGAATGGAAGTACTTCTCTGTGCACCTGATAAGCTGTGAAGATGGCACATCCCATCTGCACGAGTAGCTCTGTAGCGTAAGAGTTCGGTGTAACCATCGCGCTTGCAGATCCCATGCTCGTTTTAAATGTCCTCTGTAGAACTGTTGGCAATAGACACTTCACAGATAATAGGTGTACTCCTCACCAGCAGCTACTAGAACCCAGTAGCTGGAGTGTCTTGATCTATCACTTCAGCTAGACTGAATCATTGCTCTTCACTAAATGCAGTTCTCGAGTACTTGCGGGTCTGGGTGAGCAAGCAGAAATGTAAGGCTCGTTAATAAAGGGAGTAGCACGTGGGATGAATGTGTTTGGGGTTTTTGTGCACATAAACACTGGAAGCAAATAAGGCACTGAGTCAATACCGTGTGGACTTGGTCATTTATTTTAACAATTGTAGCACATTTTAACTTGATGTTTCATAGCACATCAATATACCTAATGGGGTATTCTTTGCAAAAGTAGCAGCGAGTCTCTGCAAAATTTGTAAGTGTGGAGCTTTTTTGCTCTGTGCCAGGAAGGAGTTTTGGCCCGTCAGGCAACCCTTTCCATGATCCTACCTAAAGGCAGAGCAGATTTACAAATTTTGAGAAAAAGCTGAGAAGAAGCTGTTAGAAAACTGCCATTAAAAAATAAATAAATCACTTGTTGCAATTTTGCTCCCATTTAATTTGACTCCTCTGAATCAAGTCACATTCCCAAGCACGGTTACTATCAAATCATGTTAAGAATCCCTCCTTGTCTTGCTGAGGAGCAAGTCTTACCCCTCTAACTGAAGTATGCTTGATATTAGCTCTTGCCTCTCTCCTTCAGGGATTTGGAGATGGAGCCTGGACAACTTCGGTATGCTGAAAGAACCCGACAGAACTGGAATGAGTTGACTTCGATGCCAGAACTGAAGCAGTTGTCAAATGCTACTGAAGCAAGGGGTAAGTATTTAAAAAAACTGAACAGAAAAACAGAAAAGTTCAGCAATGCAAACCCTGATTAATTCAGTGCTGCTAATCATAAACAGAGGTATAGCACTTGATTAAAGCAGGTCTAAAAAAAAAAATATAAAAGGTCCTGTAAGGATAAATCAAGTTCCTCAAACCAATGGATGGATTTCGGCTGATAAAAACAAGGTTATAAAATCATGAGTCATGTGGCAAAGGGTGGGGAGGGATCATTTTTCTCTGTCTTCAAGTGGTGCGTTGAAGGAGGCTAGTAGGAGGCAGGCTCGAAATAGAAGAGGTATTTCATGCCCCTTGAGTTGCCATGGGGCACTGATAGCTGGTTTGGGTGCTATGGGGTTACAGCGTGGTATGAAGTAGGGTTCATCAGCAAAAATATATTAAATGCTGCTAAGAAAATTGGTTATAACATGGGTTTGTGCCAGCTTTCTCCTAAAATCCATATACTTGATGTGTGTTGATGACTGGGTCATTTTTAGAGGCAAAAAATAGTCTTGTATCCTGGATTATAGACGTTTTATTTAATCTTTTGTTTCTATCTCAAAAATGCTCTGAATCTCGGAAAAGCTAATAATTTTTTCAGGCAGCTTCCCCTGAAATTCCTCTCCGTATTTCGTTATGAATTAGCTCACCTGGGACACCCAGTATCACCTGCAGGAGCAATGTCATTGGTTTAACATTGCTCATAGTTAACGGGAGATGTTTTAAATCAATTTTGTGTGGTCTAAGGGAGAATATGAGTCCTGGTGAGTATTTTTTTTAATTATTAGTATTTTATTTTTTTATGGATAGTTGTGTTTATTGAAGTGAAACACATCTGAGAGTATGGAGGTGTTTCCTTGCATCAGTGTCCTGGGTAGATCCCAGGGAATATAATCATAAAATAGGTTCTCTCTCATGTGTCTCTGCTTCTATTTGGTTGCTTGTTTTCTTATCCCTAAAATATCTCCCACCAGTTCCTGTCTGAATTAATTGAGATAAATTTTTGAGGGAGAGCGATTAATTTCCTTAAGAAATAGATGTATGCTGGGCAAGCCTGGGGGATTGGGATGCCTGGGGAAATAATTCTCTTTGGACTTCATTCCTGCAGCTGTAAACCCAAATCTGTCCTACGCTGAGGTTTGGTTTGATGTTATCTGAGAAGTGGCTTCTGAGGAAGAAGTGAGTGGCTCGTGAGAAGGTCCTGGAGTCAAGTGGGAGAGCCAGGAGCTAGGTTATTTCTGCAAGTGTTTGGGGGAAATAACAGGCAAACAAACCAATAATAGCAAGCAAGCTTTGGGTCTCAGAATGGGCACATGTGGGAGATGCTCATGGGGTGAATTTTGATGTCAGATTAACCAATATTAATTAATCTGGCTCCCATCTCATTTTTTTCTGACTTTCTCCCAGACTTTGCAAGAAAAATTCAAAGTAGGCTTGAATGTTATTTTAAAATCTATAGGGAAAGGTCTTTGGACAGCCAGTAGTGGTTAGGAAGCAGGCAGTAGTGTCTCTTACGGAACAAATGAAGATTCAGCTGTTTTTAAAAGCAGTACAGCATGTTCTGCCTTTTCAGACCACTTTGACTTAAATTAACGCTAGTTTAACTACCATTAAATTACCCTTAAAAGCCAAGGAACGCTTTGTATGTAATCAGGTGGGGGAAGGTGAGGAAGTTTCTCACCTTCCTTCTGTTTATTATTATATATAATATATGTATATATATATTGAAGTTGCATTTGCTGTGGGTGCCTCTTTTTTGAAGAAGCTGCCACAGTGAGTGCTGCTCGCTGGGGCCAGTGCTGCTCTGAGCATCCCGGCCGTAGTTTGGGTCCGGCTGGATCTCACGGTCTGTAGCAAAATTTAACAATTTTCCTGCAGCATAAAAGACCTGGAAGAACATTTAAAAAAAAAAATCTAATTGGGAACCTTTTAATTGAATTAAATATTAATATGGCTAATGCGATCGATGCCGTATTGATTGTGTTAGCCACAATAATGTTTAATTCAATAAGTCTGCGGTGCTGGACCTCTTCCTTCCCTGTATTTATTCGGTATTGTGCAGCAGCACAATGCCCTTATGCTCTGCCCCACCTCGTGCTGGGGGAGCAGAGACAATATTGCTGTCAATGTAAGCATTGCCCGTCACCCCCACACGCTTTGCTTCTGCAGCCCGGCTCCGATGCGATGCTCCCGTCCCTCCCTTAGCAGCTGAGTCCCAGCAGCTGTGGCAGAACGGGAAGACTTCCTCCCCGCAAGCTCCCTACCATGCTTCTGAAGAGGTGCCAGGTTCTGGCTTTAAACTCAGCCAACCTTGAAGAATTTTATTTGTGGTTGTAAGCAGAAGGTTTTTATTAAATTAAACTTCATGGTTTTGTTTAACTGAAAAATCAGAGGCAGATGTTCTCCCCATTTCAATCCACTTACAGTACAAGCTTTCTGGCTTGTTTTATTTATTTATTTACTTATTTATTTAATTATTTATTGCTGTGTTACTCTCATTTCATAGCACCTACGTTTGTCGAATCCAAGGAAAATCCAGTTTTGTTTTGTTTTGTTTTTCCATGCGTTTCCTCCTCAGCTAAGCAGCAGGGCTGGCAGGTACCAGCGTGAGTCCACGCCGATGGTTTCTGGCTGCCTTTTGGGGTAAATGGGGCTGGGCTGCGGGCTCCTCCGCTCTCGGAAGGTGGTTGTGAGCTGTGGCTGCTGAGGAGGCTAAATCATCATTTTCTTCTGTGCCCTGCAGGTGATAAATCTTTGTACATGTTAAAATATTTGATCACGGTGGCGAAACACGTCTGAGTGCAGCAGGGAAAGTGGCTATAACCAGCCCTTGGGATGTGCTGCGTATTCCCACACCTAATTAGAGCACATTAAGGTAACTATTGAAGCTGTCTTTGCGTATTAAATTATAATATCCATTTCTCCTGCTTTCCTTCTTTCCCCTTCACATCCCTGAAAGAGAAGCGCTTGAGTGAAGAAAACCTCAAATAAAGACATTTGGGGCCGTTTTGTGTAGGGAGAGCCCGGGTCACCCCACCCGCTTCAGCTCCTGCCTCACACCGTGCCATGAACACGGGGTGAAGCTCCCAGTGCTCAGCTCCTCACCAGCGCTCAGCCTCCAGCCCTTCCCCTCTCCAGGCCCTTTTTGCAGGGTTTCTGTGCCCAGAGCAAAGCTGGGAGCTGGCTTTAATCGTTCTGCACTTGCAACCATCTCTGTCCCTGCCATGCCCACACTGGATTTTTACAGATATTCCCTGCGTTATAACATTCGCACACCATGGTTCCCCGATGTTTCCTTCTAATGGATTTTGCATCAGTAGCTAGTATCGGGAAATCTAGTACCAAAAGGTTAATGTACATCCATTAGTCCTTTCCCCCCCTTCCCTCCCCTTTTTCACGTGCTAGTAGAAGACAACCAATTTCAGTAAATACATTAGGCCTGGAAAAAGTCTGGAAGCACTTGAAGCTCTCTATGTGCAAAGCTGTGGGGGTGTTAACATTGTCCTGCCTCAGCACTGCAGGATTTGCAGATGCTGAGTGATGCTTGTCAAGCGCTTTCCAGCCTCCACCATCTCTCTTTTCCTCACGAAAAGAGCTGGGGGTTTTGAGACCAGCTTTTTTGTTGCTGAGTGGATTACTTTGACTTGTTGATGTCCTGCATGATGCTGGGCTTTCACCCGTGTGCTCTCAGCTCTGGCCAAACTAAAGAGGAGCAGTAGCAGGGCACCGGGTGGATAACCAAGCTCACTTCTCCTGGGGCAGGACTCTCCCTGGACCTGCAGCAGATGGTTTTCTCCCTCCACCCCAAAAAGCCCATGTAACAATTTATTTCTTGCTAATTGGGGCAAAGCTGAACCCCAAGTACATCTCATTGCCTTCCCTGACCTGCACTTCAGATTTTTCTGAAGCTTTTCCCATCTGTTACTCTAATGACCTCAAGTCGCAAGTGGGAGGAGGACTGGTGATTTGTTTTGCTTCCCGATGTGTTGATGATTTGCAGAATGGCCTTTGTTCTTTAACTGAAAACTTGTATTTTAGCAAGGCAGCCCTTTGAAAGTTAAGAGTTTGGGTCATGATACTGGCACGCTGGTTGTCTTCACACTTAGCACTCACTTGGCCTTGCCTTTGCAGCCTCCTCCCGAGACCCTAGCGGAGAGCCCCAGCACCACCCTCCTCCTGCACCTTCTCCCCGTTATTTCCAGGCACCGTGCCGTTATTCAGGCTATATGGCATGAGTGCATGCACTGAAATCTGTGCTCCCTGGAGAAAAAAGACACAACACTCCCGTGCCCCTGCTTCTCCAACTCTTCTCCAGCTCCCAGGTAAGCTCTCCTCTTCTGGATACTCACTGACTCAAAGATGTTTAGGTGAAATTTGGGGTGCACAAGCAACTCTGGGTATGCAAGTTGAAAATGATGCAGAATCAAGGCCAAAAGGGAAAAAAAAATAATCCTGTGTGCTTTAACTTAATGAGAAACCATTCACATCTTTCCATTTCTGATCTGTATCTTTCCATTTCTATTCTAATGGTAATTACTGTAGCAGTTTATTAACAGAGAAATCATTTGATGGCTTTCACATATTCCCATACTTCAACTATCTAACAACCTATTGATTCGATAGCTTGGCAGCATTCCTGATTGAGGAGCTGGAGTTTGATATTTTTTTTCTTTTTTTTTGAAGCACTTTGATCATTTCGCATGCAAAGGATAATTATTTTTGTGGTTGAAACAAGGGATGGATTGCAGATCGATGGAGTTCGCTGTATGTTCTCATGTGTTATCCCTGCTGCACCCCGTCAGAGCATTTCCTTACGGAAGGAGCTTGAAGAATTGTTTGTGGCTTGGAGTTCTGATCCCTGGATTACTACAGCCAGCGATGGAAAGGTATGGCACACACCTGCAGGGAGGTAATCTGCCGAAAGACCACATTAGCTGATGATCATACTGTCATTAAAGCTGTTACAATCACTGTTATTATATTGGGAAAAAGAGAAATGTTTGACCTCTAGGAGGAGAAGCTGTGCCCCTGCGGGGCTTTTTGTGCCCGTGACCCTAAAACAGGGCTCCTAACTGCTTTGTTAATCACTCACACGCCGTGCTGAGATGGCCCAGCTTGATCCTGCAATGCCTAGGTGACCCCAGGACCTATTGGGAATAAGACAGCGGGAGGACTTGAATTACAGGTTAGGCATTTTCCCGAATCATATATCACAGACTGAAAGCTTTATGACTTCGGAGCTTACTGTATTAATTTTATGCATGAGCGCTTTATTTTTGCCATACGCGATATATCACCGGCTTACTAGAGCAAAATATCATTAGACCTGGAAAGGGATTTGGTCACTTACACTTTGTCACCGAGGATCATTGCGCGTAGATTATGTAGGGCCGTACGGTGCCATTTCTCATGTGTTTATTAAGCGATTATAAATATCGAGCAGCGCGCCTTCAGGGGACACTTGGGATCTGTTATTGTAGCCACATTTCATGTAGAAAGATGGCACACACGCCGTGATTTGTGCCTCAGGAGGCACCGTCGGAGGGTTTGTCTCAGGAGAAGACATCCCTTTGTGGTGGGAGCAGAAGGGCCCGAGCTGCCATCATTGTGTCTCCTCTCCCATCCTTTTTTTTTTTTTTTCCTACAGAAAAAAAGAAATAAGAATAAAGAAAAGTTATAATGCATCCTGCATGAGAGTCACTGAAGGCTGGGCCTCTTCCGGAGACCAATTCCTCTTTAGGTATTTACTTAAAATTGTATTTAAAATGTTTCCTGCTGGGTATGTAAAGCACAGCCTGAAAGCGTGGCTCTTCTCCATCTCTGTATTTCTACTTATAACCAAACAACACAAGCCCACCTTTGATTAAGTGATCCACAGAAGAAAAAAAAAAATGCAATCTGCCTCTCAAATGTTAATTAATACTTCCGTGATTCATTAATGAAAAGGACCAAGACAAGAAGAAGTAGGCAAGCTGGAAAGAGCCTGCATAAATTCATGAGCAGCCTTGATGGAAGTCTGCACTGAGCCTGAGCAGCGTTTGCAGGAAAATGGGGTAAGAAAGGTCTGCAGCAGGCCCCCGGAGGAGGAGGAGGCATTGCCCTGTGTTACATGATGGCGTGCTTTTATTAGTTTGATGATGTGCGGCGAGACTATTTCTCTTGGAAATGGGTCTTTGGTTAACATTTCATTTTCCTTCCCAAAGTCAGCTCTCGCTGGCAGCGATATGAAGCACAGCTCCCTGCAATTGGCTGGCCCCAAACTTTATTAATACCACTTGTTGCTGCTGTAAATGATCTGTTTCAGGACAAGTAATAAAGCTCTTCTTTTGCAGGTAAGCACGCCCTTGCCTGTTATTGCATGGAGTTTCCACAGCAGGGGGAGAATGAAAAATCTCTTAATAAAAAATAAGAAGAATAAAGCTCATAATACGTTGTACCCACTGTTATATCACTTTTATACCGGCTGCTTCTCTTTAGCAACTGGAGGCCAGGCACTAATTTAGCTAAATTGGACCTTTTCTGATGTGATCTATCCTACTGATATCATGTTTCCAGTCATTTTCACATGGATCCAAATGACAGTGCCTGGAAAGCCACCAGCCTCGCTTCTGCAGACCCACAGAGGGCACAAGTTTCCAGGGCGGTGCAGGTCCCATCCATTAGCATTAACATACACTCATCTTCGAGTGGATATGAGAAAATTGGATTGTGGGGCCTGCTGCTCTTACCCAGGGGAATAATTCGAAGTGTGATGAGTGGAGCTTCTGATGCCAGGGCTGGGGAAGGGCAGGAGATGCCTGGTGTCCCCTGTGCTGGCTGCAGCCCTGTAGCATCAAGCCAGGTTTTCTTCTGCAGGAGCAGACTCTGGCCCAAATCTGTGCTTGTTTGCAGGGAATGTGACTCAGCTGTTTTCATGCTTCTTTCTTGCTGTGTTTTCTAACCTCCTCAATGTCTCTCTCTCTTGAATTGTGACAGAAAGGCTGTGACATCTCAAGGTTTCCCTAGGACAAGGCTTGAGAATGGTCACCCGCTGGCTGCCCCAGCGCAGGGAGGTGACACAACGCTTGCTACGTATGGCAGTGATTTACAAGAGGTGGGACTGCAAATGATGCCTCGGTCTCCAGACTCCAGCTGGGTGGAGACCAACCTAGGATCTTGGTTCTTGGATCTTTGCACCCAAGAGGAGCAGGCAGGAAAACCCCATCATCTCATGGCCCTTGTGATATCTCCACCTGGTAGGAATTACAACATCCCCAGTTTCCCTGCGCTGTCCCCTTGCTGGGAGGAAATCCTTCACCCTCGGGGAAATTTTAACAGAGCAGGGCTCACGAAGGGCGGCCCCCAAGTGCCTTCTGCTCCTTGCCCTGGGCCGCCTTCTATTAGATATTTCTCATGCTGCTGACAAAACAGTGGGATTTAGGAGGTTTTTAGTAAAACCACGAAGGCTAACACATCCTACGGGACTTCACGCCATGGTAACAAACAGGCTTTATTTTCCAGGCGGGTCTCCATATGTTTTCTTTTAATGCTGGCGGGGCAGGGAGGGGTAACGCCGCTGTTTGTTTAGAGATGCAATTAACCCAAGCGCAGAGGGCTGCGGCAAGCCAAGAGAATAACCTTGAATCCAGAGAAAGTTAGGGGAAATTTAAAGCCATCTGCAGCTCCAATGGGTCCCTGCGCACCCCTTGTGCTCACAGTTTCTATTCATGCCGATAAAGTGCCAGAAGATATGCAATACAATGGAAAATTGCTTCTTTGGGTATCATAGCATCTTGACTTAGAAGTGCTTTAACCTTGGCCTCATGCTTCCTGCGGGGCCTGTTGTCTTTGCTGCAGAAGTGCCGACACCAGCCGGGAGCGTGCAGAATTTTTCAGTCGAGTAAAATTAAAGCCCAAAACCTTTTACCATCCTCTCGATTCCAGGCATGTTCTACCTGCATTAAATTGAGCTTAATGGACTGCAAAACGAGCGTTTCAGCACGTATGGGAGTGGGTTATTTGCGAGAGGACAGGTTCCTCATATCCCCTTTCCCCCCAGCCCTGCCGTCTCCCAGGACCACGTGCGTCCATCCACGTGGGGGACGAAGACATCGCTACCACAGCACAGCTCCAGAGCAAATCCACAGAAGAAGTCTTCCAAAAAGCCTTTGAGGTGGGTACCAGGGTGCTCCGTTTCTGCAGATGGCTCCAAGGCATGGGCTGCAGCCTCCAGCCTGGCTTCAGCATCATCGGCATGCAGCAAAACCCAACAACAACCTACTCCACGCTGCTCCGCCACGCATTCAGGTCTCAGCCTGCAGCCACGGTGGCCAAAGGGTGTCCAAGGCAGAGCCAGCCTCTGCGTGGCCTGCAGGGTGGGTCAAGGTCATGGTCTGCCTAGAAAATCCGGTGTATTTAACCCTGCTTTGGGTTAACCCAAACCCATACACACCCCCACCCTGTCCCCAAATCGCTTCTGGAAATGTAGGAGGTACATCTGCAACTATAAATATATATATGGTGTCTTAAATATACGCGTGCAGACACTTCCTTTCAGTATGTTATTGCTCTGTTCCCAGTGTTTTAAAAGCTAACCTTCCCCACGACAAAGGTAGGTCCATTTTCAATAAATTTGTCATTTTCTATATTGAATTGCTGTTGCAAAAACATATAATTTTGCCTTATAAAAGGCATTCATTCACTATACATTCACAGGGGCCTTCTTTTCCCTTCAACAGCCACCGAAGAGAAACACATTATTGCTCATGCTGTGCTGGAGGCTGTGGGTTTGCTCTTTGGCTTCATGTTTTGCAGCTCCGTGCTGATGCTGCCTGGCTCCAGGCTCCCTGCAGCGGGGACAAGGACAGTTGTGTCCGGTGGGACTCGACTCACGACGTGCCACGTAACGTATTAACGAGGACGGAGGAAAGCAATGCTCTCTGGATGGGCTTTGCCACTGTTTGGGGGACAATTTGGAGTAAAAAGTGGCACCAAAGTGTGACTTAGGGGTAAATATCCCCAGGAGGAAGGGTTGCCTTTCTAGAGCCGTGCATGTTTCTCTTCTTCTCCCCATCTCCCACCATGCCTGGGCCAGCTGTGCAGTTTCGCTGCAGCCGGGGTTTTGCCCAGGGGAAATATTTGTGTGCTTCCCTCCACAGTCACTTCTCCATCTGCAGAAGTCTCTGTTCCTCACATTGAAAGTGTTGCCTGTACGGCCCTGCTCTTCTCTTACTCCATTTCAAGAGCGTTCCTTGCCTTCCTCTATCTACACGCCCCAGGCTGTACCATTTCTTACTCCGTGCCCTTCATCCCTCATCTTTCCAGCCCAACTCTTCACCTTCCCTGGCTCTCTTCCTTACCAAGTGCCTGTCCTTCTCTCCGTCCTTCACCACTTCCCTCCCTTTTGGTCACATTCTTATCTCCTCTGTCTCCCATTTAACCTCTGATCTAACTTGGGCCAGTCCAGCTGGTACAGAGCAGTGGCATCATTTAGTCATCCATCCATCCACCCATCCATCCATCCCTATATCCCTTTATCCCATAAGCTCATTCTGCAGTCCCCGTAGTCCCAGCTGGCCTTACAAATGAGACTCTATGGGGTCCTGGCGGTGTGCCCCCTGCCACGAGGCCACCCCGTGCCACGCGCCCCGTCGAACCTGTGCAGCTCTGAGCACAGCCCTGCTGCAATCCAAACCCGTCCCTGAGCATCACCCAGGGGAAGGGGAAGGCCGGGGGGAGGTTGTGCTCCTCCATCAAGTAACATATGTATCAGACACCTTTCCCTTGAGACGGCAGCCTCTGGAAGCCCAAGACGAACCTTTCAACAAGATTAAAGAGATGGTATTAATTGCTATCGATCATGGGTCAACAAATTAAATTGCATCTGCAACTGCATCTCTGAAAGGTCTAAATGAGAAGAGTAGTTAATGGGTCTGGCTGGCCCAGAGCTGTGATTAATTAAAGGGAGAAATGAACTAAAACACACACACACAAAAAAAATGGAAAGAAAGGAGATTGAGATGAGGTTGAAATGCTTTGTAAATAAACAGGCTCAGAAAAAAAAAAAAGTATCTGGGGAGAGCTGGATGGGATTTCAATTCCGGATCCACGCTGTCAGACCTGGGGCTGGCTGCCACGATTTTGTGTTGTTCTGCTCTGAGTACCCCAGGTGCAGCTGAAGGGGGGTCAAAACGGGACCTGGTGCCCAACCCTGCTCGATCTGGGGGAACCAGAGCCCTGCCGACATCTGAGCCAGGACCTCTTGGTGCCACCACGTCCATGCTGCTGGGAGTGATGCTCCAGCTCATGGTGCGTGGTCCCTGGGGCTCCCTTTGGCTTTATTTATTATTATTATTTTTTGGATTAAAAAATTGTGGGGGGAATAACGTGCTCGTGATCCACCTCGCCACGGGCAGAGCAGAACCAAAAGGGCTTTCCCGTGGGGAGCTGGGGCAAGGGAGCAAGGGCGCTGCCGCTGCTTCTTGGAAATAATTAACTAGCACAGCATGGGATGTAGATGGCGTTTAATTAATAATGAAGAAAATAATAATATGTGGCACGTATAGCGCTGCACTTGTTCCAAGCACTGTACAAACATTAACTACAGTAATTAAGCTGTAATTAATTAGAGTAACCGCTAATCACTGTAAATAATGATGCATCTGGAGGTAGCGAAAGGAGTCTGTGGGCTGAAAGCAAAGTTCTGGGTTTGGGAAGTGGCATCGAGTGTAAAATGGCACCTGGGGGGGGACCGAGTGCGTGGAGGGGCCGGAGCTGGTGGGGAGCTGGGGTCAGCAGAGTCACAGACACCACAGATAGAGAATTTTTTTTTTTTTTTTTTTTGCTGGTTCACACACTTTATATTTAACAAAATAATTTTTTAATAATATATTCTTTTACACGTCAAATATTGTTTCTAGAACCCCAGCCCACCCCCCGCTTTTTTTTTTTTTTTACAGAATAGTTTTGTTTTTTGTTGTTTTTGTTCTCTTTTTCTCACTAGTTTCAGGCACACTATTGTTTGAAAATGCTGAAGCTGGGCAGTCACCGACAGGCAGCAGCTCACAACTCCACGTGACGATGGCTTCGCTCGCGGTGCGCTGCGGGGAGCAAATCCTCGGCCGCAGCACGGCCAGCACCGCCCTGGTGCCTGTCCTGTGCCAGCCGAGGGCCTGCCCCCGCCGAAACACAAAATGGGGACGAAATAAAAGGATAAAGGCAGCGGTGCGGCGCCGCCGAGCGTGCTGGCTGGTGGCGCTGGAGGATGCCGTGGGCAGGATTTGCTGTCTGCCCAAAGTGATGGTGATGGGCAAAAAGCAGCAACCGGGGCGTGGGTGGAGGAGGGACCCTGGTGGCTTTTCCCTCGCCGTGCCGGCACGAAGGGGAACTGGTGCACGGAGGTTTGGTCCCTGCTGCCCCAGGACGTGGCCAGCGTGTCCCGGCCCTCCCGTGCCTGTGGCTTTGGCTGCTCCCAGGAACAGGGGTGGCTGTGCCCTGGCCCCTGAGGGGAGCCCCAGGCTCTCTCCACCACCCCAATGGGACATCACATCCAGAGGTGAGCCAAACCCCATCCCAAACCCTCAAAACTCCCTTCCTGGGTAAGCTTGGCCCTGAAAAATCACAGGGAGAATGACTGGCCTGAGAGAAAGAGCTGGGGAGAAACCTCTCAGACCCAGGGAGGCGGCGTCCTGGCGAGGATGTTGGTGCCCAGGTAGGAGTCCCCACCTGCCTCGTCCCCACGCGGTGGGGAAGGTGTAGCATGGGTACAGCTCGCCTCGGGGCGTCCAACCTCATAGCCATGCACCCACCTCCATCCTCCCGCAGGGCACGTTCCCCTTGTGTTTCTCAGCCCCATTCTCCTCTTTTGGTCTTTGTACCCCCCTCCCAGCATAGACACAACAGGAATTACCCAGCGCTTCGCTCATAGCTGTATTGCCCCGACCGTCCCAGCTTAGGAAGAGGCTTTAAGAAAGAATGATAATAAATAAATCACAACAGCAAAAGAAATTCGGTAACCATGAAAAACCGCGGTCCACACCGTAGAAAGTGAGAGCAGTGGCTGAACCGGTGCCTCGGCGGCGTCGCCAGTCAGAGAGCTTGCACAGAGTTGGTTTGTTGTTGTTGTTGTCGTTTTGTTTGTTTGTTTTTCCTTTTTCCTCCCCAAATTTCACTGCCGAATCCCTCCCGAGCACTGACGATTACCAAAGCGGAGCGGCTGCCCAGGTGCTGGAGGATACACGGGGCGTAAAGCAGGGGATCGGGGTGGGGACCCCTCTCCCGCGAGGAACCCCTCGGAGCCCCGGGGGCTTTGCTGGTGACCCTGCTGCGGCCGGCGGGGTGGGAGCGCGGGGGCCGTGCGGCTACAGCGCCTGCTTGCCCTGGCACTCGCGCTTGGAGCACTGCGCCGGCTTCCACCAGTCCCCGTTGTGGCAGTGGCAGATGTTGCAGTCGTCCACCTTCACCTCGATGCCGGCCGGGATGATGGTGGTTCCTGCAAAGCAGTTGGGACCTGCGGAAACACGTGGTAGGAATGAATACACTTTGGTTTTTGGGGTTTAATTTAATTGAGTCGGGTATGAGCTTGGCATTTCATCCTGCCCGGGGGGCTGTGGCTGCCCCATCCCTTTAGGACTCCGGGGAGAAGCAGGATTTTGCTCCAGCCAAGGAAATTCAGCAGCAGGTGTTGAACAGGTCCCTGGCCATGGGACATGGGGATGTTTTAAGGCTGCTTTCGGCCAGGGATTGCACCAGACAACCTCCAAAGGTCCCTCCAACCTCCGTTTCGGAGCTAGGAGTTACCAGCCAAGGGCATTCAGAAAAAGTGAAAGGCCAAACTCAGTGTATAGACGCAGACATAAAATCTCTCTGCATCTTTTTTTGGCAGCCTTTTGCATGAGGAAGTCTTCCAGCGAGGTCTGCAAGGCTGAAGGGGCCCACGAGCACAGAGCTGCCTACAGGCAGTGGGACAAGACCTCAGCTCTCTGCACGGCATCTCGGGGTTGCTTTTTTTTACAGCAGATTTACAGCACTGCCAGCCAACGACTCCCAGGGGAATACACGAGGGGAGGCTGAGGTCCCCAGGTCCCCCGTTTTGGGGACAAATCAATGGGGAAGGGAAAAACGCAGCAATTTGGGGTAAATCAGGGGAACCAGAAGTGGGGAGAAGCTGCAGGGGATGAACAAAGCAGCACCGAGCATCCCCGGGCTGTCCCCACCAGGCCACCTGAGGGACCAGCTGTGCTCAGAGGCTGGAGAGAAGGGGAGAATTGCAGAAAGCGGGGTTGATTTTATGATTATTTTTTGTCTTTTACCAAATGGGTGGAAATCTGGCTTTGGGCTCTACTAACAACTGCCTTCCTGTGAGATGCCTCGCTGCCTTCTCGGGCTCTTCCCTTTTATCAGACCTTTCTGCTTTTAATTTAGGCCAACCCATCACTGCTCCAGGTGATTTTTTTTTCTCTGCATGCTCTCCAAACAGCCACCAACAGTCACCAAACTGAAACTCTCCTCAGCACGCCACAGCCAGCTGGCCGTGGCACGCTGCCTCCTCTCTCCCTGCTCTCCACCACTCACCCAGAGCAAAATGCCAAATTCCCACCGCCCCAAATCCAGCACCATCCCTGTCAGCCATCCCATTTTTACCCCTCTCTGAACCTCTCCCACCTCACATCCACAAGTGGGCCCTGTTTTTCCAAACCTGCTGGCAGCAAGCATCGAACCACGTGCTGAGGTACGAGGAAGATGCGCTCAGCGAGGGAAACCTGCTCTGCTGAAATGTAGTGGAAAATAAGCCCCAGACGTGTGGCATTTTCTTTTTCACTTTGTCTGCCCCTCGGATCGACCTCCCAGCATGTCCAAGGCTCCGTGCCCCAAACCTGCTGCCTGTGCCGAGCATCTCCCACCTTGTCCTGATATGTGTAAAAGCTCCTGGGGCCACGACTGCTATGGGAGCAGTGCAGCAATCCCCCTTTTCTCGGGGAGATGGATGAGGGAACTTTGCTGCTCCCACGGACAACGCAAAGGGGAGATTTGCTCTGCTTAATATAATTAATGCTCATAAGAGAGCACGGCGCTCCGGGCTGTTTGCTAGAACCACTGGTGAGATTTTTATGGTGATACAGCACACGGGTCCTGGCGTTGCTTTCATGGCAGCACGAAGAGAAAAACTATTTACATCTTGGCTTTTAGGCACTGATTTTGCAACCCATGGACGTCAGACTGGACAGCCAGGGGGTGGCACACGTTGTCTGCTGGGGTGTCCTGCTCCTCCAGGAGCCTCCCCAGCCCTTTGGAGGGATGAGGGCTGGATGAGGGCCCTGGGGGAATTCAGCATATTCAGCTGGTGGCCATAGCATTCCCGTAGCATTCAGGAATGGATACAGCTTGCAGGCATCCCCACGGATGCTCATTAAGATGAATGAGCCTTGATTAATTTGCTTTTGGAGCTTGACCACGAGTGCAATAAGGCGTAGGAATGAACTGCTGGCAACTTGTGCCGAGCCCGAGCAACGTGGCCGGGTGCCCTCTGCGGGGGGAGGCAGGCAGCGCGCAGCCTGCACCGACAGCACCCCCAATTTGTGGTGTCTCCAGCGTGCTCCCATCATTGCTTGGCCAAAATCACCAAGTACAAAGTGCCGACTGGGCAGGACGTGGGCCAGGAGCAATAAGAAGAGCCAGAGCCCCTTGAAAGTCCCTAAGGCAGAGCCCCTCTGAAGCCGACCTTCAGTTTCTTTCCCCCTTTCCTGCACTTTGCTTCTCGCAAGACATGTTGCCAGCCTTTTTCTTGCACTGCCTATTTAGGAGAGATTTTCCCTGCCATCATTCACCTTGCTAGGTGCCTGAAGATGCCTAAAAGTTATTTAATCTCTGCATTAAAATTATATATATATATATTTCTGCGATATCCTCTTCTAATCTAAACCCGAGTCGCTCGCTCTAATAAAGCACTACATCAGGAAAAGGAGTGCATTAAAAAGGTGAAACTGAGCTGAAAAGTTAAATTCTGTGTCTCTTCCAGGCTGTCCCCATGAAGGGCTGCTCACAGCACGGGCACGAGGACCCAAATCTCAACCAGAACACGCTCGGCCGACCCCGAGCATCTCCTGGTGGCATCTGAGGAATGCAGGGCAGGGACTCGAGGCCCCTGAGTGATGCCCCGGGTCCCAGTGACGCAGATGGATTTAATCCTCGCTGCTTTGCACCATGCTTAGACTGCTACCCGCAGCTCGTTACCAGTCTTGTCAGTCCCCCAGACAAATCACAGAATCACAGAATGGGTTGACAAGGCCCTTTCAGGCCCGGCAGGGAGTTGCCCCACAGGCCTATCCGTGATGGCCCTCAACCTCTCCACCTCCTCCTTGAGCCCTGCCACACCACAAGCAACACCTCAACAGTGCAACCACCACCTCTTAACTGAGGTTTCAGCAGTCACCTGGCCAAACGAGAAGGATTATCTCTTTAAAATCCCTTTACAGACAGCATAAAGCTTTGGGGGAATACGAGAGCTTTTTAAAAATATAGGTAGATTTTAATGGCGGGCAATGAAAGCCACTCCTAGGTCATGCTAACCTTTCAGGGACGTAATAGGCTTTTAAAAACTTGTCTAAATGGGTGTTTCCCCAAATGAACTCCAGCTGCTCTGAAGGTACATTAATTCTTTTAATGGATCTAACACAGCAAATCTTTCTTTTTTTTTTTTTTTTTTTTTTTTTTGGTGGGAGGAGGGGCTGGTATAAAAGGGATTAATTTAAAATAAATCTATGAATAAAACTACCATGCAGGTACTGCCTCGTTAGCCCTGCCCACACAATGGTGTTGGGGCACCCGCTCACCAGCTGGGGCAGGGATCAGGGGCTCCTGCAGGCAGCAGCAGCCCCGTGAGCACCGAGATGTGGTGGGGAGCCCTCGTCTATTGATGGAGGAGGCCAAACAGCCATCGATCCCCAGGGTCTGTGTCTGTGCTCTCTGCCGGGGTGTCTCCATTCAAAGGCCAAGGTTAACAGCAGAAGTAGAACAACCGGGACGTTTTCTCTGGCCCTTTGAGGTTTTTAGCCAACTTCCTCACCTCTTGGTTGTGCTCCGTATGAAAATTTAATCATTTTTACGGCCCATTTAAACATTTTTATGTCTTTTTTTTTTTTTTTTTTCCTGCAGAAAAAAAAACCCGCGTTTGATGTAAGAATTAAAACAGTATTTCACCCCTAACTGCAATCACAGATGATGTACGGAAGCGAGCTGGCTGCACGTCAAATCAATGTAAAGCCAGAACTGAATATAACTTGGTCACTACAGCTGTGCGAGATGTTTTATGTTTTTTGTTTTTTTTTTTTTTTTTCCCCGTATCGGTCATAAAACGAGGCAAAAACTGCGACTGTGCTGATTTTGTATAAAACAAGCTTTCCAATACATGACAGAGGAGGAAAAAGGAAATGGGATTAGTACATCTGTATCTGGGTGCTGCATTTAACGTGCAATCTTGTGAAAAGTAAGAGAAAATAAAGACAGATGCTCGCTGGGCAGCACCTTTACAAGAAACGTGCCCTGATCTCCTCTGCTGGGACCCGCACGGGTGTCTCCAGCAGCTGCAGGAGCAGCTTTGATCCACGTTTCCGTCCCCTCGTCTCCCCCTTCCGAGGGCCCATTACGCTACCTGAATTTAATGGTATCCATGGCACTTGCACAATGCTTTCTAATGGGGCCGTGCAAAGAGTCAGGTTGCTAATAAAATCAAATGAGCAGCGCTGGTTTTGCATGTGAATGGTTGCGTTTAACGAAGCCATCAAATGGAAAGGGATCGCGCTTGCCGTCGTTAATAATGCCGGGTGCCACTACAAATGCATTACCACGAGCTGTGTGGGCTCCGACACGCAGGAGGATGCCGGGTGACATTACTCTGATGTGACAGGGCGGGAGAGCTGTTTCGCACGGCGAGGTAGCAATGAGGAATGAGGAAAGGCTGGGGGAAATTTACGGCGGGTACGTGCGATTCTCCAACCCCCCCCCCCCAAATTTTCAGAACGCTTCATTACCCCTCACGCTGCCGGTCTGTTTTCATTAGGTGTCACTGGGTACAGCTATTTTGTACTCTCTGGTCTTGGTGGCACCACGGTCGAGCAGCTCACAACCTTTTTCCACCGCTCCTAGAGCTACACGGAGAAGACCTGGGGTGGTGCTGCCCAGGTAGGGGTGGGGAGGGCACAGCTGTGGGCACCCACCCCCTCCTGTGGATGGGGTGGAGCACCAAAACCCAGCAGATTCACCCCACCAGCAGGGTTTTTCTGGGGGATTTAGGCCGGCCATCACCTTATGCTGGCATTACAGGGCATGTTATGGGCAGGGGAGAGGTGCCAATGCTGGGAACCAGGACCCCAGAAGGAAATCCCACAGTCATCACTTAAAAGTCACTCCTGCCCTGCTCCTTCTCACCTTCCTTTTTGCCTCTAGAAATTTATTTAAAAGCCAGAAGTGGGATTTAGACGTTAGAGCAGCTACTGACCTGATACGAGTTAATGATTTTACAAAATGCCTAAAAAATGTCTTACTTTAAAAGATTGATGTTTCCTATTGTATTTTTTCAATGCCAATTAATTACTTAATTCATTAGCAATGTAACACAAGAATAGTCTTTGAAAATCCAGTGCTTTGTGTAGATGCCTTTAATTATGGATAATTAAATACTGTGGAAGGACCTGATTATACCTCTGAGCATTTTCTAATCTGGAAAATGAAACACGGTCTTGTACCCTTCAACGCGCGTAGCGAGCGCTGAGCTCGACAGCCACACGCAGGAATATTAGGGGAAAAAAATAAAAATGAAGCCCAAAATTTAGGTCAGAGGAAGGTTTTCTCAACTAAAGGAGATGTGGCTGGGGAAGATCGAGGAATTTCGGCACACATCTTTGCACGGGGCTTTCCACCACCCATGCCTTGCTGGGACATTATTTCCTTACTATACTCCTCACCTACACCTTTACTCTTTATTTTACATTTTTATTTACTCCTTATTTACACCACGGCCAATTCCTGCCCCCGCAGCTGAAAAGCAACAGATTTCCTTCTCCCTTAATTAAAAGCCACTGATGATGATGATGGCGAGGGAGCATAAAGGTTTGAGGTGAGGTTTGATCCCTGCAAAATCCAGCCTGCCAGGCTCACCACCGCTTTGACCTTACCATCTGGGAACGTTTTGGCCACTCGGAGGTTACGTGGGGAATTTTGCTCTTTTTCTTTTTCCCCATCAGGTTAGTAGAAAGCTGATGATACCAGGCTGAAGTTCAACCAGCACCTGCAGAGCTGTTTTGCTGCAAACTGCCCCTTGTGCAAGCGCTTTGTGCAGCGGAGAAAAGGCAGATCCTCACCGGGTACATGGTGCTAGGAGTGACGTTGCTGACTGCTGCTCTCACGTGCATAAATACCGTGGTCGTAGCACACGAACGAACACCATAACCTCTCCTGGAAAGCATTACAGGGAGGATAAACCTCATTTACACTCGCTGAAAGGGGGGCTTTAGAGTAGCCAGCTCTCAGCCTGTGCTCCTTCAGCACCACCTTGATGTTTGGCACGGAAAAGCTCTCCAACGCTGATCTAGCTTGACGCTGGACCTGTCTCATCACTGGGGACTCGTCCCTGCTCCTCCTGGGTGTGTGTTGGGGTCCTGCTCCTTCTGCTCCAGCACCCGAGGGTTCAGCACTGCAAGGAGCACACGTGTGTGAACGTCCCCAAAAGGAGCACTGCTCGCTGGTCTGCTGCAGGGCCAACCGCTCCACCTCCCCCTGGCACCCAAGGGGCACCTCCTCTGGCTGCCACATCCCCGTGGGGACTCGCAGTTCATCCCCAGGGGACATCACAGCACCCCTGACCTGGGCAGCATGAGCCTGGAGCAGTGCGTTCACTCTCTCAGGAGTAGCCATGAAAAAATGTGGTTTTGGTGCAAAAATATAGCAAATTAGTTATGAATACTGCAGACAGATTCCCATTTTAAATCAGTTTCCCAAGTCCTTAGTAATTACTGCTCGACGGTTTCCGTAATACACTTCTTTTTCTGTTTGACACAGCTTGAAGAGTGACCAAAATTATCTCCTCGTAGCACGGGGAGGGCGCGGGAGCCTTGCGCGAGCCTACCGCAGCGCGTCCAACAGAAGCGGGATAAATGCACCCATTAATTGGCATTAATTGCAGCCCAACGAGCAGGGTGGTGATGGCAGTGCTGCCGGTGCTCGGGAGCTGCGGGCTGAGGCAGGGAGATGCTGCACACAGCCGCTGCAGGTGAGTGATCCACACGCACAAGGAGCCCCTTGGATGTCAGCGGTGGCCGCGGTGAGTCAGGGATCGCAGCGAGGCTCTTCTGGGCAGCTCACCCCGTGGCTCCTCGGCACGAATGAAGTTGGAGCCTTGCAGATGAAAGCTCCAACGCTGCACGGTGGCCGTGTGACGTCCCTTAGAGGCTGACCGAGGAGTTGCCGGGGATTTACCTGCTGCTGGGGGTGGTGTGAAGGCAGGGTGGTGTGTTGGTTCCCAAGGCAGAAACCACAAATCAGAGGGATGTGCCAATGAGACGCAGGAGGAATGCTGCAGTATCACACAAGGACCCTTGTATCCACCTCTCCTGGCATTTCCCAGGTGCTGTAATTAGGCGAGGGAGAGCAATTAAAGGTGCAGGTTGCCCCTTGCAAGTAGCAGAGCCTGCGGGCCTGATCCTGCGAGGTGCAGAGGGCTTCTTGGGAAGCGCCGGGTGCCTTCAGCTCTCTCCAGCCAGGCATGGGTGGTGGCAGCCACTCCATGGGCCCAGCACCCAGGAGTGCCTCAGCACCACCCTGGACCTCACGACTTACCCTGGCGAGGACGAGAGCCCAGTGGGAAGGATGCTCCATGTTGCAGTCAGAGATTTGAGATGTCTGCTAGTCCTTTCCCACTTGTTTTCCCCTCAGAAAATAAATTCAGAGCAGGTTCTCTAAAATGATCTGTCGGGCAAAAAGCCACTGCATCTTCCTCTTCATTTGAAATGTTCTTAATTAAAAAATAAAGTCTATATGCAAGATTGTGCCTCCCTCCCAGACTAGAGCCAGTGCATTTTGAAAACACTGAAATGGGCATCGGATCGTTCCAAGCTTCTTTTTTTTTTTTTTTTTTCCTCCAAGGTAGGAACAGCCAGTTTGCAACACCTGGCCTTTTTCCAAGGAACACGGCTGTGAGTCAGCAGTTTCTGACCAGCACATCCCCAGCCTCTTCAAATGCTCTCAGCCAGCAACAGTGAAAAAAAGTCTGAGCTCTGAGGAGTCTTGGACAAGTCTGTGTGCACCCTCACGCAGACCACTTCTCACAATCTAGCCCTGCACAGGACACCGGTGCTTTTATTTGTGGTACCTCACCTCCTGCTCCCTTTACTCTCAGAACTGTCAGCTTCTCTTCCAGCACAAGACTGCTGCCACAACACGTCCTTAATTGGGACGAAAACACGGCTTATTTTATATGAAAAGGAGATACATCACTTCACATCAGTTGTGGGACTGGAACGTATCTAGATTTTTTTTTTCCAAGCTACTTGTTGAATTCCTTGTGGCAATTCCAGTTGCAGAAATGGGTAACAGTGGTGGAAATGGGTACCAATACGCACATCCTAGAGTTTATCTGAAAAGAATAAACCTGGTGAGCCCCCATGCACAAGGAATACGTTGTTCACGTAGCTTAGGATACATGTGATGGGGCTGTAGGGGCTCTGAGATACCTAAGGGAAGGCTTGGTTGCCTTTCCACGTTCCTAGGAGATAAAATCTAACTTTTATTCACCATCTTTTGAGCAAAAATAAGGCTAAATCGTGTATTTGATGGGATGACACATCTGGAATTCGTGCTGGTTGGTACACTGCTCACTCACAGGGCAGGTTTCACTGGGATCCTGTGCCTCTAGGGCACTGGCAGTGCTTGGTGCTTTCCAGGCTGTTCTTCCCGTGGCTCAGACGTGCCAGCAGCTACATGGTGCTGATGATCAGGGTGCCACAGTGAACTTCCCAGCCCTTGCTTTGCTGTATCAGCAGGGCCAGAGATGCCGAGGAGCCAAGCCAGACTAACAAAACCAGCCGCAGCAAAGAAAGCAACGTCCTCTCCTCTTTTCCACTGGGCGTTTATTTGCAGATGACCAAGCCTAAGCTCTTCAATCTTAGGTACTAATTCAGATCAACATTGCAAATGGGTTTTCCAAACAGAAACTGAAAACAAACAAACAAACAAAAACCACAAGAAATTACCTCCCCCAGCCAGCCAAGCTCTCCAGGAGATGTACTCTGCCTGAAAATCAGGGGTAGAGATGGAAAAAAATGCACCATAAAAATATTTTCTAATCTCTCCAGACAAACTGGCTGGCAAGATTGCAAGTGTAACAGGCTAGGATGATGTGCAAATATGCAGTAATATCCAGAATGAGACTGCTGTGCTGATTTCCTTCGCAAAGGTGTGCAGGGGTAGGAGAGACAGAAGGCTGGGACTGAGATGCGGGACCCTACTGAAGAAGCAGAGGGGATGGAGAAAGCTAAAAAAAAAAAGTGGGGGGAAGGAGAGGAAGCAGAAGAAAACTTCTACGTGCCCTTTTTTTTAATTCTAAGTTTTCTCAGACTTGCTTAGCTCTAATCTTTAATTCATATTTTCATTACAGTCTCTTTGCTCTGTAAAGTCTGCATTTCATGTAAAAGGAGCAGCTCAAACATCAATTATTTGACATAAGTCAACCCCTTGTTAAAGTCCTCTACTCTACATATGTGTTGGCTCCAATAAAAGAAGCATTAAACATTCATTAAATTAGAAATACATGAAGACAGTGTCTGCCACTCTTCCCATACAGATATGCTTAACAATCCCAACCTTCGAGAGGAGCAGAAGCAAACCCATCTCTAATCCTTTCAGAAAGCCTGACCATGCAAAACACCCCAGCCTCCTGCAATTTGCCTGTGAGTCACCCGCAGATATCAGCTCTTGCAGGTCAGATCCTCAGTGGGAGGAAATCCGAGCAAACCAACGCTGCTGGCATTACACCAAGTGACACGGACTCGGGAATTGGCTCCAGGTTTCTCTTGCAGCAAAGTGGTTTACAGCAATGTAATTGGATAAAAACGTCGCTTTTGGTCTTACACATTGCACGAAGAGTCTGATTATGTGGGGGGACAGCAACAACCACCCCTGTTTGAATTTCGGTGCTGCCTGGGCTGCTTATGTTCTGCAAAAGGAACCTGGTTTCCCAACAGGAATCTAGCAATTTTTTCACCAAAACAAACAAGCCCACCCCCTCCTCTACAAAATGCTACTGCAGCAGCAGTGGCTCTGGAACCACTTCTGCCACAGACTTGTGCACACAGATCTCAGCAACATTTTCCCAACGGGAAACAATCCCCAGTAAGCAAATGCATCTTCATAAGTATCTCCGAGTTTAAAGACCAACGCAGACCACACACAGCATGTTTCCAACACCTCCATGAGCTGTGTCCTTGTAATGAGAGCTTCGGAGCAAGTCCCATCCAGCAAATGACTTCTCGTAATCCTCCCCAAAGCTTCTCTTCAGGGTGATGGTAGACATTCATTTAAAGCTCTGCTGGGGCATGGAAACATGGTTAGGACCTCGGGTACAAATTGAGGGTGGTGGCTTTCAGCTGCTGCCTGGCAGAGTCTTCTCCTGCCTTTACTATGTGAATGATCCTTTTCTTGCTTCCTGGGCAAAGGGAAAGGCCACAAACACTTGGGAAGCACTTAGCTGGCCTGTGAGCTCACAGATGAACATTTGGGGTTGCAATGGGCCGTCATCCTGCCAGCTCCCCAGCGCAGCACTCCCTCCATCGGGCTCTTCCCAGCAGCGTCCCGGTCGCTCTCATGCTACACAGTCCTGCAGCTTCTGATTCAGCAGCATATTTAAGCATCTGCATGAGATTTCCAAAAGCAGCAGAAGGGTTTACAGATTCCTATGCACCTAACTCTCATCAGAAAATTCGGCGTCTACCAGCCTTGAGCCAGTTGGCCCGAAGTAATGGAGGTGAACAAGCTCCGCTGAAAATCGATTTCAGTGAAATAACATCTTTTTAAAGGAACAGTAGAGCAAGTACTGAAGTATTTTGTTGGGTCAGTGGTGGCTCGGCCCAAATATACCGCCTTGTTTTCAGCCTTGATCTTTTACCAGCTTTTAAATCAATCCCTTTCTTCCTTGGTTGGTAATCAAATCACTCCTTTAATTGAGCTAACAGGGCACCGCAGTTTATGTTCCTGCTGGTAAACACAAAGAACATTAGCTGACAAACAATCAAAAAGGCATCCTTTGTAGTCTCAGGAATTTTCTTTTGTGTTCAGCCTTCCATAAGCATTGATTTTCATAGCTAGGCACGAAGCCTTGATGTAGCGGGCTCTGCCACCGCAATGTTAAGGCCGCTTCTACAAATGCTGCAAAAAACAGGAGACTCCTGATTTGGGATGATGTCCAAAAGGGAAGAAGACTCCTGATCCGGGCTGGCATCTTTTCATCAGCACAAAAGGAGTCAGCTGTGGAACAACCACCAGTCCCCATGCCCTGGGTGAACGCAGCATGACGAGGAACAGGTCCTTCCCGTGGCCCCTCAGCGTGCCGTCCGAAAGGGCTGCTGGCCGTGGGGGCAACTGAGCACCCAAAAAGCTGGCTGGCTGCCATCAATTCTTCATCCACCAAGAGCAAAGGGTGACGTGACTATGCTATGCTACTGGTTTCGGTCTCCCCGACCTACAAAGAGGGTTGCGGAGTCCAGCAAAGTCCAGCATGGGAGATACGTCTTCTTCTTGGCCGGTCACACTCAACTTGCATTTGCACAATCAATCAGCATATTGCATAGACTTTGACTGAAGGGGTTTTAAATCTTAAAATCTGGCCATTTCAGGACTTCCTGAAATAAATTAGAAGAGGAATTTTATTTAGTTTTTTTCTTTTTTTCTAAAGGAATTTCCCCATGGTTCCAAACCACTGCTTTCCATAAAGTAAATGAATATGAAGTCTTCTCGTGTCGTCTTGCCACATTTTCTGTGTTGTTTTTACTCTGCAACAGTTGTATATAATCAAATGGCAGACCAAACATCCTCTCCCCAAAACCTTCATTTTTTTCCTCATACTTTTAATTTTTTTTTCCTCATCTCATTGATTTTTTTTTTTGGTCAATGATCATGTTAGAAGCAGATGCTTTCCAAAACAATGACCTGGAGAGTCAGTGATCCACATCTTGCAGATAAAGAACAAGCAATATTTATGCAGTAAAGCACAGGTAACTTAATATCCAGGCACTGGATTATATGGTATTAAAATCTTGGCACATTTCGAGATATCCAATAATTTGGAACAATACAGACCACATGGGAAAGTTCTTTCTGTCAATATTGGTTAACGACTTGCACTGTTAATCCATTACCCTAACCCATAATACAGTAAGCAATTTACATTTATATGGAGCCTTTTGTCCCCCAAAATCACAAAGGGCTTTGCAAAATTAACACTCCCACAGCACAATACCTGGGCCCTGATTGGGTTGTCTTGATGATTCAGAAGGAAGAGCCCTGGGCACTGACTGAACGGCAGGCAGCATCTCCGTTTATTTTGGTGAAGGAAAGGCTGCCCCTGGCTTTGTTGGGCTGGGAAACTCCTTGGGGGATGCTCTGGGCAAAGCACACCGTGGTACAGAAGGAACAGGCTGGGGCGCCGAATGCTGATTTCAAATTAACTTGAACCGAGAAATAATGAGCAGCGAGTTTATATTCTCAGCAAATTAAGAGAGAAGCTTAGGTAAAATGTGGCTTCATGTGCTTGGAAATAAATTATTATATCCATGGAAATAAATTATTATTTACTCGGTTTTGTGCTCACGCCCTCAAATATGAAGATGTTTGTATGGAATTATTAATATTTATAGCACATTATAATAAATACCCATAACAGCTTTGCCTGAATACACGCTACTTTCCCAAGGTAAAGTCTACTGAAGGTCAAACGGACCTTCCACTTGTGCATGGAGGGCAGGACCAGACCCTTTACTTTGAAATCTGGATCAACTGTGGTAATTTAGAACTTTAATTAAAGACTCGGTGACAGATTATCTACGAGACGTCTTCCTGCTGCCCAGTATTTCATCACGAATGCCTCCAGAAGCCAGTGCTAAACTGAGTAAGCACACTTGCCAGGAAGTATTTCACCGCAGACATGTTAGCTTTTATCTGTCTTGTTGTGTAACAAATTCTTTTGTTGAGGGTTGGTGGCAACAAAAATTAAATTAAGAGCAAAACCAGACCCCCAAACAGAGATTTATAATGCTTCTTCTGTTCATCCCTCAAGAAAATGAAAGTGCCAAGGCAAAGTCTAATATTTTAGCAATTGCCTTAATGTATGTGTAAATGGGCGAAGGCGCCTTTGAAACGTGCTGAAAAGAATTTCACACTTCAGAGGGGGGAAAGAAGTTAACAATTCTATCGTGGCTTTTATTGGAATTTTAAAATTAATTTCCCTCACACAGCTGTGCCATAAAAATCCCCCGTGATGATGAAGTTTTGCTAATGTTGGGATTATTTGGGGATGCGATGCCGAGGGAGCGCTTTGCAGAATCTGGAGAGGGTGGGACCCAGGGGATGGGTCCACCTGGGGATGATAACCACCTGGGCATGCCTGCAGCCCTAGTTGCAGGAGGATGGGACCTCATGGGGGATTTCTGCCCACAAAGGCTTAGGTGGGAGCGGGGTGGATGGATGATCTTGCCCAACTGCTGGAGAGCCTGGGGGCAGGAGGGATGGCACAGCCCACGGCAGCCCCCAGCTTGACTTTAACAGTAATAGTCAAGTTTTGGGTCCCGTGGAGGAGAGAGTTAACAGGAGCTGACACACTTTTGTCTGGAGAAGCCACAATGACTACAAATAACAACTCCGGGCCATGATTCTGTGGTCTGTCACTACCAGGAAACGTGAAATCCAGTGACCTTTCATCTCCACGACAGAAATGCTGTGCAGCACCTGGAGCCATTGCCCTTAAAACGCGCTCTGACAGCCCAAGGATGATGGGCCACGAAGGAGAGAACATCCTCTCCTTCCCTCACCCCCAAATTTTGGCCTCCCTGTGAACTCGGCTTGCTCTGTGTGCGGTGCGGGTCCCGTGCCCAGCAGAGCCAGCACTGCACGAGCCATGTGCATTTAGCAAAGCACGAGGTAACAATCCCATTTCTTTTGACAACAAGGAATAAATCTCCAAAGCCGCTTGTTCAGACTGCTCTTAAACGATGGTAGAGGGAGGGAAATTGATATTGGCTTTTTATGAATCTTCAGGTCAGGTGCGTTAGAATCAACAGATTTTTGCATTAACCTCACTGCTTCACAGCACTTTTGCCCTTGGCAAGACATAATTAAGAAAGGCATGAAAATCTATCTGAATGTATCGGGAGGAAATTATTCTCCAGTTAATGGCAGCAACAGCTAAGCAAGCAGGCAAACCACGCTGCTAGCAGAGCGCAGCAAATGATGCGGGGCTGCGTTTTAAACCAAAACAAGGATTTTCCTCACCACAATTTCAAGGAGCAGCTTTTGAAACGAGGATTTGTACTACATGTTGTCCTGGGGATTAACTTTTTTTTTTTCCCCAACAGCTGTAGCCCTTGAGCTCTTCTCTTTGCCGATCTAAAAGGATGACCACAGGGACTGAGACTAAGCTAAAATCTTTTCATCACACCGAGACGTGGCACTGTAATGTCTTCACTGCTTTGGTAGAAAGAAAAAGCTACTGGATGGAAGGAGAAAAAGAAGAAAAAAAAGAAAAAAACAAATTACAAAAAAGAGGGATTTCGGTCATTTAAGTGGGACTGTCAGCTTGTGTTATCCTCATGCATTTGTGAAACTGAACTTTAATTGACTGGCTGCGGTGGAGAGCTGAAAGATAAAATCGTGGTCTCAAGATGAGCAGACAGCTTAAAATGTTGTGATCCTCATTCATTAGGATGTGTCAGAGGGGTTGGGAGGGGAAGAGGCACAGCAATGACTGTTATTCTCTCACATGAAGTTACCAAAATGTTAGAGGGAAGCAAAGGCTGGCTCCACTCTCGAAGCTACATCCAAGAATAATAAAAAAAAAAAGTGCTCATCTGGTTCCCTGTGACAACCAAGACTATCTTGGTGCCTACTTATTTCTATCCCTTTGCAAATTATTTCATACTACTTGTGAAGGATAAAGTCAAAATTACAAGCATTAGCCAAATATCAGTCAGTCAGCACAGACTGCAGCAGGAGGAGCTGAAAGCCCTCTGGGGGGTCCTGGCATCTCATCCCCATGGCCAGGCTGGGACATGAAGAGGGGCTCCCCTACAGGAAACCCCCACGTAGATACCCTCAAGGGACAACCACATCACCACGCCTCCTCTCCCCTTCATCCGCTGCTGACTCAGAGCAGCAAGAACTGGTCCTCAGAGACCCCCGAGGTGTGCAGGCTGCTCTTAAGAGGGTGTTAAGAAGTATTTCCTTGCCTAAACCAGGTTTCAGAGAGCTTTATAGTTTTGTCTCCAACAGATGAGTAGAGAAATTTGGCAAACCCATGGACGAAGCCTTTGGGCATCTAGCTGAGGGTCTCCATCACTACACCTTGCCCTGAGCCCCTTCTGCAGGTATCTGATTTTCTTCTTTCCTCCTGTCTTCCTCACTCCCATCAGTAGGAGCTGCTCCTTTCCCTGTCCTCCAGGCTCTGTTTTTGGAAGAAGGATGCTGCCCACTCCTGGTCACCGGGATGCTGGGGGCTAGAGCCATCGGCCCCCAAAGTCCAGCAGACATGGGGGAGTCTGGTTACTGGGGGAAATGGTCTTGGTGGTGGAGGGCTGGTAGGGAAATCCAGCAGCTCCTGGACCTCTGTGAAGCCACCTTTGAGTCTGCACTCCTGGGAAACCCGAGCAATGTTCACAGCTCGGATTTGTGCAATGTGAGCCGGGTGGGAAGGAACTGGCAAGGGAGGGGGATTCAGCACAGTGCCCTGTAAGCAATGGGAACACAAAGTCTAAAACCACACCAACAGTGTTTATTTGGGTGCAAATGACACTGAGCTATGGTGACAGGCACCAGGATGGCCAACCCAGCCTCTCCTGATCAGCAGGGTGCCTCATGACAGCCTTCTTTTTGTGCTCTTGTTGAATGCGATGGGAAACTTTGCACCCAACCACAGTGGGCCACATGCAGAAATGGTTAAAACACCCTTTTCTCTGAAATTCACTTGCAACAAACTAATGGAATTTCCTACGGACATTTTTCTGCTTTCCAGACACATAAAATTCTAGATGATACCTTTTAAAATATTTTTGAGCACGGTTTAATATAGACCTCTGGATTTCAATACCATTGGCGTAATTTCCCAGACTGTTCAGAATTGTTCCAATTCCTTTAGTAAAAATGTTTTGGATTTCCAATAGTTTCCTTTTCCCCCGTCTTAAAGAGCAGAAAATGTGTTGAAAATGTTATTTCTCTGAAAACATTTTCATTTGTGACCCAAAAGCAACCATTACTCTTTCATCCAGCAGTGGTGATGCATGTAAGAGGAAATACACATGGACAGCAAAGTCTAAACGCGAGGAGATGAGTCGAAGCAGCCACTTCTCACATTAAGAAAGCCATGAAGTGGTTTATTTGAAGCCAGCCCCCCTCTTAATCTGTCTTCATCATATCTACATTAAGAGAAAGGTGCTTTTCCAGCGATGTATGTGTGTAGGGGCTGCGATACGAGACCTGGGAGACCTTGGAAACAGATTTATTTTCCAAAGAGGTACCTTCAGTCATCCCAAAGCCTTTCCTAGAAGTCTCGCTGAATCCTACCCCAATCCATGAAATTGCAGCACAACAACGAGGGCCAATGCTACATACAGAGATTCCAGCACACAACTTTTAATGTTACGGGCTTAGCAGTCCCAGCTGGAGTTTGGCCATTGATTTCAATGAGTTTTCCCCTGGTCTTTGGTAATTAATAATCAACGGCTTCTTAATTTAGGGACAAAGACTCTGCTCTTTCCTTACATACTTGATTTCATTTGGGACTATGAGAAAAACACAAAGACATGAAATGACCATGACTGATATCAGGACTTAATCCTATAAAGCCTTACTTAAGTCAGCAATCCCAAAACTTTCAATGAGATGACACAGGCCAGGAAGGGGAGCCTACATTTTTGTAGCTGTCATCTCATAACCGAAGCCCACATACCTGGAGGAGTAACAGCCCCAACCAACGCCAGTCTGTGCCAATGGAAGCGAATCTCCTGGCAATGCATCGGTAATGACATTTTAAGAAAATGTTTCCTTTATATCTCTTTGTTAAAGCCAATACAGTACTTTCTTACCATTTTTGCAGACCGGACAACACTGCTCTGGTTCATAGACTGGGTTGACACACTCGGGAACTGCGCAGTCTGCTACAACACAGTGAACTTCATTGCTGGGCTCGCAGCGACACCATTCGCATGGCGAGGGCTAGGAACAAATCTAAAATTAGCCCGTTTCCTCCCGCAGCTCACAAGTTTGCAACATTTCTAGCTTGCCATAAGATAAACACATCAGCGTTTAATACTTCTTGACTGCATTCATTCATCATGGGTAAAAACAAATTAACCTATAGGACAAAACATCAACATCGGAAATAGGCAACCAGAACATTAGAAAAACCAGCAAGCATGGTATTTGTTTTCTCAGAGAGGGTGTATCTTTTGCCAGGCTTTAGGTCTCATCAGTAAGAAGCCCGAGCTGAAGGGACCAGGTCTAAAAGAGGTTTGATGGAGCAACCCACCTGCTCGCCTGACACCGCACACCTCCTTAATATAACCATCGGATCTGGCCCCGGCCCCACTCCTGCCTGCTTTAACAAGGTTTGTGAGAAAGTGCCTCATGCTGTGAGTAATTAAGAGCCTGAATAACTCTGCTGAAATCAGGGAGTCTTGGATTAAAGCGCCTAGCTAAATGGTTTCGTTTCAGCTCCATCAATTCACAGAGGAATCTATCTACCTCCAAACATATAAATGGTACAGTTGTTGCTGCCTCACTCTAGAAGAAGATGTGAAAATCTGTTGAAAAATAGAAAGGTCAGTGTTTAGGGTTCCCCATATCCTTATGTGTTTGCAAGTGTGTTGAACGAATGGCAACAGAGCTAAGAAAGGACAACAAGAAGGGAACGTGAAAGGAAAATAACTTCCTTTCAGTACCTGTGGGCTCAATACCTAGCTCCCAATTCCTCAGCTATGGTAGCTCCATCACTGACGCTTGAATGAGTAAATTGGGTATTGGAACAAATGCTGCTTTCTGTTGCATCAGTGGGAACCTGCAGCAGTGGGAGTTCCTTCGTGCTCAAAACAAACAAGCGAGATGCAAACAAAAGGCGGCATCATCCCCAGGTGCTTCAAACCTCAGTGATGTGTCACTCACTTCTCCAAGACAGACACAACCCCATGAGCCCAGGTTCTGGCAGGTAAAAAGCTTTTCAGTGCACCTCTGAGAAGCTCCATATGTCTCGAGTCAAATAATTTATTCCCAGGAAATTCATTTCTACCTTAAAATGCACTAATTAAAGCTTCCCTTGCTTTGTCTCAGC